>NC_070530.1:3908664-4209331 GCF_025433545.1 Fusarium keratoplasticum | reverse complement strand
GGAAGGTTAGAGTTGGAAGACTCCATGACTGTGAGCTGATTGGATGAAAGTATGAGGGAGGCAAGAGGAGATGAGGCGAAACAAGAAGAAATAGTGAAGAAGGACGATGCGAGGTGGTTCAGTCAGTATGTGAAGGTAAGCAGGGAGCGGAAACAAGTCAAGAAGTTTGACAGACAAGAGAGAGTTAGAAGTGGTTCAAGTAACGAAGGGACAAGGAAAGTAAGAAGAGGAAAGATTCAGAAACGGTTATAGGCCAAGGACGTTGGCAGAGCAAAAAGGCGTGGGTGACTACTTTTAAAGGCCAAGTTGTCATGTCAAATAAAGTTGATGCAAATCGAATGATTAACTTCGGATTTGGCCTTCTCAACTGCAGCCACATGAATGAGAATAATACAGACTCCTGAATCTCGGCCGAATCGGCAAATTGAGAGTTTGGTGTGGCTTGAACGGTGAACCTCGTGGACAGGCAAATTTGGATCGAATTTATCTGCAGCATTCTGCGTCACGTTTCCGAGGCACTTGGTGAGGAAAATACAAGATATCGAGAAGTTTCAGGGCACCGGGATCTAATGTTGCCATATTATTCTAACTGTGTTATTTGTTATTATGGTCGATGCCTTCTGAGACGTCATGAAAATCGACAATTTGAATCATCCATGATCAACTTGACTTGAACACTCGCTATAAGTCAACAGAGAGTAAGAGATTGCCATAATAATACTTATGAGAAACATATTTCTCCATAAGCAATAGGGATACGAACAACTCTCGGGAGGCTTAGGTCCCGTGTTTTCGGCCTCCTTCTAGTTGGCAAAAACACCTTTCCGCCTCCACCCTCATCATCACCATCCGATAGGCATCGTGTGACATGTGTCACATTCACCGTTACTACTTTTATTCATTAGGGTTACTTAGTGGGTTCATTTATTTACTCTCCCTAGCTAGAGACAAACTCGTCACCGATATGCTGCCACATCCCGCTTAATTAATGAACATCAACCCCAACACACTGGGCCATAGAGATACGACCAACCACCAATATTAGTGTCTCCCATGTCCAACGGCCTCAAAAATCCCTGGATATCACCGGCGCCTACCCCCGCCATGCCTTCTAACCCCACGGCAGCGTCTGCATCTGCATTCTTCAGAGTCTTCAAAGCGTTCGACCGCGCGGCCCACCTGGGCAATGGCCTTCTCGATCCGGTCAAGTCCGCGCTGTTGCTCCGCGAGGTTGATGTCAAAAGCTCGTACAAGGTCGTCGACGTTGAACGCTCGTGGTCCTGGAGCTCTCTCCCTGGGTCGTCCCACCTCCCGGCGTCCAGCACCTACCTCGCGCATACCCCTCTCCTGGCGGGGAGGGTTCACATTCGGCTTTCTATTCCCTCGCCCACGAAAGAGCTTGTCTAGCATCTCTCCTGCTGAAGCTCTGCAATTGGCGTTGAATGCCGCCATCTCCTCGATGTGCTTGAGCTCTTGAGGGACGGGCCGAGTCATATCCGCAATGTCGCGAAAGAGCTGTTCGGGCCCGTCATTGTCTCTCAGTCGGAGGCACTTTTCACGGAAACCTCGCCCATCCAGAACCCAGAGCATGGTGGCGTAGAGGGACCAGACGTCGGATTTGGCTGTCTGAGCGGCTCCACGGAGGAGGACATCCGGGGCCATGTAGGCAAAGGTACCGGCATGATCTTCGTAGTGACGGGCTTCGATGGCCAAGCCAAAGTCTCCAAGTTCAAAGCGAGGTTTCCCCCTGTCCATGGAGTAGAGAATGTTGTCTGGCTTTACATCTCGGTGCAGGATATCTTCCGAGGCGAGATAATCGAGAGCTTGGAGCATGTGATGCAGGGCGGTTTCGGCGATGTCGTGCAATTTGGAATTGGAGGTTGCCAGTGCCAGTGATGTCAGAGAGCCCTCCTTCAAGCTCATGAAGATCTTGATCTCATGGCCACGCCAGCCCTCGGACGTGATGAGCTCGACGATATGGCGATGATTGGATCGAGCAAGAATCTCGACTTCGTTCCTCAGCATCTTGATCTCGCGCCCATCGTCTACAACGCCGACGACCTTGACAGCCATCATGGCGCCAGTGTCCAAGTTTCGAGCCTTGTACACTTTTCCAAATGCGCCGGATCCGATGCTCGGGCGGATGATCTCGTAGTTGATCTTGGGCTGCTTGACCCTGGGTTTGATCAGTGTCGGAATCCGGCCATTGTATTTGTCAGGCATGACAGCGGTCAGTGCGGCGGGGGATGATTTGGTAGAGCACTTGAGGTGGCTTTAGGACGAAGAAGTCTCAAGTGTGAAAGCGTATGAGGCGTGGTAGAGATGTGTGCTGGTTGGGGTTGAAGTGAGGTGTGGCTTTAAGTAGTCAAACCAGATGGAAATCACATCTTGTAGCTAGAGATTTACGAAGTAATCACTGGAGTCTTCTAAGAGCGTACAGAGTGCCTCAACGTAATGAAGGAGCGTGTAAATCAGTGCAAAGACTGAGTCATGTTGGCCTTTTGACCACATAGATCACACAGGTTCGAGAGAGGGAGGCCCTGTGCGAACGTTGATAGTATTCACCTTTCGTAATCCGGTGGTCACGTTCAAAGGAGAGGGCATCAGAGGGATTTCCATGGCGGGGATCTTATGGGTTGTGTCAGAAGGTGAATGAAGAGAGTAGTGAATAGGGAGCGAGTAATCTGTGATGGAGAGCAACGATTAATCCTATCTAGTGTGATGCAAGTTCAAGTAATCAGCACAAAGAACAGTTGACCTCTTTGAGATGAATGTGACGAATTTGGGACCTTTGTATTTTCCATGAAAGACGGGCTGCTCTTTATAGCTTGATCAACTGACCATCATGTCATCACCTTAAAGACAAAGAACAAACGTCAAGTGAAACAGAGCAGATGAGCCACAGTCCTCAGAATTCTTGGCTAAAGAATCATCTGCCAGTGGTTTCCCTATAAGAACCTTTGCTACCGCCGTGATGGACTCAATTCACTCAACAGCCAACAACGACACAATCACTACCACAATCACCACCACAGCACCCAACAAGATTCACAGATCTTAGAAAAACTCACCATGTCTGCTTCTAGGAACGAAGAAACCCACGACTCAGTGGCACATGAGCAACACCCAGAATCCCCTACACCAGGCCATGTATTCAACTACTCGGGCCCTAATGGGCAGGAGAAGCGCCGCCAGGACGCCATAAAGAAGTTGGAGGCCGACCGTCTCCGCTCTCGTCCAGAGGAGCAGTTCAACGACGAGGTGGAGGAAGTAGAACAGTGGCTTAAAGAAATCATCGGAGAGAGGCTTGGGAACAAGTCTTTCGCTAAGAAGATTGTCGAGTACCGCTGGCGAAAGCAGGACATCTGGAGGATCGAGTTTGAAACCCACGGACCTCACAAGTGGAAGCACGAGGATCCTCCTGTGGGTACATATAAGAAGGGCGAGCGAGCCAACTCGCGCCCATTCTGCCGCTTCGTCCACCAAATATTGTTGGAGCGCGAAAGGATGCTCGAAACAATGGCGACGCCTCCCGATTTCAAAATCTTACCAAAGGACCCTTCGGAAGACCCAGAAGAAGAACTAAAGGCATCTTACCTAGCCTTGAGACCAGAAATAAAAAAGAAGCGATCCCAACCTCCGCCAGACGTTGACACAAAGGCGTATTGGCGTGTCCACCGTAAGTGGCAGAATAGGGGGATCTGGGATGATGCGTGGCCGATGATGCCAGAGTCCTCTTGGAAGCATGAGAGGCCTCTTGAGGATTTGATCCGTCAAGCTGGTCTAGAGGAGCCCTCTACGCCGGAATCTCCAAAGGGGGCTGATTCTCTGTGGAGTACGCGAGTTTAAGGGATGTAAGTGAAGTAGTCTTGCTGAGTCTTGTACCTGACGGGCAATAGTGCTTTGCGAGAATCGGCTGTACACCTCGAGGTTTTATCTGGAATGGTGTTTCTTTGGATGTGCTCCATAGTGACCGATCATGATGCCTGATGTGCCTTTCCTTGACCCCAGTCTGAGTGAAAGATGGGGTTCTATGCTCTGCAGAACAATTGATCTAGCTGTAGAACAGAACTAGAATAAAATCAACATGAAACACACAATGCGCATACCTAATACTGAGACAAGATATTTTTAATCATGGTACTCGTGCTGATCTCCATTTGGTTCCTTCCCTGTGCGACTCATCTCCGAGGTCGGCCTCTGATCGTGATACCTTCACCCGCGCACCTCGCACCAACCCACGGCGCAAAAACGCTCCAAAATGCAGTCTCTTCACTCTCAAGACCAAAAAGAAAAACACAAATTGCAAAAAATACAAAAAAATATCAACTCTAGCAGTTGACGGCTTCGATCCGTCGACCTCCGGGTTATGAGCCCGGCTTGTTTGAATTAGCTTGATGTTTGTGGTGTTGTGATGTTTGTAATGACTTACCGCGCTGCCACTGCGCCAAACTGCTTATTTGGTTGAGAGTCGTGGTTCGAAAACGAGATTATATGGGCATGGTGATCCACTTGAGGGTTGACTCATTTTGTGTGTTCCTGACAGACACGAACTTTTTGTGTGAAAAGTTAAAATGACGTGTGGCGCTAATGCAGACGCCCTGTGCGACATTGTCAAGGGGTCCGAACGTTGAGATACGAGGAGACTTGCTTGGCTCGTGATGGATACATCGCCAAGAGTCGCATTTATTCATGGCTGTCCCTGTCTCATGATGGAAGACGGTCCAGACATGGCTACGGCACTATCCGCAACACTTTAACTACAAGCAACATTCTTGTCCCGAGATAAAATGCCCGTTACTTCAGGAAACGGTACCCGCTAACATCCAGACTACGCCAGTCTGTGTGGCACACCACCACGGCTCGATCCGGAGCCAGCCAGGAACGCCCATCTCCAACTCTGCTGTCCAATCTGATCGTTCCCCGGTGGCCATGTCTCGGATCTGGACGACGCCGTGGCTTGAACCCCAAAGTCTGTCCCGTTCCTGCATTCGCGAAAGGGGTATGGACAGGAAGATCACTGCTAAATACATTCCATTTGAGCACCCTCCAGACCCAGTCATTCCTCGCTTGCATCAGTGTCTGCTCACTTTTGAGTTGTAGCGATTGTGCTTTAACTTTGCACATTCCCGATCTGTCGATATAGATACCGTGTCGCCTGCCCCCGGATTGTGGACCCTCCCTCATCCATAATCGTCGCAATGCATTACACACATGATCCAGAGATTCGCGCCCAGAATAGGGGGCCGGTGATGATAGCGGTGGTTGTGGTGTTGCTATGTCTCAGCACAACAATGGTAGGGTTGCGGCTTTTGTGTCGCTCTCTCATCAAGGGGTTTGGGCTTGATGACCTCGCTGCTGTGCTCACACTGGCAAGTTTTCTTCTCATACACTCCCAGCTTGTTTCTGCATGCTAACACATTCAGGTTGGTATCATTGGATCTGGAAGTGCAATGATCGCAAGTACGTGGCCTTGATATCCCACTCGCTGCGATAGCTAACCTGAATAGTGACCAACTATGGACTTGGCAGACATGACTGGACATTAACACCCGCGACTTTGATCTTATACGCAAGAGTAAGACCTCTACGCCGAGTTCAAGACGAATTGGACTAACCCCACTAGTGCTTCTGGGTCTCCGTCTTGTTCTACATGATGGCTTTGTTCTGGGCCAAGATGACCTTCCTGTTCCATTACTACCGTCTCATGTCGGTATCTAACATGAGAAACGTCTACCTTGGGGCCATCATCATCGTCGCATTGTGGGGCCTCTCCCAAACCATCATGGCCTTCACTCAATGCATCCCCCTCAAGGCCGTCTGGGATCCCAGGGTAGAAGGCTGGTGCCGACCTCACCAGACTACGCTGTGGTATATCAACGGTGTCATCAACATTGTCAGCGATTTCGCAATCCTCATCCTACCTCTTCCAGTCATTTGGAAGCTTCAGCTGCCACTGTCCCAAAAGATTATCCTGTCGGGTATCTTTGGACTTGGTCTTTTGTAAGTTGTGCCTCTGCTCAGTGGGTGATTATAACTAACCGATGAAAGCACCATTGCCGTTTCAATCCTGAGAATGCAGTGGCTGAAACCTTCACCTGACATGACATGGTGGAACGTCACGGCAGCGTCGTGGTCTCTTGCAGAGTTGACATCTGCCATCACCTGCGCGTGTCTCCCGACCTTCAAGCCACTGGTAGTGAGGATCAAGCCTCTCTTCTCCACCGGAAGCAAGGGCGACAGTACAGTTCAGCTTCAAGAAAGCTTTGAAAGAGACACAGAGTCTAATATGACGGTGATTGGGAGCCAAGACAGGTTTACCCATGATCATAAGAAGCCGAGTAGGGTGTACATGTATGGGACGGAGACACGCATTACGGCGACACAAGATTCAAGACGGTCAAGACAGTCATTTTAGTATGTACATTGAAGTTTTCAGTTTTCAGTTGAGGCCTACAAAATTGTCGTTCCGTGATCGTGTGAGTAGGTTGAGCAACATCTCAGCTTACAAGTCCTTGCCCAACTCATGTAAGGCAGGGACACCATGACACGGGTCGCTTGCATATCATGACCGGCTTGGATGTAAAGACATGTTTAGGATAGACCTTGAAACCATCTTGCTATAGGAAAGTTGTGCTGCTCATGCTTGGTGATTGCCAAGCCGTGAGCTAGCCATGTTGCTAATCCTCCCTTGGGTCATGGCAACTTGGGACAATCGGATATCTAGAGTTCTTTCTCACATATCCACCTGTTGAAAATCTGTAATAACACGTATTTTGATTCAAATAGCAATAATGAGAAATACAAATCGTGCTTCTTGGTGGGTTTGTAAATATCTAGGGTAGGAGTGTGCAGCACACGTTTGCGTCAGCTCCCCCACTCGGTAACCTTGATGGTCTCAATGACCCCTGTGAATGTCTCCCTGTATGTTATACGGTTGATCAGACTACTCATAATCTCTGTCTTGATACATAGATTTTTGGTTGGGTTGTAGTTAGAGCCTCTAAGTGGACTGGTTGTTGTTGAGATTTACCTACCCACCTTACAATCAATCGCAAGCTCACGAATAGCATCACCCACTTGTCCACCAATAATAAGAAACCATGGACATCAGAAAGGAATGTCTGCTGCAATGGCACGCGATACCTCTTCTTATAACGTCACGAAATTGTTAGTGGCCCAACTCCACAGATAAACCCTCGGAGACGCCTCCGAAAGTCATCGGTCAAACACTCCGAGGCGGCTCATACTGTGCACTAGTCAATCATCGGGTCAAATGACTCCATTTGGAGTAGCCTACCCCGCTTTTCTTATCAAGGATTTGCATGTCCGAATGACCTCGAAGGGCGCTGTTCATCCGGTACGTGTTGTTCTCAGCCTTAGCATCACGACGAGAGACACGTTGAGTATGGGTTGAGAGACTGGTCAGCGTGTTGCAGACTCTGTAAACTGCTGTAGTCACTCGCCGGCGTCCCCTAGTCATTTCATCGCGTTCAATTGGTCACTCCGAGACCGGAAGAGCCTAGTCCGGCCGGACCGGTGCAATTTGTCAACTGCTGGGTTCAACCCCGAGAAGCTATTCGCAACATGACACCCAGCTCATCCAAGGGTCCAAACAAGGTAAAAAAGAGGCCAAAAGTTAGAGGTAAGTGACTCCATAGCCTTCTAAGGATACTGTCGGTGATAACAAGGCTATAGGATGCTACCAATGTTCTCGTCGACGCATAGACTGTGACCGCCAAGAACCGACATGCGGCAAGTGTGCATCTAAAGGAATCACCTGCAGTGGCCTGGGACTGCGGTATCGTTTTAACGATGGCATCGCCGCTCGTGGGAGGTTTGTGGGAAAAACGGTACCTGTCGTTGACTTCTCGAAAGATAAGAACAAGCCCACGTTGGTCTTCTTTGATCCCCATTCGATGCAATCGCTGACATTGTATTCTTGCTGCCGATAGTAAAGAGAAGGAGAAGAAAATCGTTGGCGACGAGTCAGTAGCCGAGGATACGCAGGAGGAGAGCAGTATTACTCAAGTCGCCGTTCAGAGGGAGACTCTGTTCCAAATCGACGGGGGCCTTGATCACATTGATGGCAAGACTCGGTTTTCCCTCCAATATTGTAAGTCTCCCGATAGCCATGCAGGATGTAGGATATTGACTCGGCCAGTCTCGAATCACATTGCCAATCTCATCGCGGTCATCAACCTAGGCTTCAACGGCTACCGAGACCTCGTCCTCCCACAAGCCGAGATCGACCCACTTGTACGGAAAGCGATTGTTGTTATCGTCGAGCAGCACCTCTCCTTGCAGAACGGCACAACCGTCTCCTTGGATCCCACGGCATATAGCAGCCTTGTGCGGGATCTCATTACTAGATCCCAACGATGTGCGCCCCAAGATGATGAGTCGGCGCTCACTGTGTTGCTTCTACTGCACATTCGCGAGATGATCAGTGGAAGTCCCAACTTTAAACTCGTTTACGGGTCTTTGCGAGTTGTAGTCAATGCTCTTGGGCAGGGTCTAGATGAAATGGCCTCAGAGCTCAGGAAATTCGTCGAGATGCAGATTTTAAGGTACGTTTCCATGCCCACAGCTGGGGGAAGACCGGTTGCTCACGCAGATATAGAGTCTGCCTCTTTGGAGAGTCCCTCTTCAACGAGACCAACGGCGCACAATTCATCCAAGCACAGCAGCAAGCTTGTCTTGGATTCATACCCTGGTGTCTCCAATTCCATCCTGAGCTGGAAGGGCTCATCTTGCAGCTGGCAGACCTGACGACCTGGGCCTGTGATATATATGTCCAGCGAGCAATCTTCAACCCCCCAGCAGAAGAGACAGTCCCCATGATTGAAAGGTTCAAGCGTGCTATCGAGGAGGTGGATGCTTACATCGACATTGTCGGGCTACATCTCCTTGCTTGGCCGTACTTTATCGTCGCAGCTGAGAGCTCAACATTAGCCCATCGAGATTTCTTCCTTAAGAAACTTGAATCGTTGTATAACATGACTGGCTGTTGGAATATCCTCCGGGCTATTGATCAGGTCAAGGAGATTTGGGCATCTCAGTCTTCGATCAGGTGGACGAGCATGCTGGGTGGCCCGACGCAGGCTTTAATCATGTAGATTTGACTGGTACACAGGACAGTAAGGGTCAGATTGCATCAAAGATAGCCACTTCTGGAAGTCATTTTGATAGAATTAATGCGAATACTATGCCCCTAGCACAGAGGTGACAACCTTTTCCACCTTGTCGACCAGCAGCTCGATCTCTTCCTTTGTGATGGTGAATGGAGGTGAGATGACCACCATATCTCCCTGAACACCATCAACGTTTCCAGTGGCCGGGATCAAAGAGACTCCGTACTCGGGGCTCAGACCAGCCTTGTGTACCTTCATGGCAATCCCATCCTTCACTGGGAATGACTCTTTCGTCTTCTTGTCACGGACAAACTCCAGCTTTTGACGATATTAGCAAATACTCGTGGACAGAATGGTTCTTACTTACGCCCCAGTAAAGGCCACGCCCTCGAACATCTCCAACATTCTTGTGCCCGCCAATTCTTTCTTTCAGACTCTTGCCCAACAGCTCTCCCATTTCCTGACAATTTTGGAGCAGATTATCCTCCTTCACGACGGACTGAACAGCAAAGGCAGCAGCACAAGCGACTGGATGACCTTGATAAGTCTGACTGTGCATGAAGCTGCCCGAACCCTTCTCCAAAGCGTCTGCAACCTTGTTTCCAACGAGCAAAGCGCCGACAGGCATGTAACCCGCACCGAGACCCTTGGCAATGGTTTGGAGATCGGGAACAACGCCTTCTTGTTCCCAGGCGTGGAGGGTACCGACACGACCCATACCGGACATTACTTCGTCGAGGATGAGAAGGGCGCCATGTCGATCACAGACTTCCTTCATGGCCTTGAAGTAGCCTGGTACTGCCGGCATGCATCCCAGTGACTGTCCTGTTAGTGAGGAACATCGGGTGATGAGAGTTCACTTACTGTTCCAGACACCGTCTCGGCGATAAAGGCACAAACGGTATCCGGTCCAACACGCTGGAACTCGTCATCTAACTCCTTAGCCAGCCGAGCCACGTATTCCTGCTCTGTCTCCCCCTCCTTCATCTCTCGGTAAGGGTAACATGGGGACACATGTGAGAAGCTGGCGGATAGTATGGGCTCATAGATGCCACGACGGGACTTGTGGCCTCCAGCGGCTAAGGAGCCGAGAGTGTTTCCGTGGTATGATTGTCTGCGTGCGATGAATTTCGTTCTTGAGGGCTGTGGTGCGGGCAGCTCTGTGAAATACTGGCGTGCGATTTTGAGGGCTGCCTCGACAGCCTCAGTGCCTTTATCTCATCAATTTGCAGCTTCAGAGACGGAGACTAAGATGATACTCACCTGAGCTGACGATAAAGACCTTGGACATGGCGCCATTGGTCGAGTCTGTTAGGAACCGAGAGATGTTTTCAGCAGCCTCGGTAGTGAAGAATGGGTTGTAGCAGTATGCCACTTTGTCCAGCTGGGCAGCGATGGCCTTCTTGACGCGAGAATCATTGTGGCCGATGGACACGACAGACGCGCCTGAAGATCCGTCCAGGATGCGATGACCTTCTTGGGTTTCGAGCCAGACACCCTGGCTCTTGACAATTCGTGGTGGTGGGCTGTTTATCTTGGCGTGGAGGGTGGAGACAGAAGCCTGTAGGCTCTTGGGGTATGTGGTCTTGGTGGTTTGGAGCGCGCATCTTGTGATGGTGTTGGTGGCTCGCCGCCGGCTAGTGGACCACATCTTGTTAGTTTGAAGAATATTCTTAATGAAAGATTGGGAAGCTGTGAGTTTGAGAGGGGAGCCGATGATGCTTAATATCGCCCCCGCGAAGCCATCGGGCGGCTATCTGGCTCCCGGTCCTCGCTGTCATACATGAGAACAGCTATCAGGTGCAACTCTCGATATGGAAGTCCAACGGAGACGGCACGCCCAATGACAAGATAACCGCCGCCACGAGATATGACAACACCCGCCAGGTTGGTTTCACAGCAGCGTCGTCTCCATCGGCCTACTTTTTTCGGTTTAGTCGCGGCAAGCCAAGAACCGAGACCCGTGGCTATCACCGGTCCAAGTGCCGAGAATGAGGAGTAAGTCAGTCAGTTGCTTCTGCAAGATATCATCTTCTTTGTTTCTTTTGTACGACATGGTCCTTTTTCAAGCCTTTTACAGCTTATTCCCTCTGAGGCCTGCCTTCTCTCCAAACCCATGCGCCCGCCTTTGATCCAAACCCACGATGTACATGTAGTACCCCGAGACCCGACACTTCAACAAGTGACATCTAGTTCTTGTCATACGAAATGTCCACATCCAGTGTCTTTTTGACATGGACTCCGTGATGGCCATCAGAGCTGCCATGTCCATGCAAGCTGCCCCTATGCTGACTCTCCAAAGCACCTCGATGTTCTTTGAGAATACTCCGATCGCTTTGGTTATCGGAAGTATGGTCCGGATGAGCCTCGGTCTCGACAATGGCGCTCCATTGGCCAGCCTTGTGCTTGGGGATGAACATGATGTTATTCGAGATGTTCTTGAGAGGATGTGAGTTTTCGCTCGACTTGACCGTCGACGGGAAGATGGCGCGTAGCATGGGTCGTAGGCAGGGTAAACAAGCGGCGGTGATGATGAGGGCGTTCTCGGCGCCGGCCCATAGGAGGAGCTCGCCGACGTCGTAGGTTGGGTCAGTACTTGTCGCGTTGGCCTTGAGCTTGGTGCATTTGATGATGGCGATGGACCCGGCGCTGTAGGACGTGTCAGCATGGTACAGAGGGTAACGAGGTAAGATGGGGGACGTACAAAACACCAAGGCTCATGGCAATGGCGACGCCAAACTTTTCCTTCTTCTTCATGTTGAGGTTCCACAGCATGGCCCAAGGGAGCAGTGCGAGGACAAAATCGGTGGCCGCAGAGTAAGCTTGCACGTGTTAGAACCGTCATATAACATTGTTGCAGATTGGCTCACCTCCGATAAAGTACATGACACCGAGGTAGGTATCAGGATGCCAACACTCACTCACAATAGCCGGGTTCCACGTAGTCCTCGGATCCTTGCATCGTACAAATACAATAATAGAGATGAGAATGTGCAGAATGACCATGGAAACAACGACAAACCAAAGGAACAGATGGATGGCGCGTTGTGTTGCCAGACGCATCAAGCTGATGGAGAAGGATGTCTTGCCCATTGCGCACGACATGACGACAAAGGGCTGCGAGACTTGACCGAGGAGAGCGATGGACACGGCATTCTGGGGGATGTTGGTGAGCACCCATTGGAGGTGGTGGCCGAGCCCTTTTTGTACGGCGGCTTCGATGATGGCGCCATAGCAGATGAGGAGGATCTGTTGGTTCAATGGTCAGCCTTCAGAAAGTCTGAGATTTTGTCGAGGAACCGTGATTACCAGAGCAAAGACAATGACCCAGTCATCCAGACCAAAGACCTTTCGTAGGAACAGGCGTGTATACACTCTCAGAGAGACGAGAATGATGGGAACAATGACCGAGAGCCATGTGACGGAGCGTATGATGGGCCCACGAGTATCGGCGAGGCCTTCCGGCGAGGTTGTTGGTTCGGCTGATGCTGCTACCATTGTAGATGCAGTGTCTCCGGTCGATCGTTCAAGCTGTCTTCCCCCACCTCCTGATGATCTCGTTCGGTCGTGTTTTTCGTCTGTTCTTAAATCCCCAAAGCCAAGAAATCGTTACCAAAGAGTGTAAAAATAAGGAGAGACAAAGATAGCCGAATTCTGCAGTGATTCGAGCATTGAGAAGAATAGTCTTGTTCCTCCAGCCACATTACTGACGAAACGAACAAAGTGGCACTAAACCATGCCGCAGAGAAACAATAGGTTCATTAAGAAAGAGGCGAAACCGGACAAGCTTCCGTCCGAGTCCAGCTGGGAGAAGAAAGAAAAAAAAAACCCCGTAAGAAAAAGAAAAGAAGGATACGACCCAAGGGGTTCCAGGATATGCAGCCTCATGGATGAATGGCCATGGATATCTGTACTCCAGATGATACTGTGTTCCATACTGTCAAGAACATGACCAGTCAAAGGATTTTCTTCATGCTCAAGCATGAGGCGAATGGTGTGGAGGAGACTGTAACGAGGAAACAAGACTTGCAGGGATCTCGGGGCGTTAGGGCCAGGCTAGAGACGCGGGCAGACCCAAAGGTGAGAGAACAAGGACCGGGGGACAGGGCCCGGTTGTGCCGTTGACGGGTAGCCGAGCTGAAGAATGGGGATGGTTTGGTGTAGCAGTGAGGTTGAGGAGGCAGATTGGCGAGGTGTGGACTGTAGCATCGCTCGAGGCTGCAATTGAAAGCCAATTGGCTCTTTCAGAGGGTTTACCTGCAGACAGAATGTCTCAATGGCAAAGAAAAGTGCGAACCATGGTCCTGGAAGTGTGCCGCGTGTCCTGAACCAACATCACATTGCTTTTCCCCGCCAAGCTTCTCACAGCGTCTCCCAGGAGCACAGCCCTGGGTAATTACCAACTATCTGTAACATGGGCTCCTTGGTGACACTTAGCTGCATGGAGCATCATGCTGGGTCTTGAAGATCTCCTGAATCACATTAGATCATGCCCACGCGCAATGCTTTCTCCTTTGAGACTGACCGTTGACGGTGGGGGATAACTTTCTCTAGCTGCGGCCGCTACCACACCCGTTCCCTAGCCTGCGGAGATTTTCGCATCTCATTCGACAAGGCACTTGTTCCCCCAGTCATTGTCTCTCCCGCCGAGCCTCACCCACGGCAAGATCGACAATTCTTTATCCCCTTTCTCTTATTGTACTGCAGGAACGATGGAAGCGAGGTTTCATTCAATCAGCCTCTTTTCAAGAACTCCTGGTCCTTCCTCTCAGTCAGTTCTCGGTAATGTCGAGGTTCTTATGATGGGTCACATATTGGCCGGGGTCTGCGTGGCCCGCACTTCCGGCTCCCCGAAAGTGAATCCCTCGATCTTAGCGGATCGCGATCTTGGAGAGAAACGGGCTCCAACGTTGCCGTTGATGTAGCATTCTTCCCGTGTGAACAAAGAAATTCCCATCTTTAGTTCTATATTCATACAGACTGAACTGCATTCAACATCCGATTCCCCACGGGCCTCCCGTCTCTCTCCCCCCAAACCAACATCACCACCCCTGGCAACAATGTGGAACCAACACTCCCCTAGCGCAATCCTCTGCGTTGATTTCTCTCTCCGCAGATCAATAACGATTCTGCAGTGAAGGCTGCTTAGCATCATGAACCATGCCGCCATGGATCCCCTGCCCCCGCGGCTGCAGCGGCGGAGAATCAATACTAATTGAGAGTCCCTTGTTGGCTGCAGTCTGTCATATCTCAGACGTGGAGGCGACATGCAAGAGTTGGCTGTTTTGAAACCCCCTCTCCACTGGAATCTTCTCTTCCCTCTTCTTCATGCGCAATATTATGTTTGTTTTTCCTTCCTTTTGACTTGCATTTTCTCACGGTATCCCTGGTTAGTGCTCGTTCTGGGGAGTATTCCGTGTAGATCATGGCCCTCTCAACCATCTCCTTTACTTACGTCCTCTACGGAGGCGTGACTCTCATTGTTGCTCGAGTCCTTTACGAGTTCTTCCTTTCACCCCTCAAGCACATTCCAGGCCCCTTCCTGGCCAAGTTTACAGACTTTTACCGTGCCGGTCTCACCACCCGGGGCCATGTCGACAGCACCACACGTGGATGGCACAAGAAATGGGGCTCTGCCGTGCGTGTCGGCCCCAATGCCATTAGTATCAGTGATCCAGACTTGATCCGGGTCATCTACACGACTAAGAACCCATGGCGCAAGGTAAGCAAGCGTTCCTTGTCCAGTGGTTGTTATTGGGATCCATACCAGGAGTAGTCAATGCACAACGTAGTAGAACAGAAGTTGACGGTTGCAGAGCAACATGTACCGCCCCAATGACGTCGTTATCAATGGCCAGCGCATCCAAAATATCTTCAACACAGCAGACAAGAACTTCCATGCCAAGTACACCAAGCCAATTGGAGGCTTCTGGACACTCACCAAGATCCTTGACCTCGAGCCTGTCATGGATGAGACCCTCAGTGAACTCGTCGGACATCTTGACAGGCGTTTTGCCAACACGGGTGATGTTTGCAAGATGGATGACTGGGTCGCTTACTATGCCTGGGATGCTGCCGCGAACATCAGCTTTGGACGCCATTACAGCTTCATGGAAGAGGGAGGTGATGTTGGTGGTATTATCGCCGAGAGCACGGCAGGTCTCAAGTACTTTGCACCCGTTAGCCAGATCCCATGGCTTGATGAGTGGCTGGACAAGAACCCCGTTTGGCGAATTGGTCCCCGTCCTCTGGTCAACGGCTTTGTGTATACCGTCAAGATCCTCACCGAGTACCAACAGCAGGTCGCTTCTGGTGCAGCCAAGCGCAAGCCAGTAGACTTATTCATCGACAAGTACAACAGCCTTAAGGATACACACGACTTTGTCGACGACAACCAGGTCATCAACTGGCTGATGCTAAACGTTCTTGCCGGTGGCGACTCTACAGCTGGTGCCATGCGCTCAGTGGCTTATCACGTCGTCAAGGACCCCGCCGTTTACAAGAAACTGATCGCAGAGATTGAGTCTGCCAATCTGTCTCTTCCCGTGCCCCAGTGGAAGGAGATCAGCAAGTTGACGTACTTTGATGCTGTCATGCGAGAGTCTATGCGCATTGCCCCTGCTGTTGGCCTTATGCTTGAGCGAGAGGTACCTGAGGGTGGTTTCGAGCTTCCAGATGGCCGCTTCATCCCCGCCAACACCAAGGTCGGTATCAACCCATGTGTTGTCACCCGTGACGCTGGTGTTTTTGGTGACGATGTTGACACATTCCGACCTGAGCGATGGTTACGAAGAGACGATGAGACAGAGGATGAATACACTCAACGATTCCGACGCATGCATGAGTGTACCGAGCTTATGTTTGGTCACGGTACGCGGGTGTGTATGGGCAAGCACATGGCCAAGATTGAGATGTACAAGTTGTTTGCTACAGTCTATGCCAACTACGATGTAAGTGACTCCCATATCCCTGCTGGAGCAAACTGACATGCTCTTTTAGGTCAAACTTACAAGCCCTGACCATGAGTGGAAATATCACAACTCTTGGTTCATGTATCATAGCGATATTCCTTGCATCCTTACTCCCCGCCAGCGAACATAGTTATGGTATCCACTCAAGGGTGTTCACTGTTTGGTATGATGTGTATATTCATTCATTTATAGTACATGATTTTATGTACATGTGTTGAACTACTCATTGGTAGTTATGCCTCTCCCGAGTCTCTTACGACAAGACTCTGAAGATGGGATACTCGTCACCCTTTTCCACTGGGATAATGTTGAAGCTGGCATAAGAGTCGATGTTCTCAGGCTCCAAAGCGTTGATAGCCAGTCCTGCATTCTTCTGTCTCGTGCTCACGAGGAAGCTTCCAGCTGGCAACTTCAGCTCTCGCTCCTTGGCCTCGGCGGTAACCGTAGCAAGGACAACGCCCTCGTAGTAGCTGGTGCTGAGCTTTGAAGAGGTAATGGTCAAAGCTTCGACAGTGCCGCTCCATTCACTCTTCAACGTCTCAACCTCGAGTCCGGAGACACGTAGGCGCTGGGCAAGATCGGCCCAAGCGACAGGGATGAGATATGCCTCAGGACGAGAGCGGGTGAGATTGGCGGTGGTGGGCGTAGTGGAGGCAAACTTTACGGGAACCTTGACAACAGAGCCGTTGGTGTGGTCAATCATTGTGAAGAGCCGGTCTTGGACCTTGGACGAGTCGGTAATCACGATGGGGTCCTTGGAGTTGATGAACTTCTTGATACCGCCCTCGACTGTCTTTCGGACCTTGTCCGCGTTGTTGGCAGCGGTCTCAACGATGGCGCCGACCATGGTCAGGCCGGCAGCAGTTCGTCGTTGGAACTGCTGCTCGGCGATGCCAATACCTCGCATTTCAATGAGGAACGTGATAGACTGGGTAAGGCCCATGGCATTGCGGCCAATCTTGGCGTCAGAGCCGGCCTCAGCAAATCTGCGACTTGAGTCAGACGATAATTAACAGAATCGTCAAGGCAAACTTACGTAGGGACAAAGTCAGGATTAGAGCTCGTAGCACCAGTGACATACGGCTCCCATCTCAAGCCAGCCTTATCCATAGCCTTGCCAATGTTCTTGGCAAACAGCTTCTCAGACAACTCTCGGATATCCTTGTTGATGTTGAGGTTCTTGGCCGCGGAAAACAGTCCATCGGCGGCCTGCATGTATCGACCGAATTTGCCGTAAGCCCCGTACTCGTGCATATCAACGACGACATGGGGCGCAAACTCGCTGAAGAGCTTCTTGATGTTGCGTGTCTGCTGGCGAGCGAGCTTGATGTGGTCGCGGTTGGGATCATAGTTTGCAGGAAGCTCGCGCTGGAAGTAAAAGACACCGTCAGGGTTGTAGCGAGGCAAGACGACGATCTCGAGATCCTTGAGCATCTTGGACGCCCACTTGGGCTCGGCGTCAAACTTGCCCAGGAGAGCGAGGAGAGATTCATCGCCTGCAGGCTCATTGCCGTGAACGGCACCTTGGATCCAGACGCGGACCTTGTTCTTAGCCTTGGGACCTCCAGAGGTTGAGAGCTTGATGTATGGGAACGGTCGGAGCTCTTCGGAAGTGAAGTTGGCTGTGTTGTAGGTCATGTAGTCATTCTTGGCTGCAATCTCTTCCACAAAAGCCTCTACGTATCGTCAGTAAAGGTGACTCAATAAGTACGCCAAATACTGACCAAAGTCATCTTGAGAAGTTGCGCCTTGTGTGCCCTCTGAGAATCCAGCCTGGATCTTGTCGGGGTTTAGAAAAGCGGGAGAGTACAAGTCTATGTCGACATCTTTGAAATTGGCGGCAACGAGGTCCGTATTCTTTTGCGTAGGAACATGGTTGTAGCCATATTGAGTTGCACTGGCGACTGATACGACCGAAAGGCCGATCAAAGTAACTGCCTTTCCAAACATTGCGGCTTCTCTAACAAAGACGACCAATTCCAAAGTGTCAAGAGCTAAAGAGCGTGAACGATGACGAGCATCCCTTCTTATATCGGCCCGAACCCTTACAAAGTCGGCGGTATTACTTTTGACCTCCGTTTCTCAACCATCGGCCAACCGTCGGCAAATGCCCCGGCATTCTCTGACAATAGGACCTTCTCGATAGAAACAAACGGCGTGACTAGTGGTCGTACTGAAAATGCCCAGGTCAACGAGTCCTTCTTGGCACTCGGCGCCATTACTGGAAAAGGAAGCTGGGTACGCCATTGGTGGGTCGTATGTAACCTGGTGTAAGGTTATCAAGGTTAAGCGGGGGCGGGGAAACAACGGTCAACTAAGCTTTTCGATGATAGGGATATTTTATTTTGCTTCAACGTGGAAAAAGACCATTTATGGATAAGTCAAGGCCCTGGGTCGGGGTGATTTGGACCAGGGGACCTCAATGCAACCACCGGGATATGAAACGACACTTGATAACCACAGAGGCGTTATTGTTGCCCAAAAATGGCCATCAAACAGGGCACTGGCCGGGCCCCTCTTTCGATAGGGATCGACAAGACAGGAGTCATAGCAACAGGGGCCTCGAGTCGATCGTGAGGAGTTTATCTCGGCATGACATGACGTGTGGAGACAATGACCTTCACCCCGCAGCCGGTATCTTGGATGATGACGAGATGGAAATTGCTCTCTTGAAAATCCATAAAGAAAGGCATATCGTATAAGAAGCCGCCGTATCCTAGTCACTCGATTCCTCCAAGGGCCAGTCAGCGAACCCAGCAGTCGAACCAACCCCCACCGCTGGCCCTTTGACGCTCCATTCTGCCCAGGACTGGAGGAAGTGCTGGGCATCTTCATTGATATTTTCTTTCTCATAAGACGAACGGTAGGGGCTCGTAGCTCGATACCGGAAATGTTCGGCCAGTTCCTCTGTAGATATCTCCATGGAATTGCATAGAAGGTGCAACCAGGAGAGTCTTCGAAAGTAGCTATCTCTCCAAGAATTTACCGTCGTCTGTTCTGAACCCATGCTCTTACGAAGCCGCTTTTCAAGCCAAAAGACATACACAGAAATCTCTGTGACGACCTTGCGGGTAGCTCTTGACGGAGAGATAGGATAATATTCGTATTCGGGGACAAACCAATCATTTGCGCGGTCTACGTGAACGCTACGCTAGACAGAAATGAATATCATCTGGACGGGAGAGGATAGGAACTCACAAGCACTTTTGTCATTCCACCGTTTCTATTCTCAGTTGACCACAGCCGGTTACCGGTTTCGTCCATGTGAGGCTTCGTGTTCAGAATGGCACTTTGTAGGAGGGAGCTGAACTCTCTTTCTGACTCATGATCCATCGTCTCGTCCAAGATTCTCATAAACTCGGCTTCTTCTTCTAGGATGTCATCTATATCGTCCTCGGGCATTGGTTCTGGATATGGATCCTGATAAAAAGAACGAGTTGCCCTCATACAGCAAGTATGCGTCATGTCAAGTTTCTTGTGCTCGGCGCGTCGAATAGTGGCCAGGAGGGCCTGTTTAGCTGTTTCCATTCCGCAAGTTTCGAATAAGAGAATGATCCATTCTGTCAACAAGACAGATGAACTTTCTGTAGGTGCCCTGACAGAGCAAAGCTCTTGTTTTCGATCCATTACTACTGGGAGACAGCCTGACACTGAGCAAGAGCATCTGCAGTTGTCGGGAATCAGAACGCCTGCCCCACGAGCCACCAGGGTATGAAGAGAATCTATGTTCTCTTCGGTGGCATATGGGTTCTCATTTGAAAAGCGATCTATCATAATGTGATAGGCTGTGTGGCCTCTTCTGTCTTGTAGGTTGATCTCAGCACCGGCATCCAGCAGGCGCCCAACCAAAGGCTCCAGATCGAAATCGTATGTGCGAGAGATGGCGCTCATCAGAGCGTGTTGACCGTTCTGGTCCACCTGATTAACAACATTAAAGCCACGGTCAAGCAAAGCGTCCACTTCTCTGGCTGTGTGGGCATAATGAAGGAGGGTTCTACCCTTGACCGATTGCCTACTGTCGAACCCAGGGAACTCTTCAACACAGAAATTGAGAGACTTGCATCTTGAAATCATTTGCAGGAGGCAATCGTCTTTTCGAGTCTTCCAAGGTATGTAGAGGTCCAGAAACAGAAGTGAAACTACCTGCTTTGAAAGCATCTCTGCCATGGTCTGCATGGCGTCGTGATCGAAAAAGTAAAAGAGATCCCTGATGAAATCCCAATTGGAACGTGTGATTGCGAACTGGGTGAAGGTGAAATGAAGCGCGCTGTGCTGAACAAAAGGATCCGCGCCAGCACGAATAAGAATCCTTGCTGCGTCAATCTCGTCAGAAGCTGCCGCATACATCAGGGGCGTCATTCCATGTCCATCAACAGCATCTGGATTATGACCGGCGTTGAGAATTGCTTGTAGGTGATGTGGTTTGGAAACGGCTAGATGGAGAGGTGTCTGGCCTAAGGAGTTCCTTTCATTCTTCTCTGACCGCGCAGCCCACCTTTGAACGTCTTCAGGTGGTCCAAATAGTACGGCTTCGTGAAGAGGTGTCATTCCAGCGAACCCTGTGTCATTCAATATTAGTTTCATTTCATCATGTTTGGTATGAAGCTTTACCTTGGTTGTTCTTGCTTACGAGGGTGAGAAACTGTAGAAGGAATGGGTCCTGGGCCCATGGCGCGCAACAATAGTCCCACGCCCGTGAGCTCGACCATTCACGAAAAAGTGGTGAGTCGATCACCGTGGGATCGAATCCGGACTCCAATGCAGCCTTAAGAAGGGCCACATGTGCATTTTTCTCACACCATTTTGCACAGTTGATGAGGAAGCTAGTTGAACGATTAGTTTGTAAGAACATAATCACGTCCCATCCCCAAGGCGCCCTGCTTGCCTTTTATTCTCTGTTCCCCGAGTCATTTGTAATTCGGACATGAGCACACTCAGTAGGCTCAGCTGGTCACTCAAGCCTCTCTTCATTTCTCTCCCCCAGCCCACTCCCAAGCGTCCCCAGGGTCGCTTAAGCAGGGTCTTGTTGAATAGTTAGACCACATAGGGGATAACCGAGGACGGTTGTGTTCTCACCTCAATGTATGAAGATCCAGAGGGATCAACATGAAGATTAAGACTCGGGTCTTCTTGTGCAAGTTTTCGAAACGCCACGCAGGCTTCATCGGCGCTGATAAGCTCCCTTCTCAGCCTCCAAATGATCTCGAACCCCGGGGCTGTGTACTTGACGATCCGCTCCACCTGAAGTGCTGGCCGGATGCTGAAGCTCCCAGTCTCTGTCAATACGCAGAGGCCCGTGGTCACTGACCAAGGAATCCCCAGTTGCGAGAGTGCCACTCTTAGGCGAAATCCGTAGGCTGAAGCGGTGCACGATGGCCGGTCACATGCGCTGCTGGGCGGAAACAGACCGGTGTAGTCCAATGCCCAGAATCGTCTTGATAGTCGTGAACTTCGATGACACGAACAGGAGCACGGGTGGACGGCGCAATCCCGTCGCACAACCCGCCGAGGAGGCGTGTACTTGATAGGTGAGGAAGATGAAAGTGCTTCAGACTCCGTTACTAAACCGGACAAGCTGAAGGGTTCGGAACCCGTCGCCACCCCCAAATTCTTTGTCTGAATCATGCGAGATATCAAATTCCTGCAAAGACTCTAGTTAATAGTGGACTGACACGCAAGCGTAGAGTGACGAACAACTGTGTTGCCTGCATTATTCCCAAGTACAAGATCAGGTCCTGCTTTGCCTTCTCAACGGTTTCTCTCAGCCCCCTGATGTCCTCTTTCCAGTGGCGCAGGTCCCATGCTTCTTTCAGCTTGGGTTTCTTGCCGTTAGAGATAGACTCCAATGGGAACTTGTCCAGCAGCTCTTCGATGCCCTTGGCGACGGCAGCGATACTTTCCCGGCAATATTCCGCTCCGGGTCCGTGGAGTATGGTCTCTGCATTTTCGATGACCAGCTGCAGAAAGCCTAGCTCCTTGATTAAAGCCTCGAGACCTTCGGGGATATCTGTTGAGTCTCTGCGGATGCGTCGTAATCGTCTGATGCCGCCGACGACGCTGGTAACTAAGGGCGTGAGGCCTGCGACGCCGGTGACTAGGCCCACCACCTCGGCCATTTTGTTGTAGTGGAAAGCTGTTGCAGTTATGGCGCTTCCAAAGATATATTCTTTGGTGTGATAGAAATATACAGCGGAGGGAGTAGAACGAAGGTGAGGCAAAATGGGTCGATGAGCGGCGGCTGTGCGAGGCAGCTAGCCTCGCTCTGGGCTCTGCCTCAGAGTTTGCCCATGGGCTCATTTCTTTGTCATGTGCCACCCTGAAGAAGTTGGCAGCCAACCGTTGGACCCTATTTGCTGTGGCTTTCTAGACTTGCATGGGGCGTCGGCGAGCTGTGCTGGTCGCCTCTTGGCGGCCACTGAACGAGGCCGCTCATCAAATCGGGCTTGGCAATTGAGTACGTATGATTTTTGCCAAGATGAGTTTTTATGGAGGGCCTGCTTCTTGTTTACTATGCGCTACTTACGAAGTCCTGCATACTGGTCAAAAGAGAAGATGTTGAGACTTTCGACAGTCAAGCGCATCATGTTGGCTCTCGAATGGGCACTGGCCGTCCACACATAAATTGACCTGGGCGGCAGCATTACGGCGCCCTTGAGAGATAAACTCTTTGACGCATGGCCTGTCTGCTATCATTTTAGGTTTAACGCCGCCTTTTATTGATAGCTATGTCTTTCGTTATTGTTGTTGATGGATTCTTACCGAGAGGCTATTGAGATCAACAACTAGCGCATGTTTTCAGGCTCACTGCGAGAATTTTGCCATATATCGGAGCAGCGTCGGGTTCTGGCTCGGCGGTATATTGCTTCCGGCAGGAAGGTCCTGGATCACCGGGTCCTCTTTCAACGTGTCGGGGTGTACCTCGAAAGCAGGATGAGGGTCTCCAGTGCCATACCTCGCTGAGTCGACAGCCCCGACCAGGTCAAACTCTTCAACGGCGACAGTAGACTGTTGAGGAGGCTGATGTGACAGATGCAAGTTGGCTTGCGCATCGATAGCAGTTGAGTCATGACCTGGTGCGTCTCCTGGTGATGTCTTGGAGGCGAAGACCGTTGGAAACATGGCTCTAAAGCGCTGACCAACAGACCGACGGTGTTGAGCCGCTTCTTGTTCGTGATCTCCAACGGGGCCACGCGGCAATTTGATAGATAGGCAGTATTCAAAGGCAATACTAAACTTGTGTACCACAGGATCAGGGATCAGCCGTATGGCAACGCCCACAGGAAGAGTCAGTAAGCCAAACAAGATGGACCATCCCCATTCAGCACCACTAAGTTGAACCGTCTGAAAGGCCTCGCCGCCAAAGAATACGATGACGATTTGGCCCGCAAGCGTGACTATCTGGACGAAGATGAACCAGGGGTTTTTGAGGATCCCTTCGAACAAGTTGAGCTTGTTGTCGGACCGTCGTGAACTGGATTTTTGTTAGAAAGACCTGAGCATGTAGACGGATGAGAGACGAACTTCAATTGGTTGAAGAATTGCATGAGAACATAGATATTAAAGACCATGGTCTGCAGATGCTTCTTCTTAATCTCATCACGATAGCCAAAGAGATGTCCACCAGCGTAGTGGAGCGTGAAGATGACTGCCAGCTGATAGACACTTTGCCCCACGATCATCTTCCACATTGTCGTGGTCAACACTGAAGCAGTCCTCGGTTCTGGCTTTCGCGAAAACAGATCATCGGTAGGAAAATCGGTACTCAAGGCGAGTGCGGCGAACGTGTCCATGATGAGGTTGATCCAAAGAAGCTGCACAACCGTGAAGACGGAGGAGTCAGTGCCACCGACGAGGGCGGACATGATGGTCAAGGTACCGGCTGTGATATTGATGGTGAATTGGAACTTGAAAGAGTCAGCACGCAGCAGAGAATTGTACAATAGGGGTCACAAACCTGGAGAAACTTTTTGGCAGCATCGTTTACAGCTCGACCCCAACCAATAGCTTTCACGATAGAAGTAAAGTTGTCGTCCATCAAGATGATGTCTGA
This sequence comes from Fusarium keratoplasticum, assembly GCF_025433545.1. Lineage (NCBI taxonomy): Eukaryota > Fungi > Ascomycota > Sordariomycetes > Hypocreales > Nectriaceae > Fusarium > Fusarium keratoplasticum. The sequence continues at coordinate 4,185,176 of NC_070530.1, read as the reverse complement.
AGCCTCCTTAGCTACTTCGGTCCCGGAAATGCCCATGGAAAACCCGATATCAGCGGCTTTCAACGCTAATGCATCATTCGTCCCGTCGCCCGTGACAGCAACCACCTCACCCATGCCTTTCAGGTGGGAAACGAGGAGAAGCTTATCATCAGGACTAGATCGAGCGAGCACTTGGAGACGTGGAACAACAAGGTTGAGTTGCTCCAAGGTCAAACGTCGAAAGGCTGGCCCGTCCATGGCGATCCCTCCAGCAGTATAAATGCCACATTCCGAGGCGATTGCTTTGGCCGTGAAGAAGTTATCACCAGTCACCATACGAACAAAGACACCGGCAGACTGACATTGCTGCACAGAGTCGACAATCTCGGGGCGTAAGGGATCGCGTAGTCCGAATACTGCCAGGAGAACCAAATCGGAAAGATTGGCAATGTTGTCGGCATCCATGTGTTGATCATCTGCAGGCCAGTCGTCCAGGTCACGGTACGCAACAGCAATAACGCGGAGTGATCTCTTGGCATAGTTCTGCATCTTGACCTTCAAGCCGTCCAAATCAGCTGCCATTAGCGTCTTGGTGGCCATGCTGGCCTTGGGGTCTTGCAAAGTTTCGGTGCACCTGTCCACGATGACCTCGGCAGCTCCCTTGACCAGAAGGCGATGCCGCCCAGCTGGCGTCCGTAAGACCGTGGCCATCCATTTTCGGGCGGCGTTGAATGGAACCATATGAACAATGTTCCCGTTTGCTCGTTCCTCGCTGAGGTCCTGCATGCCGAGATGGTCGGAAGCGAAGTTGAGCAGGGCAGTCTCTGTGCTTGATCCGATGAAGTGACCCGCTTCCCCGGCTTCGATAGCGGTTGAGTTCAAGGTGGAGCTTTCCTTGAGGGTGTCTCGAGCCTCTCGGCAGAGTGAAGAGATCAAAGCGTGTGCCGTGGGAGGTGCTTGTGCGGTTTGCTGGTAGGATTCAGCCAGAAAGGAGCCCGAGCCGTCTGCAAACGCCTCCGAGGCACCAATAATGCCCGTCACTACAGTCATCTTGTTCTGTGTAAGCGTACCAGTCTTGTCTGAACAAACAGTGGTAGCATTCCCCATTGTTTCGCAAGAGCGAAGAAGCCGAACGAGGTTATTATCCTTCAGCATCCGTGTAGTTGCAAAGGCCAGTGACAGCGTGACGGTGAGAGGCAGGCCTTCAGGCACGGCAATAACAACGACGGTGATGGAGAGGATAAGAACTTCTAGAAATTCGTGCCCTTGGCTTCTGGGCCACCCTCTATGTCCTTGAGCTGAACCAGGAAACGGATGAAGAGAATGGCGAAGAAGACAAGACCGGCGGCGAGACCGAAGTTGATGATATACTGGGCTAACACACCGAGCTTCTGCTGCAGTGGTGTTTCTTGCACGTCATCCTGGAGGGACATCATGATCTTTCCGTAGGTTGAGTTGACACCGACCGAAAGAATGAGGCAAGTCCCTACTCCAGTCTCGACTCTTGTGCCGCTGAGGATGAATGAATCACCGGACCCTTGGACGCATACCGGGGTCTTGACGATAAGTTCAGACTCTCCAGTCAATGGCGACTCATCACACTGGATATCGAACCCCTCGATTAGTATTCCATCGGCTGGTGCAACGTCTCCAGCCTCAAGGTGCATGACGTCGCCAACCAGGACGTTAAACACAGAGATGGATCGATGCTGCCCGGAGCGAGTCACCGTGACAATGCGCTCTTCCTTCTTCTCGTTCAGCTTCTGAAACTTGTAATTCTTTTGGTAATCGTTGATCGCTGTGGCGAGGACGATAACGATGACAGCAATGAGGATGGCAACTCCTTCAACCCACTCGAGACGAGCTCCTCCCTCCTTGTTGGTGACCGACTGATATATGCCCAGGGCGAGAGAGACGGTTGCCGAAGCGGTGAGGAGGAACATGAGCTTGTCATCGAAAGCAAGCCAGAGAAGCTGTAGAAAAGTCTTTGGCTTATTCTTCGGAACGCGGTTCTCGCCGTAAACCCTCCGACGATCGGTAAACCCTCCAGGAGTCGAGGTCGCTAGACCGTCCTGCCGCGATCCCTTTGGAATGCCGACACCTTGAATGGCGTCTTGGAGCGAAACGAAACCGTCCAGCACATCCTCGTCGGCGGAAAGCCCTGCTTTCAAATTGGTTCTCACGCCGGCCGAAAGCCCAGCAAGACCACCAAAGGCGCGCAGAGCATTGTTGGTTCGAGATTCGAATAGTTTGTGGAGTTGCGCGGCGGAGAAGGCGAACTTGTTGCCGGGGACCTGCTCGTCTTCGTCAAGTCGAAAAGCAGGCTCGGGTTCGGATTTGTTGACCTGCAGCGGGTCGTTGTGATGCTCACCGAGGGGTGGTGCTTGACTTATCTCGTCTTCCATATTCTATTCCGAGGGGTCTGATTTTGTTGTAGCAAGCCAATGGAACCTTGCAATGCCGTGGAGAAGTAAAGAACGCGAGCAATAGACATAGACGACCGTTAGTACCAGATCCCCTGTGCTTGCTGATTTAAAATTTCGACTTAGGCAAAGGGAAAGGCGCCTGATATTCTATTGATATTCCTTTTCGCTCTCATCATCGGATTTCACTTCTCGGTTTTGGCGCGACGCAATTTTAGCATAGCCTCAACATAGCCTCAACAACACCCTGCAGAAATGGGAATCCGGCAGCACCACCAAGCGGCATCTCCTTGGCAAAACACTTTTGTCGATTGGGCAACTTTACCCCCTCCTCCTTCACCAGTCATAGCGGGTTGCGATGGTGTTATACTTCAGTAGAGGTATTGATTGCATTACTCTGGCGGATTGTTGGAACACGGTGCTATAGGCTTCCCTGCAATAGCCCGCAAAACTCCTCTATGCCTGAACTGTCAAGAAACGGCCTAAATTGAACGCAATTCGACAATGCTTCACATATTTTTAGTAGCCTCATAAGCTCAGACAGAGCCTAAAATGAATACATACGCCTAACCCCCCCCTTTATTTAGTTGCAAATGCTTGCCCTTCAAAGAGCTTGTAGATTACGCGCAGTGAACATCTGGACCTGCCAGGAGCGTAAGGAACCTGCGCGTCCAAGCGAGAGGAGAAAAGGCTGTCTTAAGTCGATGGAGAATCTTGAGGAAATATAGACAGTAGCAATGAAAAACAGCAAAAGTTTTGCTTGAGGCCCATGATCTTCTGGACCAAGGTATCTTGCCGTGCATTTCACTTCAAATATAAAAGCATGACAAAATACAAGTTAATGCTTAGCGCAAGGGCGGCTAAGGGAAAATATTCCCGACACGGCTGCTTTTCCAACAGAAACGGATTTGCCATACCTAGGTTTTATCTGTTATTAAGCTGGTATTTTTCGAGAGGCGTGATCCTCAAGAATAGGGCGCAGCTCGGGACTGTGATAAGGTGTGGAAGGAAAGAAAGGGGAGCGGATTCTGCTGATATCTGATCCCTGGCTTGAGGTCAACTGAAGTGAAGATAACAGTCGTCGGGTTTCGGATTTGGTCAAGCACGTCATTTGTCGGATCTCGGATCTCGCGCAACGCAATTTCGGTACAGTCTCGATAACCCTGGAGAAAGTCAACACTGCCACGCTCATACATTGTTGGATATCTTGGCGAGTCATCTTGGCAGATGCCCCTTTCCCCGTGAGACAAATTGGTAGCCAGTGAAACACCCACGTGACTCGGCACCCCAAGGCGCGAGGCGTTCCAGCGCCTCGACGCGTTTACGCAACTACACTCAACCGACGGCCACAATGACCAGATATGTCCGAACATCAAGATACCAGGCTGTAAGATCCTGCCCTCCTGGGGAGTGCCGATTCCGCGCACTGAATGTCTGGGTTTGACGGCTGCTGACCAACGGTGAAGCGCCGAGTAGCTCGGCTAGGAAACATCGATGCGCAGAGGCTACTCATTCGCAAACACGCTGACTCGGGACCGTCGATTCCTGCATGGCGGCGTAATGGAAATAGAGATGGCCACTCTGACTGGAGAGAGAAGCTCTTGGAAGGCAGTGCAACCGCCCTAGGGTCTGTTCTCGTCCTCGGCTTGGCCGGGTACTCATACCATCGCTACTACAAATCTCTTGTCCTTCGCAAGATGGAGAACGCTTTCGCCGCCGGATATTCAACCCTAGAACTGGCTGCCCTTGGTCGTCAGTTAACCCAGGACTCATCAAACGGTATCACCGCTTGTTTCGAGGTAACGAGACCTCACCAAGAGTTCATCGATAGCATCGTCAATGGCAGCGTTCAAGGTCACTACCACCTTTTGACTGGGGAGAAAGGAACCGGGAAAACGTCAATGCTTCTCAAAGCGATGAGAAAAATAGAGGGAGAAGGTGTTGTCATGCTAGAGGCGCACCCTGACCTTGAAATCTTCCGACTACGTCTTGGCAAAGCGCTCAACTACGAGTTTCACGAAGATTACATCGGCAGTCTATTTAGCTTCAGGGGGCCACGAGATACGACACCTCTCTTGGATATTGAGCGTGCGTTCAACAAGATGGAAAAGATTGCGCTCAAACGAAGGGAGAAGGTCGGAAGGCCTCTGGTGCTTGTCATCAACCGCGCTCATCTCTTTGGCGACGATGACGACGGGCGGCATTTACTGGAGGCGATCCAGCAAAGAGCCGAGATGTGGGCAGCGAGTAACCTCGTGACAGTTGTGCTCAACAGCAACGAATTCTGGATCGGTGAACGCCTTATGCCTGAAGCCACCCGCCTTCGAGTCCTCCCCATTCACGACATTCCCAAAGGTCCCACCATCACGGCGCTAAGGGACTTTCGAAACAGAAGTTTTGGAGAGGATGTCTCCGAACATACCTTGGAACGGATCTATGCCAAGATTGGCGGTCGGTTTCGGTTCCTGAGCCAAGTCGCAAAGGCTCCTGACATGGATGAAGCTTGTAGGGTGATATATGAGAAGGAGAAGAAATGGTTTTTGAGCCAATGTTGGATCTTTGGAGGAGATATCGACGATGATGCAGAAAGCCAGCAAGAGTTCTGCGCAGCAGCCATGGTTCTCGCAAAAGCTCTCGTCGACGAGGAAGCAACCAAGAAAGAGCAAAACCCCCAAGATGATCATGCCTTGCCGAGCATTCCACTTCACAAAGCAAGACAAATCATGACACGAGCAGATCTGATCCAGCACCACGACCGCATCAATATTTTTACCATCGATTCAAACTCGATGGTTCAAGCAGATTCGGTGGTGATGCAGAATGTGTTTCGAGAACTCTGTGCCGAGGACGGCTTTGAGGAGCTTCTTGACGCCACGCTTGAAAGGCTAGATGAGCTGGAGGATTTGCGCAGGACAAGGGTCTTGGCCCTCAAGGATGTGGATGGAAACAAGGGTTATCAGGTTATTGTTAAGAAGAGGGGCCAGATTGAGGAGAGTATGCAGATGTCGTTCAAGGCCATACCCCCTGAGGAGGAAGGGTCTTGAGATAAATCATAAACATGAATGGCCTCTCAAGCTAAAACTGGAATTAATTCTACAGGGTCATTAGGTTAACTATGTAGCACATTTGGCTTGTTTTGATATGTCTCTTCGTGACACGGAATCCTGGGCATGCGAGAGGAGATATTAACTGGGTATTAACATGTGGCACCCAACGCAATGAAAAATAACAATACAGACGTTTACCTTGTTTATTGAATACCCGGAAACCTTATGATATATTTCTCGCTGCCTTTTTAATCATGGCAACTGGCCAGATGTACCATCTGCGCGAAATCAGTCAACAGTTGGTCCAAGCTATGTTTTTAGCTACCCGACACTCTGGCGATTCATCTCAGACCATGGTCTCAAATGCAATCAACGTTGGTCGGCGACTCAATTTGTCACTTTCGTCTTGATGCTTTCCGAAGGCGTGATCAACCACTACGATTAGCAAGTACAGTTCCATGCATCAGCAGAAAGTCTTGGCGGAATATGTTTCCAAAATGGGCATAGTATTCCTGTCGCCCGATGACCCTTGTGGGGAGCTCAATCCAAGCTATTTATACGGCGACATTCTATCAAGTCTTTTGAGGTGATTGATAAGTCTATTCTACTCAATATCGTTCATATTCAATCCCGTCAACTCTTCATCACCCAAGCTCAAAATGTCTGCTGTGTCATTCCGCTCTCTCATCGGCGTCCAGCCCTCCACTGCCTCGACCAGCGACAGCGTCCTCGTCATCATCGACGCTCAGAACGAGTATGCTAAGGGAAAGCTTCGCGTCGCCAACATAGACACTTCTCGCGTTGCCCTCGCCTCTCTTCTTGAGAAGTACCGTGCCGCCAAGGCCCCTGTTGTCCACGTCGTCCACGCTACTCCTGCTGGAGCTCCCGTCTTCACTCCGGGAACTGAGCTTGCTGAAGAGCTCCCCGAGTTGAAGCCCGTTGAAGGGGAGTCTGTCGTTACGAAGAACTACCCTGGATCTTTCACCGACACGGATCTGCAGGACATTTTGAAAGCCACTGAGCGAAGCAAGATTGTTTTGACCGGATACATGGTGAGAAGAATACATGTTGAACGCTACTCACTTGATGGATGCTAACAGGACCAAGGCTCACGTTTGCGTGTCGACAACTGCTCGTCAAGGTGCTGAGCGGGGTTGGAACGTCCTCATCGCCGAGGATGCCGTCGGTGACAGGGATATTCCGGGAGTCAAGGCTGAGGAGCTGACAAAGACTGCCCTCCTTGAGATTGCCGACGCCTTCGGAACCATCATTCAGGGCAAGGATGTTGTGTAAACGTTGAAAGCATTAGAAAGCAAAGAGAATCAGGTTGAAGATTGAAACCCGGAGCAATTATATGATTGGCCAATTCACTCCTGAATCCCCACAACGCTAATGTCTTGGCGGTTTTAATTACCGCAATCAGCGTAGCGCAAGATGACCCTCGTATGTCGTCGCCACTTGACAACATCATTTGATGCCGGCCGAACGGACTGGATCCGGCTCTAGACCTAAGCATTCCCCGTCTCAACGCGTGTCAGTATGAATAATCTATCTTCCAAAGTGTCAACATCATGAAGATCCGAAAAACAACCACCTGCCATACGTGCAGGGCTCGGAAGTTAGCTGTAAGTCTCCTCAAACAGAGTCTCGCAGCCGCGGTCTAATGCCCCTTATGGTGTGATGGAAAACTACCGAGTTGTTCCCAATGTCTATTCTCTTCCAAGAAGTGCGCAGGATATGACCACGATCTCATCTTCCGACCGCCAGTCGTATCAAACTCATACCCGGCGGCGAGGGCAACCAAAGCTAGGCGACAGCGCCGTCGCGTCAGCGTTGACAGCCAGAAAGCACAGCCAGTTGTTACGAAACAGGTAACATTGCCCACGAACAAGTTTCCTCTGAGTCGCTCACTAAGCTGGCCCCTACTCGACATCATCTCACTTGTCGTGCAAAACTTCAGTCCCGTTGGGCAAACACCTCAATTTGTCCCCTCGCAAGCCTCCATCTTTTCCCATCGGATATGTGGTGGCTGGGTTGAGATGCTCCCTGAGTTGGCCAGGGGGTCAAAGGCAGATCAATGTCTCTCACCTGCCATCAAAACACTAGCAGTATCCATTCTTGCCAGAGGGAGTCAGGGAAGGGCACCTATGTCTGATGCCTTGGCGGCACACACCACGGCTCTCGAGTCACTGAACAGCGGACTGGATGGTTGGGCTACCTCAGCACCAAATATTGTGGCTGCCAGCATCATGTGTTTATTCTTGTCCGAGGTATTAATTTCTACTACAGTGTGGAATCGTTCGTTAAGCCCGAGCTGACAGCCTTAGATGATCATGCCCACGGGCTCAACCAGCGCCATTGTTCATGCAAAGGGAATAGAGGATCTCATGAAGCTTCAAAAACCTTGCTTCTACGCCTCGGGAATCTCTCATCATCTCTTTGTGGGATTTAGACCGGTCCTTGTAAGCAAGCCCCTCCAAGTCAAGCGCATATTGTTAACGGACCTAGGTTCTTCGGGCATTCTTTTCCCGAAGGAAACACTTTCTATCGGACCCTGCCTGGACCTCAATCCCCTTTGAGTTTTACATCCCATCGCCTCTCCAGTCACTATTCACAGAGGTCTTCCCTCTCGCCGAGATACTGGGCAGAATCGATGATTTGTCGGATACCCCAGCCGACCAAGCCGTAGCAAGCGCCCAGCAGATAGTCGAGGAATTGCTGAACATTCTCCAAAACCTCGTCCGCAGAGACGAAACTGTCAAGGAAGAAACTACAGCCCACCGGTGGCTTCCCATCTTCCCAGCTCAGGAAGACCTGCCAATTCAGTTTCCCGACATCATTGCCGGAAACTTTTTCACCCACCTCTGGGCATTTCAAGTGATCTGCGCCCACAACATCATAAGATTAACGTCGAGATTTCCATGTCTCTCAACTTCCACCAAGAGGAGGGGCCTGGATGACCTATTGGACGTCAAGATGATCAACCAACTCGCCTTGTGGACATTTCGGAGCATAGAGTTTCTGCTCAAAGAAGAGTTCAAACTGTTTGGAGCGGCTTCCATAAGTCTTCCGCTCAAGACTGCTTGCGACGTGTTGAAGACGTTTGGTGCGGATGATCCGGAAATGGCCTTTTGGTTTTGCCGTGTGTCACGGTTTATCAAGGAAACGGGCTATTATTTTCTGATACAGATGCTTGATGCTGATGAGTAATACGAATGCATCATGTCGTAACAAACTTACCCATCTGAGTGTTTAACCCTCTCTGATGGCGTCTTCCTCTCGTGAGCTACATGTGTGGTGTATGGCACAGAAAGCCAAGAAAAGCCAGCCTTGCTCGGATTGGGAGACTACATGCAAAAACCCGTCGGATAGATCTCGTCATGGCCCCGATCATTCCAGAAACTAGGCTCATTTAGGTAACTATATTCGCCAAGCTTTGCAAAAGTCATCCCTCTGCACACCCATCTTATGCTCTGGCCATTCACGTTATCGCAGTCATCAGGTCACCATCCGGTAAGCAGGTATAGACTTTTGCGTAATGACCTGGGGGATTAATAATATTGGTATTTGTCAAAAGTCTCAACATTAGCAGAGGTTGAATTGGGGCGCGCTGAGTATATATTCGCTGGTTTACCTGCCCTTCAACAACGACGCACTTCTTATATAACTCACTTTTATCCCTACTACATTTATCCCTACTACAACGCAACAAAGTCTTTAGTCTAACCCGCTAGCTAAAAGCCTTTGCACACTGCTTCCTACTGGGACCCACTTCCTCCACAATGCCTTCACCCAAGATCAACGCAGAGGTCAACATCACACACATCGGGACCGCCACCGCTATCCTCCAAATCAATGGCGTCAACCTCCTCACCGACCCTTTCTTCTCTCCTGCTGGAACCCAGTGGGACCGTGGTGTGGTAATTCTCGAGAACACCGACACCCCTGCCATGGCACTACATGACTTGCCCGCCATTGATGCTGTTCTGCTCAGCCATGAAGACCACCCCGATAATTTGGATGAGCTGGGCCGACAACTGCTTGATGGTAGAAGAGTCATCACCACCATGGACGGAGCAAAGAACCTGGCACCACGCCCTGATGTCAGGGGAATATCTCCTTGGGAAACTCTGCCTCTCAATGTTGGCGGCGAGCAGTTTAGCGTCACTGGAGTACCCTGCCAACACGTCCCAGGCCAGGAGTGTACCGGCTTCATCATCACATCCCCCACCTTCGGAGAAACAGATGGCCTCCCAAATGCAATCTACTTTTCCGGAGACACCGTCTACTTTGAGGAACTCGCAGAGATGAGAAACAAGTTCCATATTAGCATCGCAATGTTCAACATTGGGGCCGCCATTGTTGCGATGCCCGACGGCACAAAGAAACAGATTACAATGTGTGGAAAGCAAGCCAGTCGTTTGTTCCGAGAGATTGGAGCTGATGTGCTCGTTCCTATGCACTACGAGTCTTGGGGCCACTTCACAGAGAATGGAGAGAAACTTTCTGAGTCGTTTGAGAAGGAGGGGATTTTGGAACATGTTTCGTGGCTCCAACCCGGTGTTCAAAAGATCATTTCTTCAAGGGAAAATTGAGTATTCAAGTGGCCGAGCTAGTATAAGCCTGCTGATGCACAGAGGAAAGACTGACCAGCACTTCAAAACTGGACATGGGAAAGGGGGGACTGTATCATGTGCTGTAGACACCAACTAGCAGTGCAGGGGTCAGTAGCATGAGAGGTCCCTAGACAATCGACTTTGTGTGCAACGGTCAGGGTAATTAAACAAGAGTGGTGAATTGATAGCGTAAGAACTAGTTGTCCATCAAATCAAGGCACTCATCAACCCTCGGCGCGCTCCACCTACTGCCCAGGCTCAAAAACCATGCACTCTCCAACCAGCGATTCCTCCTCGCCGGGAGCATGGACAACCTTCTGGCCCAGCTTTCTGAATCCCAAGCTTGCGTAGAGATGGTACCCCTGCGGACTCGCGCTCACTGTCATGGCGAGCTTGTCCTGAGCCGCCCTCACCATCCCCCATCTGCACAGCTGCGATGCGAAGCCCTGACGGCGGTACTCGGGCAGTGTGCCCAGAATTTGCAGCTTGATCTAGTCCGAAACGAACTGGCTAAAGTACTTTTGGTTGCTCTCTTTGAGGGCTGCCTGGAAGGCCGCCAGGTGCTTGGGGTCGGTGTCCCTTCGGCTGTGGCCAGCTTTGCGGGTGTCGTTCTGTGCTGGACCGGAGTCAGTTCCTCGCATTTACAGGTTGTAGTGGATGCGCACTCACGAGAGTTCGGGATGTATCCAGGCCCATGAACCCGCTTGTTGACATAGGAAATGTCCCACGCGGAAAAGGCGACGATGCGCCACGCCTGGGCATCATCCAGAACCTCGACAATCACAACTGACCAGTCGTCGTACTCTGGGGAAATGAAGCTGCGGAAAAGGTCTCTGTTGTGGTTCCAGTGGTCTTCGGGGTACTGGGTGCGGTGGGGGAATCGATATGGCTAGGACTGGTCGTCCTGCATGGCCGTGAGGAAGACCTGGGTAATCTGGTCCACGTCTTTCTCCTCGGCGAGTCGCATCTTGGGCTGGAACATGGTGACAGTAGAAAGGTTAGTGTGTTTGTTTGATGTGTGGAAATAGTGTAGTGCGCAGAAAAAGGAGTATGTTGAGAGTAAGTGAGGTGGGTTGGGGAGCGATTCTGCTTCGCTCCTCTACGTGACGAAAAAGCCGTATTTATATGTCTTATATAGCAATGAATCACGCATGTTGCTATGCAAGACATTCTTTGGGCGCTCTTGTTTGCAAGGGGTACCCCCACGAGAGGATGGGTTGGAATCAAGGCAACTATTCAGTCGTACCCCTGGCTCCAGTTCGTTTATTCAGGGAACTATCCGATGTACCATCATTCCACTCACATCCTGCCGCGTGTTTCCTGCTGAGACGTTGGAAGTGACAGTTATTGTGACAGTCGTAAAGGGCATCCTCACCACTTTGCAGTGTCCTTAGTTGGCCGGCTGTAATGAAACAGTAAAAGGCTTGGTGCGTGTCTTCCGCTGCGTATCTCCACCAGAGTGATTTCTCACGTGGCGAAATCCACCTGATTCACTCCCAGATCCTCATCACAGGATATCGTGCCCCTTATCTACAAAGACTCTACAGCTTTTCAACCAAGAAGAGCTGGTGGCACCAATGGAGAGAGGTTTCGCATTCGTTCCTCCAGCGTAAACAAGCCAGGGGAATCTCTGAAATAGTACTCAGTGAAAAGGAAGACGAAACAAAATATGTTGGCCCGCAGGAGCCCTATCTGACTCATCGATTAGTCTCTTGGTCTCCTCCATAACTGCACCCGGTTTGGGCTCAGGTTCACGAGCCCAGCTATGTTTGGCAATAACGATGGACCAGAGAAGCATCTCTGAGAAACAACCAGACATTCGCGACAGCATGAGAAGAGTAGCGTGGACCATCTCGGAGGTGCTTAAAACCCGATGAGCCGGGCAATCGTCGACAAATCGCTGTTAGGCGCAAAACCTGTTAAATTCGGTGGCCAGCTCCATATCGCCTCCCTGCAGATCCTTGTCTGAAGCATTCCTCTCAACTGTGAGGTGCAACTTGTCGAATGTATCGGCCTTCTCAGTCACAGCTCGCACATCCTGACAGTGTGATGGTAACCAAGCTCCCATCAGCAGCTGACGAGAGTACAAAAAACCTTGATCTTGGCCGAAATGGGGGAACGGCAATCGCTTGTGTTGGCCACCATCTCGAAGCCCAAGACAGAACAAAAATGGACCGGCGGTCAAGAAGTCGTGAACAGAACCGCCGACTCTCAAAATATCAAGTGATTAATATCTAGGAGGCACTGTATGACATACAAGCCCATCCGTCATGCCCAGTCGCGGTATTTGCTAAATCAAATTTATGGTTGCGTCGGAAAAAAGGACCCCCTTCTCCTGCAACTTCTCCTTCAGAAACACCGGCGTGCCAATGTGCACCGTGACCAAAATGTCATTCCCCACAGTCTTCCAGCTAAACCGTGTACCGTAGATTTCCGTCAAGGCATCCCGAAGGCGGGCATTGTCCTTTACGAGCATTCTGGGGAACTTGTGAGTAAATATAAGGGTTGGTACGGATGCGTCTGAAGTCGTTTTGGAGTCCATCGCGATGTAGGTAGGCGTAGCGTAGAGTGGTAAGTTTGGAGTTCTGTGTGGGATAGTTGATGATGGAGGTTTGGAGAGCCACTGGACATTCGTGTCATTGGTGTTATTTATACTGCAAGCTGGGAAATGAATCAGACTCTTAAGGTACAAGGGTGCAGGATATGAAGTCAATCACGATACAAGCTCTGCACACTGAATATCCCAGCCAAGTTCTGATTCAAGGCCTTTTTCTTACTTCTGTCATTGATGCGGCTGTTCGTGAACCATTATGGAGCGGTCTCAGCAAACGATCGCACCTTGCAACAGTCTCGCAAAGGCAGCTTGCAACGGCCTTCAAAGGGAGCCGAACCATGGCTGTGAGTGGGTGCTTCATTGACAACAATGACAATTGTTAAGCGGCATCATCGGGGGACAAGTCCTGACTTGCTGCATGATCATACCAGATAAATCAGCATCGCCCAAAGCACACAAGGATCTCAAGTCTTGCAGTGCGTCACGGCATTGGGCTTTGATGCTACCATACATTCGACGGGCACTATTGTATTTGGTATTGTGCCCAATGTCTTCCACTGGAGACGCCATTAACGACAAAAGAGCCCAAAGCCACACTTAAAGTTCATCCAGCTTTTTCATGTCAAACTTGTGCTTAACTCCCGTCTTCTTCATAACCAAAAGCCCATACGAGCCGACATCCTTTGTCTTCCACTTCCAACCCTCGTCCCCCCTTTCCGCCGTCTTCCAAGCCCATCCAAGGTCTATCAAGTCTCTCTCCAACTTGATTTCGCTGGACAACACAACGCACCAGAGATTAGGAAACATCTCCCTAGCGGCAAACAAGCTGTTGAGATTCTCTACTAGGGCTTGTTTATCGCAAAATCCGCAACGGAGTACGAGACTTTCTAGTGAAGGCGGCAGCATCTCGGCGAGGTCCGTCAATGGCGGGAAGGGGCCGTTTGGTCTCCTCCATTGGTACATGTGCTCCCCAAAAGCAGGCAAGCTTAGTCCAAAGTGTTTCAACTTGGACAGGCATCGCAGGTCGCCTATTTTTCGGGTCATGTATTCCTCACCAGTCAACCATTCCCCGTTTTCTCTGTCTGTTGAGGTGAAGTGGAAAGAAAGGCTGACCCTCTCAAGATTCTGGCCGTGTTCTCGTAGAATTTTACCCAAATCATGGGAGACGGGAAAGACGCCAGGATAGCTTTCCAGACGGACGCCAAGCTTCAAGGTTCGTAACTCCTTGCATGCCATCAAGACGCTCTTCAAAGTCTCGAGTGGCATTTTCGACGACCTTGAGTCGAGGTGTTCAAGCAAACAGGTAGTTGTAGGTAACACAAAGGGCTCGCCATTGTCCGGTTGGGTCCAGTGCACATTGGATGTTCGTAGGGTTTTCAGCGAGGGCAGCTTGAATAATGACTCGATAGCGGTGATGTAAATCGATTTCTCCTTCTTGAAAGGAGCCTGGGTGAAATTGACTTCCTGAAGGGAGGAAAGTGGCCGGGTGCCTATCGAGGTCTTTTCGGTAGACTCAACGGCATGCTTTAGGAGGGCAGACGTGAGCTCAGTCTCGTCCATCATGTCCAAGCTTAGCTTCTTTAGATTTGGCATCAGAGAAAGCCAGAAGGCGGTCAAGGCGTCCCGGGCTTCCATGGTGTAGTGATTCAACACAGTACACAGCACTGACTCGATCTCATCTGCCAACTCAGGCGGTAGCTTGAGGTATGGACGAGCCTTCCCGAACCACTCGCCATGCCTGCTGTCCCACCTGAGCGTGTCGAGGGTGTAGCGCAGATCAAAGTCCTCGACCAGTTCGCCGAGTTGAGGATTGTTACTCATCGAGCCAAGGGCCTTGTCGACGCCCCGATGATAAGGAAAGGTGAGCAAGAAGCGGTACAGCAAAGGCTGGGCGACAGCCTTGAGCTGCTTCGAGGCCTTGCAGATATTGCTCAAATCTCTGTATCTTCCGAGGGTCCATCGTATGATGCCAAAGGGACCACGGCGGGGATCGGGATTTGGCGTGATGAGGAATTCGGAAAATATGAGCAGTAAGACCTCATTTGGGAGAGGGCAATTGTTGCGTGGGGATGCATCTTGGGTGTCCATGATGGGAGGTTGGATGAGGTGAGAATTGCATGGGAACAAAGACAGGACCGCGAGGGGACTTTATGGATCACTTAACTCGGAGACGAAACTCAACCACGGCAAAATCTATTTCCGTTTCTCAAACTGAGCTCCTGCCGCTCTAATCTGAGGTCGGGCTCAGGGACCCGGAGTTCAGGCTGAGCCGGGCTGAGCTTGGGCTGAGGTGCGTGAGCAGGCCCATTTTTAGGATCGCAGACCCCTGTGAGGGTCCCTCTCTCTGGAGGCACAGACCTGCTGCGGCTTGATGGCCTTGACCTGACGCAACCATAAAGTGTAATGACTCACAGAAAGCGGCATCAAAAACCAACCCACAGCGGTGAAACCCTATCCTCGGGAATAATGAGTATATGCGGCTGTAATCAAGCATCCTGGGGAGTACTGGAAGTTTTCTACATGCTAAAAGCCTCTACCGCCTCTGTCATTGTACGGTAGGCCTTCCCAGCTCCTTGTAACCCAACATTCGTCACCTGTAGCACCACACGTTTGTACGTGACCAAGCTCGGACTTCCATTGTCCTTGACCTCTAGAATAAGGTGAAGAGTCTGCCCCCGCTCGACTGCCTCCCCCGTGAGAACATTTACGGCGGAGCAATTGGCGGGCGGCAACTGGACCCGGACAATGGCGCCTGAAGGATCCTGGACTTTGACCGGAAGATCCGGCACCTTGGGCCAGTAGATGAGGGAATGGGCTTTTGTGGGCTCTTTGTACTGGAACCACCGGAACGTCAAATCGTCGCCGTCAGGGTCATACGTCTGGCTGGCGTCAAGCAGCACCTCGGAGTTGACCTCTGCACTGACATAATATGGCTCCGGCCCAGGTCCGCTATCGTTGATGATGACCACCGGCGCGTGATTCGCCCTGGACCGATCACCATGAAGGGTCCACCGCATGCGCGCAGCAAAGTCGTTCTGGTACGCATCTCTCCAGCGCCAGATGGTGGCGTAGTTGGACTGGCATTTGCGGCCATTCTTGCCTACCACCAGATCACGAGCATCTGCGTAGTGCTTCGCTGCTTCGCCTATATCGACCAGCACGTAGCGGCCTCCCCAGCTGCCCCAGTGGGGATGGTCTGGAGAACCAAGGCCATTCTGGATGAGGTGTAAGAATGTTGGGCTGTCTCCTTCCATCGAGAACACAAAGTCTGGGTAGACTTGGCCGAGAGGGCCGATCTGGATGTGTTCTTTCAGCCATGCCTGAGTCACTTTCGTGATGTCGGGTCCTCCCTCGTCCATTGGCTGCGATAGGTCACCGGCGATACCAGACCAGGTCGCGAGGCGGTACTCGTTCCAGCCAGTGGTAGAGCAGATGTAGAAGATATCGGGATAGGTAATTCTAATCCAGAGGCCCGTATCGTCTTGGTCGCTGATTGCGTATACCCGGAGCTTTGCTCGAAGCCTCTGTGCCTCATTCTCCGTCCTGGATTGATGTGCGTGCTGGAGGGCCTGAGCAAGCACATTGGTACCGCCCCAGCTGAGGAACCAGAGTGGCTCATTGGACGCATCCAAAGCGCTGACAAGCAGTTCAGCTCCTGGGCTTAGAGGGGCTTCTAGAGCAAGAGCCTCTCTGCCGTATAGCGCCGGGCCAGGTTTGACGACAGACTGTAGGTAGCTGGCAGTGGGATATTGGTTGTCGGGATGGACGTGAGCGTTCAGATTGTCCCTGACCTTTCCAAATGCTTCAATGATTTTCTCCATTTCCTCTGGATGCACGCTAGATCTCATCCATGCTGAAGTACATGGGACAAGACCTTGGATGTCTAGTTCATTGCTGTAAAGAAGAAGTCTGACCAGACTCTCGTTGTCGTCGGGGTCGTTGCCAATATCCGACGTGACGAAGACCCGGGGCTTGTGGCCACAGTTTCTCAGCAAAACCTGGTCGGTCATTGTCGCAGTCATGATGGAAGAAGATACTGAGCTTGGCTCGTGATGAAAGAAAGATATATACAGGTGAGAAATGCTAAACAAATCTGGGAACCCTGCTTACGCACACGATACCTTTTCGCAGTGCCACGACGCAGACGACGACAGAGGCAAGTAGTGGCTCGCATTGCCATTTCAGTCTCGTTTGCAACGAAAGAGAAGATACTTGCAGGACCTTATGCATCCTTTCGAATCTTCTGACGCTGTTGTTGATACGCCAGTCACTCCCGAAGAGCCTAGCTGAACTGAGTAGCCAAGACCTTCGGCAAGACTTGAGGAATGCCCGTCTCCACTCGAAAATTACTCCGATTTCGCCGCGGTGCTTATCCCCATCTGCCAGGGCATCTTCTGATGTGGGAATTCCCCGCGTTGAACATGGACGTGCTGATTGGGCTTCAGTTCATTGATGGCGGTACATATGGACCATATATAAGTATGCTGTTATCTCAACCACAAACTACTCACTTCGTGCAAAAAATATTGACCGTTTACACAATTATATCTGCCACCAAACTGCAAAATGACAGTGCAAGAGCTCGTTACTCCGTCGTCTGCGCCATCAGGCCAGTCGGAAACGGCAGCTAGGCCAATGCCAAGCCGCATCTCACTCGACGACAAAAAGACCCATCTGGACCAACTGATGGCTGAGCTCACTGTCGAGGAACTGGGTATGTCTCTCTCACATGACGAATTTTCAATGCTGGTGCTGATCGCCGTAGCTTCTCAGCTTCTAGTGATATCTGGCAACTGGATCATTGGGGAAAAGTCCGATTACAGCCCTTATGGTATGTGAGCGGCACGCCGGCTCCAGCGTATTCTAATAGAAGTGCCTTTACAGACCAGATTTTGCGGCTTGCTCCGGATGCAGGAATAGGAGCCATGTCTGATTGGTAGGTTGACCGCCAAGTTCGCCAAGAATGAGCTCTTACTGAAACGAACCCAGGTATCCCACTCACCACACGCATTTCAATTCTCTCCAGGCCCTGAACCTGGAGAAGTCGCGGGTCAAGATTCCTCTGATGGCAACTGGCGAGAGCCTCCACGCCGTCTTCTCAAACAGACAATCCGTGTTCCCTCAGTCTCTCTCGTTATCAAGCAGCTTCGACACTGACCTCGTCTATCGCGTTGGGCGAGCGCTGGGTACAGAAGCTCGGTCTATTGGCATCCAAGTATGCTTCGCTCCAGTGCTTGACGTGGCAAAGGAGCCCCGTTACGGAAGATCCCAGGGTATGCTCAAGTATCCATGCAAGAATAGTACAATGTCCGCTGACTCAAGACAACAGAAACTTATGGCGAAGACTTTGTATTGGTTTCGCACATGGGTGTGGCGTACTCATCCGGCCTTTCCAAAAATGGAGCCTTGTCCGACTCTGATGCCGCTCTCCCAGTCGTCAAGGTGCGTCTCAATACCCTGTGCACAAGCTTGAATACTGACCGTTGTCGCTGAAGCATTTCGGTGGTCATGGTGCACCATCGGGAGGGCTTCATTCTAATGCGTGGGCTGGCCGTGGTCGACGAGAGCTGCTCACCGAGACACTCACCCCGTTCAAAGCCGCCATCGATCAGGCAGGAGGAGTAAAAGGAGTAATGATGTCGCATTATCCATTCCTACTGCCCCTCTTCAACGGCTGATTTGAGATCTAGGCCCTATACCGCAGTGGATGACCTACCGGGCCATCTTGACCCATTGTTGTATAAGCAGCTCGAAGAATGGGGCTTTGAGGGTATATCTTCAGACCCATCCGCACAGATAGCGCTGATAATTATTACGTTTAGGATTTGTTATTTCAGATTGGTGGGGTGAGCTTATATCCCAACTACTTCTCTTCTTCTCTAACGCGTCACAGGACTCCGAGAGACCTTTACAGGTCATCTTGTCGCCGATTCTCCTGCCGATGCTATTCGACAGTGGCTCAACATTGGCGGCGGAAGCTTGCTCTACGATTTTGCTCCTGATGTAATTGTGAGCGTACGTATCGCCTTCGCTCAAACAACGACTCCTCATTAACTTGGCAAAATAGTCTGTTGCTGAACTCGTCAAGAATGGAGATGTAGAGCTTGCCAAACTACAGAAGCGAGTCCGGAAGATTCTCGAGGCCAAGTACGACCTGGGACTCTTCCATAATCCCTATCTACCTGAGGGCACCGACCCCAATGCTATTACTCTGTCGCACATCCCTCTAGCCCTCGAGGCAGCTCGACGCTCAATTGTTCTGTTGGAGAACAGAAGCGGGACTCTACCGATTCGGCCATCCGAGCAGAGAATCAACAAGATTGCTTTGGTCGGCCCTTTTGCGGACTTATTCAACTATGGAAGTTACACAGGCGTCTGGGGTGCGAATCCCGGAAATAATGCTAGTACCATTCGACAAGGAGTTCTCGAACACCTCGCTAGGGCTGGGTATCCAAATGTCGATGTCGTCTCGGCGTGGGGAGCCAACAACTGGCAGTACAACGCACAATACCCAATCCCAGGATATCTACTATCGGTGAACGGCTCTGCAGGCGGCCTTCAGGCGACATATTACCACGACACCAAGTTCCAAAGCATGGCATTCCAAGTGATCGAAATGCCGAACCGCGACTGGGGAGTTTACCCACCTATCGGCCTTGCATCCAACAGCTTCGGCGTGGTGTGGGAAGGCGATCTCGAGGTCCCAGTAAGCAGCGAAGTTCACGGATGGATTGGCGTTGGTGTCACACCGAAGACGACGGCCCGGCTCTACATCGACAGCAAGCTGGTTTCACAGTCGGACGATAGCAACCCTGGCACTATTCTGAGAGAGATAATGCCATACACTTACACGGCCGAGAAGGGCACCGCCCCGCCTCCTGGAGGGTCTGAGTTTCTCTTCACGCCTGGTTCAAAGCATAAAGTTCGAATTGAGTGCGAAGTACACCCCAATTGGCCGAGATCGAGTGCAGCAGGAGTTCATTCAAGGATCCAACTCTTTTGGAATTTGGTTGACAGAAAGAACGCCATCGGTCAAGTAAGTTCCCTTCGAAACTGATGCTGGCTCATACTTACTCTGTGTTCCCAGGCGAAGAGTGTCGCATCTGATGCTGACTTGATTGTTCTGGCCGTTGGAGCTGCTTGGAACAGTGACGGCGAGAACGGCGATCGCGCAACCCTCGGCCTGTCCACGGACCAGAGTAAGAACCAGCTCGACACTTTATACACTGACCCGAGCTGATAGACTATTCTAGCGAAACTTGCACAGACCATCTTTGAACTGGGAAAACCAGTTGTCCTCGTCCTGGAGGGCGGTCGGCCATTTGCTATCCCCGAGTTTTACGCGCAGTCTGCTGCCGTCCTCAGCACCGTAAGTCAATATCCGGTCTAGTGCAACATATTCTGACCATTGTGTCCCCAATAGGGATTATTGGGTCAAGCGGCTGGTCAGGCTATTGCGGACGTGCTCTTTGGCGAATTCAACCCCGGCGGTCGTCTGACGATGAGTGTCCCTTATGATGTCGGCTGTCTTCCCGTGTTCTACAAGTACGACTATCTCCTCCAAGACGTCAACTTCTTACTTACTGTATTATAGCCAGCGCACAACCAAACCCCAAAGCCACATTCCCTACTATCTTGATGTGCCCAAGCCAGTACTGGTATGATTACATCTTCCCTTCCTTCTTCTTTCCCCGGGCCAATATGGCCGGCAAAGGTTTCTAATCCTCGCTAACAATGATTCTCCAGTACTCGTTCGGATATGGATTATCATATACCACTTTTAGCCAGGACTTGCAGAGTGCTGTGTCGACTACTGATGGTAGAACGCAAGGCACTTTCTCGCATGGCGATACCCTTGCGTTCTCTGTGTCCATCACAAACATGGGCGCTATGGCTGGAAGTCATATTCCTCAGGTAAGTTACCCATAGCCTGAAGATACATGGGCGTGTCACCTGAAATTCGAACTGTTCCTTTGCGGTCATATTCTTACAATGGAGCAGATCTACCTCTTGAGACGCCAACCATCATCCGTGATCACGGCCGACAAGCAGCTTGTCGCATTTGCTCGCGTTGAGGTTGAGGCGGGAGAGACCAAGACCGCGACACTAAGATTGGAGGTGGACCGTTATCTTCCCGTGATTAATCGCGAGTACGAGCGTGTGCTGGAGGCAGGGCAATATACATTTGCCCTTATGGACGATGGATCGCTCGAAGCTCCCGCTATCGGAGAAGCCACCCTGAAGGTCGAGTCTTCTCACAGATATTAGAAGCTTTAAGGGAATCCCCTGTGCCTAGTCAATTAGAGTATTTCTTGTTAGAAGAAGTCTAAAGTTCCCGTAGGAGATGTTTCGCTGCAAAGACGACTGGAATTCTTCATAGTCTACTGCGTTCAAATATCCTCCGAATTTCAGCAAGAAAAGATTCCGCGTCTTCGTCCTTGTGTTATGAGAGAGGCAGCTCCGAGTCAGTCTTAGACAACCTATGTTTCTTTTCAACATCTCTCATCGAGACACTTCTCTACCATCATACCTCATCAACCTACGAGTCTCAGCTAACTCCCTTCCTTCTTTTGTTCAACCTTGCGCAACGACAGGATGCTTCTGTCTCATCTCTGATTAAGCTTACCACTGCAGAGCTTCATGCAAGAAGCTGGATGTGGGAGTCGGTTATGGCCTGTGTGATGGTACACTTAGGCACCTAATTAGCCATATTTAGGCTGTTATAGGCCGTCGGGAAACTGTCGGAAAACCCTGGTCGGATTTGTTCGGTGATCAATATGCCGAGCTTCTGGCACACTTTCGGGATGATCGGTATGCAGCAGCGGGTCATCTTATCAGGCAATGCCGCGCCAAGAGTGAAATTGTTCCGCGGTAATATTATGGCGATGCAACCATCGTTAGCGTTGGGATGGTCGGATGACCTCCCCCAGGGTGCTGGGTTAGAGGATCAGCAGTGGACCAAATAGCTAAGGGATGACAGAATCCGCGTCTTGCTGCGTAAGGGATCCATCATTTGGTTCCATGTAATGGCGGGGGATTTCCAGACGAGAATGCCCGTGAGCGGAGATGGCTCCGAAGCAAAGCTGTTGTATTTTATCTCAGCTAGATAGTTTAGTAGCAGTAAATAAACAGGATTGCTGTTGTAAAAACATTCACGAAAGCACAGCACCGAAACGTCTTGCTGCTCACTCGTTCGCTTTCATCTCTTCTGCGGCTTGTGTCTCCTTATTCAACATGGCTCTCCCTGAATCACAGCCAGATTGGAACAACCTCGAGGTCCTTCATCGCAACCGCCTAGCGACTCGAGCGCATTTCTACAATTTCGAGGACGAAGCAACCGCGCTTAGCTTCGATCCCCGGAAGAGCTCCCTCTACCGCAGCCTCAATGGCTCGTGGAAGTTCCGACACGACCTCTCGCCCTTCGAGGCACCAGACTGGGACACAGTTGACCCGACAGTATGGGATGATATCACGGTCCCGGGTATGTGGCAATTGCAGGGCTATGGGCACCCGCATTACACAAACGTCAACTATCCGTTCCCTGTTGATCCGCCAAATGTACCGCTGGAGAATGAAACAGGCTCGTACTGGCGCAAGTTCACTGTGCCTCGACACTGGGACAGGAACACACATTCCGTAAGACTTCACTTCGAGGGCGTCGATAGCTCGTACCATGTCTGGGTCAACGGAACAGAGGTTGGATACAGCCAAGGCAGCCGCAACGCCGCCGAGTTCGATATCACAAGCCTGCTGAAACAACAAGATGATAGGGTCAACACGTTGGCCGTGCGGGTGTATAAATTCTGCGACGGGTCTTATATCGAGGACCAAGATCAGTGGTGGCTGTCAGGCATCTTTCGGGATGTATACCTGATTGCTTTTCCAAAACATGGAATCTCGGACTTTACCCTCCTGACTCAGCTGGACGAGGCATTCGCCCATGCTGAGGTCAAAGCAAGCGTGGAGGCTCACGGTGATGTCTCAAGTTTCAAGCTCAAGCTTTTGTCTCCCACCGGAACCCTTGTCTGTGAAGGGGAGGGCAAGACGGCCGTTACGCTGCAACTTTCCGGCACCGACCTGAGGCTGTGGTCCGCCGAACAACCCTCCCTTTACACCGTCCTGCTGGTACACGGGAACCAAGTAATTCCCCACCGTATCGGCATCCGCCGCGTGGAGGTCCGCAACGGCAACATTCTCCTCAACGGCCAGCCCATCATCTTCTACGGCGTCAACCGTCACGAGCACCACCCAACCCTCGGACGCTCCGTGCCCTACGAGTTCATGCGTCGCGACCTGCTCACCATGAAGCAGCACAACGTCAACGCCATCCGTACGTCTCATTATCCCAACGACCCGAGGATGTATGAGGTTGCCGATGAGCTGGGGCTATATGTCATCAACGAAGCCGACCTTGAGTGCCATGGCTTCTACAAACCGGAACGTGCCAAGTTGGCTGAAAAAGCCCTGTCTCTTAACAGGGTTGAATTTCGGGAACAAGTCTACGTCGAGTGTCGACCGTGGACCTCGGACAATCCCGCTTGGAAGGAGGCGTATCTTGACCGGGCGGTGCAGCTTGTGGAGCGTTTCAAAAATTCGACATCGTCTATTATCTGGTCTCTCGGAAATGAGGCCTTCTACGGAGAGAACCTTGCCGCTATGTACCACTGGGTAAAGAAGCGTGATCCAACGAGGCTGGTACACTACGAAGCCGACCGAGAGGCCGTCACGGCCGATTTTTACAGCTCCATGTATAACACACTGGATGAGCTGAAGGAACATGCTGCCAAGAAGACAGACCGTCCACTGATCCTGTGTGAGTACGGTCATGCCATGGGTAACGGTCCAGGTGGTTTGAAAGACTACATCAATACATTTCGGAGCGAGAAGATGTTGCAGGGAGGCTTCATCTGGCAGTGGGCGAACCAGGGACTCTTGACCAAGACTGAAAATGGGACGCCATATTATGGGTATGGAGGGGACTTCGGCGATAAGCTCAATGATGCCGACTTTATCCTTGATGGACTCTGTTGGTCTGATCATACGCCAAACCCGGGCTTGGCCGAGTACAAGAAGGTCATCGAGCCTGTCACGGTGGAGGATTTTGACCCAAAGACAGGAACTGTGTCGCTCCAAAGTCATTATTTCTTCTCCGACTTGTCTCACCTCGCGTGCTCGTGGAGCGTCACGGTGCAAGACGGGGAGTCTACTGAGCCAACGGCCATGGACCTTCCACACATCGAGCCGGGCTTAACAAGGGTCTTCCAGCTTCCTGATGAGTGTCTTTCTTGCCTTGGAGACAACGCATCACGCGATAGTTGGCTGAACCTCTCGTTCAGCCTCAAGAGCAGCACCAACTGGGCCCCAGCAGGACATGAAGTAGCCTGGTCGCAAGTCCACATCCCATCGTCATCGCTAGGAGACTCTTCTAACCCCCTCATAATTGCTGAAGCTGTGAAGCCTCCTGAGATTACGACGGCACCGGGTCGACTTATCGTGTCATCTCCCGATGGCAATGCTCAAGTCATATTCGACCTCGTCCGCGGCGGGTTCAAATGGGTGTCCGAAGATGGCGTTGCCGTGACAAAAGGCCCAGAACTGAGTATCTATCGCGCCATGACGTCCAACGACCTTGGCTTCGGCGGTGATGGCGAGGAGTGGAAACGCTGCATGCTTGACTGGTCACGTTCTTCCGTCGTTAAATCTACCTGGAGTGTGGCCGAGGACAGTATCAGAGTAACTACCGAGGTGCGTATTGGGCCTCCATCACTCTCTTGGGCTGTGAGAGCGACGCTTGAATATGTTGTGTCTGCGTTGCTCGATGTCATTTCCGTACGAGTCAAAGGCGATCTCGAGCGCCGAAAATCTGCCTCCCCAGCACCACATGTTCTTCCTCGGGTCGGCCTAGACCTCACGCTACCCAAGTCTTACAACCAAGTGCAGTGGTTTGGCAGAGGCCCCCGCGAAGGATACCGTGATAAGAAGGAGGCCTCACGTATAGGACTGTACAGAGCGACCGTGGACGAGTTACACGTGCCGTACGAGGTCCCACAAGAGAACGGCAGCCGGGGTGACGTCCATTGGATTCGTCTACAAGCTGATACCGGAATCAATGGTACACCTGTTCTCGAGGCGAGAATGCTGCATGGGCCGTTCAACTTTGCGGCAAGAAGGCATACGTCGCAAGAGCTTGACCAGGCAAGGCATCCGCATGAGCTGAAAGGAGGTGATGAGCTGCTGTTGAGTCTCGATTATGCGCATCATGGCCTGGGGTCGGGGTCTTGTGGACCTCCGCCTTTTGAGAAGCATCGGTTGTATGCCGAGCCGTTTGACTTTACGACTATATTAAGACTCGTGAGATAAGAGCGTAGAGGCATCGATTGGTCTGTTACTCAAGGGAATACGTTACATGCTTTAGATCAGTCACTATTTTGTATACCAGTGAGCTTGATCTTTATCACCTGAATACCACGTCCTGTTTGTCTGTATTCTCTTAACCTGTATATGCTTTCATTCCTCGGTTGTCCGAAGCTCAGAGCCTTGAGCGACATGTGATGGGCCAAACAACCCTCTCTAGGGCGAAAGCCCACATTTCGTTTCAGAATGAAGACATGCATGCGAAGTAAGTGTCACTTCCTTGCACAACCAGTTTTAGCAAAAATGAATCGAGTTATAACACTGACTAAACACAATTCCCTATTTGAGAGGTTTACCAATCTTCCGAATCCTGGTTGCGGTTTGCTAGTGCAGGACCACTTTGCCGAAGCTGGATAGCCGGATCAAATCACTGTAGCCATCTTTAAGACCAGGGCGCCTCCAATAAATCTCCCAAGTACCGGCAACGAGTCAGTGACCGCAGCCAGCAAAGAATACTGCCCTTGCAGGAGACATTGGCAGTAGTTGGACTACCGCTCGCTCCTGACCAGGCGCTCAGTAGCAGTCTCAGTCTCGGCGAACCTCCAAGCCTTGATCTTTCTCTCGAACAGTTCATCCAATTCGGCGGTAGATCGTCTTAATCTCAATCAGTAGCTGTCTTATCATGAAGGCTTATCTTTGTAGACACTCACCCCTTGGTCTCGGGAATCAGAAGCCACATGCCAACCACGGCAGGAAAGCCAATGCCGGCGTAGAACCATCCGGTCTTCAAGCCCCAGTTCCACTGATGCGCATTCACCATATAGGGCACCAGAACATCCATGATGACACCGAGAACGCACGTAATGCCCACCGCGAAGGCGGCGGTATAAGGTCGGAGACGTTGCGACGAGATCTCGCCGTTGAAGGCGGAGGCTGCAGTGCCGCATGTCATCATACCGATGTCTAAGATAATTGTTAGGGCATGACTCTATGGGGTTAGTTCAAAACTGCAAAGACTTACTCCAAAAACAGGCGAATAAGACGAATACATATGTCTTGGCTTTGTTATCTGGCGTCACACCGAGCACTCCAACAACACAACAGGCAACCCACGACAGAGTGACAGCCCAGCAAGCCAGGGGTCTTCGGCCGAAGTTGTCAACGAGGACGATGTTGCCGAGAACGGTAGCGATTTGGATGGACGATGTGATGCACTTGACCGTGAATGGTTGAGCAACACCAGCCTGCTGGAAGAAGTAAGTACCGAAGGTTCCAAACAGCTTGAGACCGATGCACTGCTGTGCGAGGCCGGGCCAAAACGCGATAACAGTACGCAGACCGTCAGTTCCTCGGAAGATAGACCACCACTGCTCTCGTCGCTGCTCGACTGCAACGGCACGCTCATGCTCAATCGTCATAATAACGAGGTTATACTGATGGTCTACATCATAGCCATCAATGTTTCGGTGAAGCATGCTGAGGATGCGCTTAGACTTTTCTTCGAGGCCGCGGGTGGCGCACCAAACCGGCGACTCAGGCAGGATGAGGAAGACGATAAACATGATAGCAACGTGGCCCCATTGGGTATAGATGGGAACGAGCCATTTGGAGGGATACTCCTCGTTGACGGTCCTGAGGGCAATCTGGGCTGAGAAGCCTCCAAGTGCCCACCAAAGCTGGTAGGACATGAGAAGGCCGCCTCGAATACGATTGGGCGCCAGCTCAGAGATGTACGGCGGGAGAGTAGCCTGCAAGCACCCAACAGCATACCCAGCAAGCAGCTTAGCCACCAGCCAGACAGGCCACTTCCTCGCAAGCGACTCGCCCAAGACGCTGGCGCACACGAACAGCCAGAGCCACCACATTGCCGCCTTGCGTCCGAATCGGTGCGAGATGAATGGGATCGTGGCCGTGCCAAAGATCTGTCCGACAGACATGATGGAGCCCCAGGCGCTGAGGATAGGCGATTCGAGATACAAGTCGCCCTCGGCGGAGGTCTTAGTAGCGAATTGCCTGACGAAGCCCTTGTTGGCGACGATGCTCGCGTTGATGCTGCGACGATGTTAGTCTCGGTCTTGACACGGGTTTATGTGCTATGTACCCGATCTGGTAGCCATCTGCGGCGGCGCTGAAGGCTGCGAGTGTGCAGAAGACAATGGTGCGCCGGAAGGTCTTGACGCTCTGCAGGATGGTGAGTTTCTCGTAGCCTGTCGTGGCTTGGCCCTTGGCCGCGGCATCCTGTGCGATCTCGCTCGGCTTGAGCGTGCTCTCGTGGTGGTCGAGTTCTTCCACCTGGTCAGCTGAAGTCTTGGTGTTTGTGTTGGTTGCCATCTTGAAGGGTGATGGAGATGATGGTGGTGGTGAGAAGTGCCATCTCGGAATGAAGCCGTGACCTTATATATGATAGGGTCTCGGCTCCTAATGAGCCGAAAGACAAGGACGCCGTTGGGTTGAAGGTTAGAGAGCAAGTGCACCTTAACAACTCAAGAGTGGCTAGGAATTCTACTCTGGCAATACACAACCACATGGTGTCCCATGGGCAGTTCTTCTCCATGGGGTTGCCCCCGGCTAGTCTGCATACCCCGCAAGTTGATCCTCTCGTGATGTGTGTGGAGATGGCGTCGTGGTCTGGGGGCGGGTTCGATAGGTTACATTCCCATGGGTTGGTCGATTGTTAGCCAAGAGCGATTATTACTTTCACAGCATGAAAGCCAAGCGAGGAACCATCCAAGTGGCAAACGCAGCGAGGCATCCGCCCAATATCCGGGCTTAGAGTTACCACTTCAGGTGAGCCTAGAACAATCGTACGATAGATCGATCGGTCCAGAGCCAAAGGCATCTCCAGCGCCGCATTTCTCAGGGAAGAAGGTTCATGTGAACCTGACCGAGGCTAGAAGATAATTCCGCCGCGGCGGAATTTGATCAAATGAACATCCTGGAGGATTCGCCCCAAAATCAAGCCCTCAGCTTGGCCCAGTAATACGATCCATGCTAAGAGCGGGGAATTTCCCCCGTCTTAAAAAGCAAGCATGAGCCCTCGCGGGGAAATTTGACGTCCTTCCTAGGTTGACAACTGGTTCCGCCACTTGGGACATGCCTCCATCCCCAGGGGCCAAGCGGGCATGCGACCGCTGTAGGAGGCGCAAGATCAAGGTAACGTCCAGAACAGCATTCTGCGGCTCCTCTCGGATCATGGGCGCCTAACTTGTCTCAAAGTGCGACTCTGTCAATCCCTGCTCATACTGTCGAATCTCGTCTCGGACATGCTCCTATGACTTGCCTATCGCCAAAAGAGGCCCCAAAGGTCCAAGGACCCGACGCCAGGACAGAAATCAGGCGACTCTGCCGCCGAGGAACACATCCGGAGAGCTGCTGCGTGAGCCTCTGCGACTGCACTCGGATGGACTTTTAGTGCTCGAGAAGCTACGACGGGAACTCGTCGAGGCCATTCAGACCGAGATGCCACTGATTCCCGCTGTAACCATGGCCCAGCATTGCATATCTATTCACTTCCAAAGATCCTTTCCCATTCTGCATGAACCAAGTCTGCGCGCCGATGCAGACAACTTCTTCGGCACAGATGCTCCCGCACATCTTCAATACGCTGCCAAAGATGCCTTGACTCTCATGAGATCCTTCGCCGTGTTGACAGCCTTCTGCGCCGCCCAGGCATTTCTGTACGCCAGGTCCACCATCCCATACGGCGCAGCCGTAGGTCCCAAGTTCCTCACTGCCGCGCGCAGCATGCTCCGCGAGTACGAGGACGACGACCTTCGCAACCCCGATGCCACCTCTCTACAGATCCGCATGCTGCTCTCCAGAAGCGTCCAGCAGCACGCCGGCGACAGCTGGCTGTCGTGGCACCTCGTTGGCGAGGCATGTCTCATTGCGCGCCGGATGCGTCTCTACAGCGAGAGCGCCGTCAGCCAGCATCCTCCTCTGGAGGCAACTATGCTTCGCAATGCGTTTTGGATGCTTTGGTTGGCGGACGCTAGCGCTATATGTATGCAGAACCGTGCAGTAGTGCTTTACGAGCCGCTGTTCGATACCGAGATGGATCTGGCTGAGTTTGGGCTGAATCAGGTGCCGTTGTTGGAAGGTGGTGATGCTGATGCTCCGGGCGAGTTTGAAGTGAGCCTGTCACAATGCTTCCATCAGCTACGCCGAACTTGGGACGCAGTGGCACGCCTGATGATGGTAATCCGGGCATACGGGCGATCGAATCCAGGCAATATTGACCCTGAGCTAGCCATAGACTCGACGAAACTCAATAAAATTAAGGGGATGTACTCACAGCTCAATGCTGTCCTCGACGACATCCCAGTTGCCCTTCAACCGTCGGCAGTCTTGGGGAAAACTCTCACGGAAGAGGAGCGGTCCTGCTACATCTCACAGCGCTATCGGCTCCTGTCAGCATACTACTACGGAAAGCTCATGGTCATCCACGAGTGCAGGCATCTCGGCTTGACATCTGCGGTGGGCTTTCGAGACGACGATTCAACCCTCAACAGCGAGGAGATCAACGTGGCACGCGACTTCATCCATAATCTTCAAAGTATACAGTTCCATTACTTGGTAGAGCTCGGAGAGCCCGGGGTGGGTACTCTTTCGCCTGTTCCGCCAATTCAATTGTCTGACCGTGTCCAACAGGTAGAGCTCATGCGTGCTGTGGGAGGCGTCCTGTTGGCAATATCGCAAAAGTCGGAAAATGCTACAACTGGGCAACGGGCTCTTTCGCAACTCAACATTCTGCTTGACATTCTTGCCAGGTTGGACTCACAGGCTTCGGAGAAGTTGACGGCACAGCTATCCTAAGCTTGAAATGTGCATTTTTTTTATCCCAAGATTTCTTACTGGTAAAGTGTCTGAATGTTTGAGATGCCCTAGATATCAATCAACCCTTGCGCGCGTTGAGCTTGACGACGGACAAACCTGATTATCCCTTCGACGGTGGAAAGCCTCACTACGTGCACGGGCTAGATTTGTTGTATGTGATCAAATTACACGCAACCCTTGTTATATTAGTAGTGGTAGGAGACCTAAGAGCTAGGCGGCCGATTCTCATTGTCTTGGCCCTCTCTGCGCTGCCAACACATAGCATCGTCTTCCAGTAACCTTTGTACTAGGCCCACGGCTCACCCTCCAATCTGTTATTAAACGAGTTACTTGGCTTGATGTGAATCTGCTTCCGCTCCATCTGATATAGCGCCACCAGCCCGACCGTTCTCTGCACTGCTGCTGCTGCTTTGGCGTTGTTGGCAACTCGCTCGAATGTATCGCATATCACCTGCAGTACCGGTTCATCTTCCTGGACTAGAGCAACCAGCGACAGCAAATACTTTTTCGCCTTGAACTTTTGCAAATTATCCCCCCAGCTGGCCCTCTCTAGCCACGGACTCGGTTCCTTCTGTGCTCCAGGATACGAAAAATATATTACTCAAATTCTTCCCACAAATCTCAAGAGGGTGTCGGTCTTTGAAGACTTTAACGAGGACTATGGTCATCGACTACTACTCATGTGGGGCCCTCCCATGGCAAATCGTATGCGTATCGCAAGCCCTTTTCTTGGTTCTCCGTTTTCATCTAGAAGCATTCAGCTGGAAGACCTGTCCGTCTCGAGTATGGTGGATGCCGAGCACTTTTTCCAGGCGTGCCAGCCAGAGTGGAGGTGGAAACAACTGTGTTCTCTTGCTCTAACATCGCGGTCGATAACACCTCGAAGGGAGGAGGAAGTGACAAACCTGCTGCTCAAGGCTTCAAATGCTGCAATGCTCATGCCTAAGGTGCAGACTATGATCTTATGGAACGGCGCAAAGGGGGAAGCTTGTGCATTCACGTATAACAGGGAGGATTCTTCCGTCACCTGGCGAGGGACGTGGGAGATGAAACTGGGGCAAAAAGTCGCCGA
Organism: Fusarium keratoplasticum; assembly: GCF_025433545.1. Lineage (NCBI taxonomy): Eukaryota > Fungi > Ascomycota > Sordariomycetes > Hypocreales > Nectriaceae > Fusarium > Fusarium keratoplasticum. The sequence goes on along the minus strand of NC_070530.1, from coordinate 4,154,295 downwards.
CGCTTGGAGAAATATCGACTACGAGAACTGCAGACAACCTTTTCGAGTCAAGAGCGAGGTGATTTCTGGCAAGATCCCTTCACACGGAGACGCCATTCATCACTTGCACTTGCCTGCTAGTGTCATTGATCCAGTGTCCCTCTGGCAGATTAGGAACGAGCACTTGCTGAGTTATAGGGAAACAGATGAATGAAAGGGATTGTGAATGGCAACAGGGAAGTTGTTCAAAGACACAACAGCAATGGTTTTCCAATTTGGCAAGAAGAGTCTAGTAATCATTGCCCGTGGACCCGTAAAGATGTGTCCCTCTCTCAAGCACTTCAATCTCATCTCCAACCTGAACGTACAATCCCGTCTTTCGAGTCTCTGCTTCGCCCAAGCTGTGGTCCTCAGGAACGCAATGCATACCCAAGTAACCAAGCGCCCTAGGATTCCCATCTTCGACCGTACGGTACTTGACCAAGGTGGTACTCGGCTGCGCTCTACCTCTAGCTCTATCCGGAGCAGGATTATCTGTGTCGAATTTGCCCGTATTAGGATCCACATTGGGCATGGTGCAGCGAGATGTACGGCAGACGACAGACAGCGCTGGTGCAACCTTGGCCCGTATATCAGAACCCGCACTTTTGGGGAGAATGCGGTAGCGCTTCCAGTTCTCTTCCTCGAAGGCTGGAGCACCCGTGATCCAAATGTTGGCCCGGAACCGAAGTGCGTTCAGAGGTTGGTTCTCAACTGGCAACATGGATGAGACGGCGTGGACTGAAGACAAGCTGTTGATGTTGATGGGTTGCTGATCAGTGTAGCCATGAACAGCCGGAGTGCCAATGTGATTCAGGGGAGCGAGATTCTTATCGGTACGAACAAGAGTATCAGGTGTGCACCTCAGAATGGTGAGGTTTTGATCCGAAACTTTGAGAAACCGCTTCAACTTGGGAAGTGCTGCTGCCACCGATGGAATCCTGCCCATGTCCAAACCCTTTGCATCGCGGGAGTGGATAGTAAATGACTTCATTCTGATCTTGTACTCGTCCACCAATTCGGATATAGGCTGAAGAGGCACAATAAAGGATACCTCTCGTTGAGCGGTCTGACCTGAGTCAACCAAGGCTTCAAGGCGGCTGATCCAACTCGGAGAGTCAGGGTCTGGGAACCGTAGAACCAAGCATCCTCCTGCGCGAACTAGGGGATCATGAGGGTCGCTCTTTTCGTGAGGCACCCACAGCTCGGGCTTAATCTGGGACATGAGGGGTTTGGTCCGCTGGCTGATGAAGCGCCAGACAGAACCGCCTTCTGCGTCTGCCCTCGCCACCTCTGTCGCAATCGCGAAACATCTGTCGTACATGAAGCCAGTCTTGGTCAAGATAGCTTGATCTAACTCGATCGGTCCACAAGACTTGACGGGATGGATGAAAATAGCTTTGATGCGGATGGGTGTGTCGGTTGAGGTGCCTTCCGGGACGTCGAACTTGGGGTCGGTTTGATCGGCCATGTTGCTAGATGATACTCCTAGCCTGCGCAAGTTTCGCAGTTTTCTGCGAGTTGAGGACGAGTTTCCGTTCCATTTTACAATGAGGAGAAGGGTCAGAAGTCCGAGTAAAATGGTGATCGCAATGGCGGTATAGGTTAGGGGGTGACTCTGGAGGCTGTTTTGCAGCCAGGCTGTGAGTTGAGACAACATCATGAACAGTTGCTGGCTCAAGTCTACTCCTCAACGGATAACAGCTTTTATGAGATGCAGTTGGAGATGCTCCGTTGTTAGCTCCGAGATGCCCGGCGAATGACTCCTTTTATCGGCGCGTCAGAAGCGACCCACACTCTGCGCCCCCTGTCAATAAGGCGCGATCGGCTCCAGTTGGCGGGGAACATGAGGAATCATTCTTCGTCCATTGACCTGAGTGGCCAAGTGACATCATTGGTGCTGTAGGTTCCAAAGCTTAAACACTTGACCACAGGTTCGGATGGTTGTTCATCATCTCTTCACTGGACGTCTCGTAATCTCTATGAGGGTATCTAAATGAGAGAACTGACAAGACTTTGGCTTGATAAAGGATTGCTGCAAGAGAAGTTGAACTGACTAAAAAATTTTTTAACCAAGATGAATACACTTCATTACTGTGACTAATCGAAAGATGACGAAACAAATACAAAAACCAAACACCACATCCATGCTATCCCGATCCAGTTTTCATCAAAGTAGTCATATCCTTCTAGCTCATTATGTTACAGCATCAGGAGGCTTCCAATTGCACACATCACCAGTGCAACACCAGCCGGCACCGCCTTCGCCGCATTAGACTCTGGCGACGCAGCCTGATCAGAAGCGTCGTCGCCTGAAGCGGCATCCGAGCTACTATCCGTCTCCTCGGAATCATCACTGCCAGTGCTTTGAGGACGGAAGGGCTTCACAGCTCGTGTAGGCTTGCCAGTAGCGCTGGCCTCTTCAGTGTCTTCAGCGTCCTCGGTGTCGTCGGTTCCTGAGGGAGCGGGGGCAGAGTCCGTGACCAGCACCTCAGAATCGCCGGCGCCAGTAGGTGATGACTTTCCAGTAGGCTTGCTTCCAGCAGCTGCACCACCAGCAGGTTTGTCTTCAGCGGAGCCTCCGGTGTTGGCAGGCGCCTCACCGCCGGTAGCCGTTGGGCCAGCACCTGCATCATCGCCAGGGGACACGCCAGCAGGTCGGGCAGCAGGCGCAGCGGGCTCACCAGGTTCCTCGCCCGAGTCGGCATTATCAGCGGGTTCGCCAGCGGGCTCATCCGAAGACTCATTACCAGCGGGCTCATCACCGGCAGGAGCAGGAGGAGAATCTCCAGCGGTGTCGTCACCGGATGGTTCACTACCCTTGGCGTTGTTCGCTGGCTCAGCTGGCTCCCCTCCAGCGGGGGCAGCTGGAGGAGCAGGCGGGGCATCTGTAGGAATCTGAAGCTTGCCATCCGAGACCTGGCTGACTGGAGGAGCGGTGATGATAGGCAAGTTCATATCATCACAAGGTGTCGTGCGCACTTGAACCTGACCATCGCCAATCTGGCACATGGGAACAGCAATAGTCGTAGGAACCTCCTTGGTCGTTCCGTCTGATACAACCGTTACGACAGTCGTAGCGACAATGCTGCTTCCAACAACCCTCTTCTTAGGGGCATCCTTAGAACCCTCACCACAAGGCATGATGCCAAACTCGACGGGCGAGCACTGCTCAGCCCAGTGACGGTCATAGAGGTTGTAGAAATCTCCCGACTGGCATTGCCAGAAGACAGCCGAAGGTCCGAGTGCAAGAGTTCCGTTGGAGCAGACAGAGAAACCCGCAGTGAAAATGGAACCAGATTGAGGAGGCTCATCGAACTGGAACTGGTAGCTGTCGGAGATGTAGCCGGTTCGGCCTTGAGCATCCTTCAGGACGCCATCCTTTAGGGTCATGACCAGGACACCTTCTCCATTGCACTCTCGCGGCTATAGCTGGTTAGTAAATGGTAGTGGTAACGGGGTGTGTGTTTCTCACTTGGACGGCGCGCTTTGACTTTCCACTCTTGTAGATCGTGACTTCAAAAGTGCCGTCGTAGGATTCGCTGCATCCCTTAGGCGGGCCACTCTTGGGCCTGATATCTTCTGTGACGGCCTGGGGAGCAGCAAAGGTAGAGGCCACAAGAGCCAAGAAAGCCAATGAGCTCCTCATGATGTCGATATTTCTATGTCGAAGAGAGTCTGGTGTTGTTGATCGGTTGTTGTGTTGTAGCTTGCTTGTGTTGGTGACCTTGGAGGTGATGGTTGTGTCGATCAAAGCAAGAGGTGCAGCATGGTTGATATACTTGACATCAACGCCCTTAAACTGTCTCTGGCACGCAGTACTGGACCTGAACAGTTCCTGACGTCCGCTGATGGGGCCATTACGAACACCTGCATTGTTCTCTGGTGGCGAGACATGTCAAGCCGTGTGGCTGGGTATTGATGATTATTCGCCAAAGGCCAGTTTTTGTGGCTCCAGACAATGCTATAACCATTAAACGAACTGTCTGGAGCCTCTACATACCAGTTGCCTAGGACTCAGCGTCCTGCGTGTGGCTGGAGATGCAGGGAGAACATTGCCTTTCAGCTGGCCCTGATTGTCACACGAGCCGTTTCTCCGTGTGGCTGGATTCCCCTGACATCAAAGTGCTGATTGAAACACGCTAATGGCAGGGCGACTGGAATTTTAGAGGATCGATTTAGATCTGAAAGTGTTTGAGGGAGGCGGCGTCTATGGTTTGGAATGGAGGGAGTTTGACCAGCCTCAATGTCTCATCGGAAAGGGGGGATATGTCTTGGATTTCACCGGGATTTTGCTCGTATTGCCTGTCCCAAAACTGATTTGCATCTCCATCAGCGAAAGGATAGCGCTGTAGTTGTCATCGAAGGCGTAATAATGATAATTGAATAGTAGCTTGACTTGCAAGTATTCACAAGAACAATTCCATAATTATGCACCAAGTAGATGCCTTTTTACTTTTTAGGGACTAGTTCACTAGATCTATAATTATCATCCAATGTCTTGGTCGTTCGTATTCTGACGCAAGGGAGTGGCGCTGAGACATGATCGACCCTTCAAGGGTTGACAAGAGGAGCAAGGGTTGCTTTGAAAGAATGTGGCAAGAACAAATGGAGGCCATTGTGAACAAATCGAGATCTAAAAACTCTTCCTCCTGTAAGACCAATGCTCAGACACAGTTACAGCGTCGATGAAACAGGCCCAACAGGTCGGACTGGGACAGCCAGCGGCTGAAATTCTTCTCGCATATCTGGAAATGGCTTCAAGTTGACAACTTTCAGGGAAGTTCGGTAGTTTGAGCAGCCCCCAGGACAGAAAAGACAAACAAGTCAATGAACCGGAACACAAGAATAGGCCTGTTCCCAATATCCCAAAGTATAATGCACTTAATAATTCCCATCATCGACGCAGAAGCAAGAAAAGTGTCAAGGACGCGATAATCGCCCCTTCGGTAAAAGTAAAACATGAGACCGCCCAGGCAGAGCATGCGCGCATTTCCGGCAGCGTCAACTACCTACGCCTCCTCAGAACTAGCGATGTGTGGGGGAAACCGATTGCTCGTGAGGACGGCACTGGGGCTGAGAGAGATTGCTGCGATGCTGGGGTAGCAGAGGGCGGCAACGGGGAGCAGCTATCGGGTGATGCTTTGGCAGGAGGATTCTGCGCTTTATGGTCTACAACACCGGGAGCGCTGCTCTTTGCTCGTTGGGGAAACGAGCTGAAATGCACCTCGCTGCGTGCAGGGTTCCAAATCTCCCATAGGCCGGCGTTGATGCTCTGACCCGGAATCAGGCTCGAGTCAGCCTATTATACATGCAAATCCCTATTGTAGCCTGTCAATAATTGTAGTAGGATGCGGGATGAATACAAAGACCATGGGCCAATGACATGCTTATTAGCTGTGCCTCAAACGCTCGGTTGTAACTTGTTGGTGGGCGAGTTGTTCTTGAAGACAGACGGATCGGATCATTGTTCTAGTTGTCGCTTAGGAAGTATGGGATAGCTTCCTTCTTCCAAGGGGATAAAATGTTCTGTCTTCGTCCTCTAGGGTTAGATAATACTAGGCTGTGAACGCATAGGGTAACCATTGCTTAGTTGACTGGTTGGAGCGCATTCCTAGTAAACTATGACTTAGTTCTTGCCCCAGCCGCCGTTGGCTTATAGCAGCCAGTGAGAGTGTCTGTTAAAGTACCGGTAAAGTGGCGAAAGACTAATGACCATGCATGAGAGAAGTTATAGATGAGGCTCAGAGGACAGAGTCGAGTGTTGTTAGGGGTACTTGTTACGTAGTATCTTGCTTGTGTTGATGATCTTGAAAGTGGTGGTTATGTAGATCAGAAGCAAGAACTGCTGCTTGATTGAGACAACCCATCTTTTTCGTTTCCAAGCTGAGTAGGCCAGGAATTGTAGTCATATTCTCCATGTCTATCTGACTCCTCCTCATCCCCGTCGTTCATTGGCTGGTGTAACCGCGCACATCATGTCTCACCTGATTGCTCTTGACCTCTCACAGATATTTCTATGCGCGTTTTAGGTGTCATCAATCTCTGCCAGCAACTAACTTCAAAGAGCAATGGCTGGAACCAACGAGCTCTGTGGCTCCTGTGCCAAAGTCCCTCTTGATAAGGATGCCCTCACAGAAACACACGTTGAGAAATTCAACCTCGGACCTTGGTCCCGCGTCTCGTAAGGGATGCCTGCACCGAAGACTACCGGACGAATCCATCTAGAAAAGGCCTCTCAAGCGAGGATGCCATTCTAGTCTGGAGCTACAATGAGGCTCTCGAACATCGGGCCGCCTTTGCCATTGACGAGTGGCCGGAGCAGCATATTTGCTTTGCTGCTTCCGCCGACGGTAACAGTAGTGATTCGGATGAAGGCTTCAACTACCTCCTCCCCTCTGTCGAACCTGAGCTAGATTTTTCCCGAGTCTCGCGATGGATATCGACATGTACAGCCACACACGGCAACGACTGCGCTCTGAGCGTGGAGGCATTTTCCACAGCATTCCCGGGGCTTCGTGTCCTCCGCCTCATCGACGTCAGGCGAGGCTGCTTGGTCGAGGTCCAAGAGTACCGTCCCTACGTTGCACTCAGCTACGTTTGGGGAGCCGTGTCCAACTTTAGGCTGACAAAGTCAAACCTGGCTCCGCTTCTGGTACCTGGGACTATTGGGGAAGTCTTTTCAACCCTACCAAAGACGATATGCGATGCCATCACGCTTTGCATCAGACTTGGAGTGCAGTATCTATGGGTCGATGCCCTCTGCCTGCTCCAGAATGATGAAGAGGACCTTGAACAGGGCATCAACGTGATGGATCGGATCTATGAGCGCTCTTGGCTGACGGTTGTTGCTGGCTGCGGATCCGACGCCAACGCTGGGCTGCCGGGTGTCCAGATCGGTAGTCGGTCCTCTGTGAAGGTTGCCGTCGAGGTAAAGCCAGGGGTACGACTGGGTCTCATACGGGGCCCATTTCTCAACAAGGGAAATAAGAAGAAAAGGCTAGAATAGTTACAAAGATGTTAGCGGCAGTATGCTAATGCGAAAGTTACGTATTTCTACATGGAAAGGCTCGAAGTTAGTGCCGCGGTCAGTTTCGGCTGGAAAAACAGCTATCCGGGTAGGGTCATTTAGGTGCAGCTGATAACTATGATCCTCCTTAATAGCTCTTATTATCATAGGGATTGAGTGCCTCACTCTTCTCTAGAATTGATTAGGAATTCATTGTTGGCTTTAACATGATTTATATGGTGTTTTGGCGGGAATTGCTTTATTGAACTACCTTTTTGTACCCCGCTTGTACCCTCGTGATATCAGGGGTGGTATGGGGCGAGCTATGCGGTGCAGGCTTGTGGGCACTTATGAGATAATGGCGATCTGAGTCAAGTTTTACTTATCTTATCTTTGTCTTATCACAAATGTGGATATGATAGGGGTTCGGCTTAAGATAAATAGATTCTAATTAGCCCGTGGAGATTTAATAGGGATAGGGATAGTGTTTATCCCATAACCTGATAAGGATAGGGTTGCACTTACCCTGTATGTTTATGCTATTGACTTAAATAAAGCATAAAAAGCATATTAAAGGTATTAAATATTTAAATTTACTTTAATTAAATTAAATAGACTTTTTTCTATATATATATTTAATTTTTATTTTTATATTATTATGGCTTAATTTTGGTTAATTAAATTGCGTTTCTTACTTCTTTATAATATACATCTTAATCCGCAACTTGAAGCTTAACTTTGATTATTAGTAACGCGAGGCCGTCTCGATGGCCAGATCCATATTTCAACGCAGTGTCACCATGTCCAGATGTTTGGGCATAGGCACAGGTGCCACCGTCGAGGTTGAGGCCCAGGCGCACCTAGATTCCCCCTTGAAGAGGAACTCCTCCATTCTCAAACGGCGGCAAAGAGTGCATTAAGGAGTTCATCGTCCAGATGCGAGATACAAGAACAAGAAATACGGAGAGTATTGCCGTCTGGCCCGAATTTATGGCCTGCGTGATGGTCTCAACCACGTAGGTGTTTAATGAAAGATCCCGGCTGCGACCATTTTTTTGCCCAGACATATGAAAAGTCAAGCGCAACGGTTGTATAATATTTATACAGTAGAAGAAAAACTATCTAGAATAATGCAAAGCATCGTACGAAGGGCAAATAAAGAGGACGAAGAATCTCGCCGCAAACGAAAGAAAATGAAACGGGCACATATCCTGCGAAATCCGGCATCCACTTCTTCCATAGCTCTTCCCATCTAACGAGGTTGTGCATGCTCCCACCTAATAGATCTCGAGTGAACCTAGTCCTTATGGGCAACCCCTCTCCCTCGAATTCACTTCGCCAAGGTCCAGCACTGGCTCTTATAAATAGGCTTCTGGAGCTCAACCAGAGTCTTCTTGAAAAGGGGAGAAACATATGCGTCAACATCCAGATCGAGAATGCTAGCAAACCAAGCACCGTTGGTACACTCTCCCTTAGCGGGTGGGTTAAACTTGACTCCAGAATCGCTGTTCAAGGCAACCTCGCCATTAACTGAGAAGGTATTTATGACCTTGGGCTTAACAGCGACACCCGCCGAAAGGTCCACGATGCCGTTAAATGCCTTGATTCCGACAGCAAGGCTCAGCTCGATAAACGGATTGAGCTGAAGGCGAACCAAGGCATCGACGTCAGAAGCCACATTGACACTTGGTTCCCAGCCATTGGTAGTCGTCTTCTTCGAGTCCAGCAGATCGAGGTGCACTTTGCCATCTCTGATGCCAGCGTCCGCGTCCAGAGTTGCGTTGAGATTGCCGTCGGCGCCGAACTCGATGCCGAGGCCAAACTCGGCGATTGGCCCGACACTAACCACTCCTAGGATAGAGAAAGGTGAAACGGAGACGGCGAGGGGCTTCAAGTTGAGTAGCTCGGTGGAATAGTCTCCAGTGACAGATGCTGATAGGTTGAGGCTGGCCAGAGCCGAAAAGTCGATATCAAGCTCAATGGCCTTAGCCTTTAGCCTCAAGATATCGAGGTCTAAACGGCCTTTGAGGTGAATTGTGCTCTCGAAGCGCGCTTGCTCGGCGGTCACGGTAACATGATCAGTCTCGACCAACTTGCCAGAGATATTAGCGGTCACCGTCCCCGAAATGTCGCGCTTGACAGGGGTTAAACCAGTCTGGAAGTTGATGGTGGCACCCTTTGATTGGTCCTTGAGGGAAGATGCTGTAACCTCAACAATGATGTTCCGGGACTCGGCGTTTGATGTATGGCTCTTGGCGATATAGAAACCGCGCTCTTCGACAGTGTTGCATGCTCCATCGGGCGAGTGGGTGATGATGATAAAATCCGACTTTGGCCAAGTTTTTGAGGCGGTTTCAAAAGCCGCATCATCGTGGAAGGCTAGTGCCATCTCGGCCCCAGAGCACTTGACGGAGGCGATACCTGGCAAGTCCTCAAGAACAACAGCAGGTCGCGTTAAGGCGGCTGCGATAGACGCCTTTATACCGCCAGCGCCATATACAAGAGAGACGTTATGGCTGAAAGCGGGTTTCCCGTTTTTATGGCTACTGAGCCGATAAGGAGCCGGCTCAGAGTTGGACAACGGCATCAAGATCGTTGGGGGATCCAATGGTAGATCCCGTCTAGTTGCCAAGGTGGCAGCTGAAAGGGAGAGATCGTTCCCATCAGCGCGCAGCACAGCAGCTCCATGGGCTAGCTGAGCCAGGCAGGAAAGACTGAGTAGAGTGGTGCTGATGGGCTTCATGGTGAAAAGAATGCAGGAAAGGTAGTAGGATATGAGGGTGTTGTTGATATCCTGGTAATACCTGAAGTTGTTGGGTATCACTGCTAACCGTCTTTGTAAAGCAGCGACCATGAGCTTTGTTTTATAAGTCGTAGCCCTGGATTAGCCGCACGTCCATCATTTTGGATGACTCTGCGGGCCCATGTCAAGATACGAGCGCGAGACCGTGTGCAGAGCTCGGCCACCAGATGTGACCGTCGATCGCCTCAACAGCAAGGACAGGGGTGCATATGCAGAAAGGGTCAATCAGGAAGTTGGATATTCTAGACATGCTACGTTACATTAAAATGCCGAATCAATGGCGGTGTAGCTAATCTTGCCCTCCCCCATTGACTTGTGCCGCCTCTGCGCTGCATTTTACTAGACTCAGCCGGATGTATACTGGATTTTGCAAGCAAAAGAACATTATAGATAGTCATCTTTGATTCATAACAGTCTTAGACACGTGACAAGTTTAGTGTGTATACTCCCGAAACCCTTTATCCTCAGTATCAAGGTGCGTATCGCGTCCGTAGTTTCTCTTCAAACAGGCTCGTATCGAATTCTATACTAGAGCGTTTGCAGTTACAAATGACATTTCTTAATTACAGCTGTAGATGAATAATGAGAATCAGACACCAAACAATCGTTCTTGTCCACTTGCGGAACCACGTCTGCAGTCGCGCAGGTTTATTGCTTGGCAGCTACCAATACCGGAAATAAACAACCCAAGCGGTGCTACTTTAGGAAATCTGGCTGACAGGACCTTTACCGTTTGAGCGGAGCTGACTGCACATTAGTCGGGATAGCCGATACGATGCCCCTTGCTTGCAGAACCTTGGTAAGCGGCAAAGTGTTATTCATGACCTTCCACATGCGACAAGAAGGCTTGGCAGGTACCACACGTTATCGGCCTAGTATGCGATCTCACTAAGCCCGATCAGGGCGTTGACTGTGTTTTCAGGCTGCTGTTATACGATCTTATCAGCCTTGTCTTTTATGTTTAGTGCGTGTGTGTGTGGGTGTGTGTCTACAGTCGAGGACCAGTCTCCAAAGCTCCAAATTCAATCTCTTGAGAATTTAGGGCTAGATTGTTTGATCGATCGTCGACACCCCCGGGACTTAAGAGCTGCTTTCTCTTTGCTTGAATGCTGCTGTCCGCATTGAGGATGATACATGCGAAACCCAGCGGCTAAACAGAGAGGATTAGTCCAAGGTTTGCGTGATTAACATGGTCCCATATTTCTCCTTTATCAATCGCTGCTTTGTTTTTACACGTTCTCATAAAAAGGACATTCAACACCTTGTCGGTCCGACTGGTGCAGAGCCCAGAGTTCATATGATTGGCCATCACTACGATCCGAATCCCGAAGTTAACATAAGACCCATGTCAAATCCCAAAAGGCCATCAGGGTATTTCCACCGTTCGGCTCCGAAGCCGATGTCAGGCACTCATGTCATGAGGTTTTGACAAGTAACTGTGGGGGAACGACGGTTGCGCAATAGGTTTCTACTTCTTTTCAACACGCTAGATGTTATCCATGTATTCACTTTGACGTCAGGTAGTCCCATCATTAAGATGAAGCTGCGGCGGCATCTCCAGTGGCTTCAGGTGGGTGGCCCCATGATCAAAATGAATGCTGCGGCATCTCCGATGCCTTTTCCAGTTTCAGCTTAATCTTCTGGAGCTCCATACTTAGTTTCAACTGGGAAAGAAATGGAGGACCCTAACTACGAGAAACAAAACAAGCGATCCTGAAATTGGAAAATGTTCTGGGGATACCGCGGCTTTATCTTGATAATGGGGCCACCACTGACGATTAGCGTTCCCTTTAGCGATTTCTCGGTGATGTCGCCGAGCCGGCGAAACGCAATCATTCATAGCACTTGGAAATGCCCCGATGCTCTCGGCTTTGGACGTAGCCGCGCCTTGCATGGCAAAAGTTCCATCGGCCCTACTCCCCAAGGTAGTAAAGTCGGGGTTGGCAGCTGAGCTCGTTATGTAGCCAGTCTCTACTCTCCAATCCCTGAAAAATGATAACAAAGCCCCCGTTTCCTTGACCTCATTTGTAAACACGAGGCTCAGTAGGAATCTGCCAGGGTCATAGCAAACCGCCTATCGAAGGAAAAACATCAGCCAACTAATTCTCGTGCCGAGGTTCATAGAGTGGCTGCTATCAGCCTCGTTGTAATGGCGTCTTGGGCGGCGAGACGTCGGACATTTTCGACTGCCCGTGCAGCACACAGCAATGTGGCCAGTTTATCTCCGTTGGAAACACCCTCGTCACATGCTTATGTTAGTGCTAAAATTCCGTCTTTTATGTGCCACTTTTAGTAGTTCTCCTAGTATTGAAATTAAGGGCTGTGAAGTGAGGCTAGAGGCGGGGTATTATTGGACTTTTGGCATGTGATTATATGTCGGAAATTATATAGGTTTGGATGTTGCTTCATGTCGTACGAAAGCCTGTGTCTGCACTCGTATCTGAAGCATATTTCTTACTTGGTTTACCTCGTTGTCTTTCTGCAACTATCTGGCTGCATCATTATGAAGTCTTTCGCTATTCTAGTGGCTCTTGATTATCTTTTCCTTATGTATACCTATATAAATTAGCATTCTTAGCTAGATATATACTTCTGCAATAGAGGTTCCTTGCTAAGCTCGTAGCCTTGCATTCTTTATCATTAGGTGCTTCTGGCTATCAATAACGTTATTTTCCTTAAGCCACGAGATCTAGCTTTTAGTGTATTAGCATGGACCAATTGCTCAAGAACTCGGTATACAACTCGAGGGGTTGGACGTATGTAATCATCCCAATGACTCAACCTTCAACCCACTGACATGTCGTAAGGTTTTAGGAACATGTACTGTCCCGCCGGGCTCTCTACTCTGTCGACAACAAAGTTTTCTTTCGTTGCAGAAGCGCCGAGTTTTCAGAATCCTGCATTGACCGAACCCGCGTGATAAAACCGTGGTACGACAACTCATCACTACTTACTATGGCGGTGCACCTGAATGATCCCTTGGATGACTACTCGAGCATGCTCATGTATTATACCGCTCGCGTCCTTGCGGATCAAAACGACATCCTGCGCGCCATGGCTGGAATCATCCGCCGCATCTCCGACAAGACCAATTTGGAGTTTCTTCAAGAACTGCCGACAGGTGCACTGGATTGCTTCGTCATCTTTAGGTGTCATGGCTGTATCCTGCGTCGACGCAAGGGGGACGAATCACGCATTGGATATCGCGCTAGAAATGGGTTCCAGTCTCCAGTTGCCCTGGACTTTTCATCCACACGCACGACGCCGACTGAGATCCCTCAGCTCCCTGCTCAAATGCCTTCATATCCAGTCTTGCAGTTCTGGACCTTGGCTGTGTACCCCAAGCTCCGAAATGTCAACGTCCCTACAGGAATATGTCGGCTTGAGGGAGAGTCCGGAGTCGATTGTGGGGAAATGTCCCTAGATGGGTTCGAAGAGACGGACTTCTTCTCCTCTCAGGATTTATTTGAAGTCATTCTCCTATCACCGAAGTACATAGGGTGGTCCGATCCATCCGAACCACGCTACAATGCCATGTTAGTTTCTTGTAACGATGGTCTTTCAGAGCGGCGTGGGAGGGGATACATACGGCAATCCATGATCAAAGAATCCTTTTCACCGGGCCCGGTCTGGAAGGAAATCATTCTAGCTTAGACGAGATGTGAACGGGTTGCCTTGAACCAAGGATGCTGGGCCGGCCGGGTGACTCCGCGCCCCGGCCTCAGTGTGGGTCCCCTCGTACCCGTCTCCGGCCCCTGTGGGGCTTGACCTACCCGGGACCACTGCGTGTCAAGATTGCGGGAAGCCAGATTGGCTAGAATGCCTAGACTACCTACCAAGATATATATGCAACTTGGGCGACTCGACCGGGAATCGCCAAGACTAATCAAACGTGCAAAGCAGTGCTGACCTTGGAGGGGCCGATGCATGTTCGGGGTGGGGCGATTCACGCCCGATCTTGGACGTCTGAGCCAAGACGGTGAATCGCGCTTGATGATTGCCGGCTCTTCGATAAAGGCTCATCGCCCCGAATCTTTTATTTTCTCCTTTCCCCTCCAAGTTGCTTATCTCTACCTCGATAGTCGCCATGAAAATTGTTCCAAAGACTCTGGTCCGCAGAGGCGGCGCCGACATTCTGAAAACGGTTACATCAAGCCGAGTCCACAAAACAAGAAGCCTTCGAAATACACGTGCAGAGCGTCATGGCAAAGACACACCACAAACACCAAAGCGGAAGATCGGATTTGAGTGTCTCGAGGATTGTGCATCGCCAAGCAATGAGCAGACTGCTGTCCAGGTCGAAGAGCAATCATCCGACGCAGCGAAACTCTCGCCATTTCCCGATTTCATTCGTCCCACCCCAAGGGAGTGTAAGACAGCTCACGACATTCTTGAAGGGCTCCACGGCGATGCCGTCCGTGAGGTATTCACGGCTCCAGACGCGCCAGCTCAAGATTACCCCTACGCCATGGACGCGCTGGTGGTCGCGGCCCTGAGCCAAGCCACAAGCTGGTCGAACGCGAAAAGGGCAATGCAGCGCATGAAGGACATATACGGCTCACCATTCGCATACTCGTCTATCGTCAAGGGCGGCACCGATAAGCTCGTCGATGCCCTCCGACCGGGTGGCATGCAAAACCGCAAGGCCAAGATCCTGATGACCCTGCTCAAAGACGTCGAGGCCAAGTACGGGAAATGGGATTTGCAGCACTTATTTACCAAGACTGACGACGAGGTCATCACCGAGGTGACCAAATTCTGGGGGATTGGGCCAAAGTGTGCACACTGCCTCCTTAGCATCTGTCTCAAAAGAGACGTGTTTGCTGTCGATACTCACATATATCGTCTGTCGGGGCTCTGGGGCTGGAGGCCAGCCAAAGCGACCAAATTGACGGCGCAAGCCCACCTGGACGCGAGGATACCGAACGAGCTCAAGTTTCCGCTGCATTATCTCATGATAGCGCATGGGAGTGCATGCCCAAAGTGTCGTGGAAATGGAAATCCGCGAGGGCATTGCGAATTTGAAGAACTTCTCAACAATAATAGCTAGGGCTGGCAAATTCTTCGCTGACATTGTGTAGCCTGTTATTGAATCCATCATCATAATTCCAACGTGAGACCTAACTGGGATAGTTCTTTTGATAGCTGGATAAAACCCCACGGGAGGTCCTCCCAAGAAACACGATCGTCTCGTAAGGCTTCGAACAGCTTTTCATAAACCTTTGCCACTTCCCAACTGTCCCATACGCCTTCGCGCCGACGCATGCATCGCAATAGTGATAACGCTTTACTTCGAATGTCGGCATCTTCGCACGAAGCGCAAATAGTGGAAAGCTCAGACACCAAATGGCCTCCAAAAGTGAAGAGTGGCCTAGTCTTGCTAGCGTCCAGGCAGACAATCACTTCGATTCTATCAAGAATGATGCGGTAATCCTCTCCCTCAAAGCCTGCGTCGAAAGAACTCATCTTAACAAAAGCTGACCATGTAGCCTGGTGCAGTGATAGCATGGCTAGGCGTCGTTGCTCTTGGGGCAGCAACTGCGGGACCAGACAGCGAGTCTTGAAAAGTTGAAACCGGGAGTTCCAGGTCTGGAAAAATGGTCTTGAAGCGTTTAGAGGAATTGTAAAACATTCAGCGACTGTGTGCGTGTGGTTTACGCCACAACCAGATGTTTTGCACCCGAAAAGGAAACTGTCGTAGAAAGAATTGAGAGAAGATAGACAGTCCTCAGCTTCAGTTAAACCAGAAAACGGTGTCTTGGACTGGCTTATTCCTGGCACTTGACTCTGATGCTTTACATGAGAGAAAGAATCATCCCCTGTGAAAACAGCGACGTTTTGGCTGAGGGAGAGAAACATCTTGGTCAGAAGGTCGAGAAAGCCATGCTCGTCCTGATCCTTCCAATTGCTAGATCCATTTGGCGTCGCCTCTCGTGATTGAACTGCCTGACGAAAAGAGTTGAGTAGCTGACAGCCGGCGCGCAGATGGCGATCCGAGTCGGCATAGCGCCGATGTAAGTTCTCGATGCATATGAATA
Organism: Fusarium keratoplasticum; assembly: GCF_025433545.1. Lineage (NCBI taxonomy): Eukaryota > Fungi > Ascomycota > Sordariomycetes > Hypocreales > Nectriaceae > Fusarium > Fusarium keratoplasticum. Next base: position 4,138,427 of record NC_070530.1, on the reverse strand, counting down.
GGGTGCAGCAGATAAGTGCGGTTTTAATGTTGCTCTCCGAACTCTCTGCCATCAAAGGCTTGATGTATGAAATTGCTTCGCCATACTTCTGAACAGCTTGGCGGTCGTAGTCCGTATTGGGGATTGCATCGGTCGAGTTTCCTGGATACGAAGCCATGAAACATCGATGAGAAACGCCAAGCGCACAAAGCGCGTGCTTGATGGGCTCATTGGAGTGCGATAGTGGTAAAACAATATCATGCCAGAATCCTCTGGAGCCGCCGATTATCTCGAGATCTGGGATTACCACTGTTCTGGAGTGATAATAGAGAGTGCTGTCGGCTGAATCGAGGAGGATACCATCCGCTAGAGCTGGCAGCAACGTCGTCGGCGGCATGTAGCCAGCGTTCCTCGGGTCCAGATATGAGGATGAGGTAGAGGAGGACGGGAATGGAAAGGAGGAAATGGAGGGCCCTTTCCCGTAACAATATGCAGGCTGAGACCTGCTTTGCTCGTAGCCGTCGCATTGCCACCGGTCTCTCAAGCACCGACGACACGAAGGTTTACTCTCGTCGCATTTCAAGTGCCGACGTCTAGATTGTCGCGTCAGTGTCGAAATTTCGCCATTGTCGTCCAAGATGTGAGCTACTCACTTGCTGAAACGAAATGTTAGCGGGTATTCTCATGTCCAACGCCATCTCGATGCCTGTCAAATACCTACCAGGTTACGCACCCCGTCCTGACCTTCGGCACCTTCGCCCTTGTGAACTTTTTTCGCGGGGCTTCTCGGGGTTGGGCCATCGCCATGTTGACCCGCAAGTTACGAGCCATCTAATGGGAAACGCATCTTGACGATGGTGTTCCTTTTATGCCATCGGCACCAGAGCTGTGCCCCAGAAGAAAGTGACCACTCAGCACTTTCTGATCGCATCCTATTGGTGTCGCCGTAAATCAGATCCACTGCTTTGCTCCAGTGGGCTGTGTCCCAATCAGTTGATAAGCTAAAACCGAACTAACTTTAGAGTTCGGAGCACGGAATTAGGCCGTCCTCATTTTTGGCAGCAACTCACGAGACAAAACGAGGTGCTCGTCCACTCATTGGCCCCGAGAATAGCAGGGATCATCGTAACGGGACCCTCCTCCACGAGGCCCATGGCCCCCCCTGTCCGTTTAGCATGTCCTTTCCTTACTGAGATATGCTATACGAGTCTTCTCCAAGTATCGTCATGTCTAATACCAACCAGTGTCGTGTCACTGAGGCTTTGTTATGCGGTTTCCAAAGAATGAATAGTGGCGCCGTGTCTGATCCCAGAGCTGGACCGACTCCCGGTACATCCGTTTGGAATATATAACCAGTGGAATCCTGCGTTGTCCACCCAAATCAGATCCACGTACCAATCACCATGTCCCGACTCAAGAAACAGACGTGGTCGGCATTGTCCTTCGCCCTGAAAGCATTCTTATCTCTTTTTGCAATCATTCTCTTATATCAGGCATATTGGTTTTACAACGAACGGGAGGGGCCTTATCCTGTCGATAATGTCCTTGAGAATGACGCCATTCCCCTTCTTCACCCTCATGGCGGAAGCGAATGTTTACCAAACCTGAACTCTTCTCTGATCGCCGAATCAAATTTTATACGCGGGGCATGTCAACAGGTCGCTCCGTACCCGATGTCAGGGGTCCGTGTAGCGACAGTAACAGCTCACTTCGGGACTCCTCAAGAACACTACCAGAGAGCACTACAGACTCATCTGTTGCATAGCATGGTTCATGAGACGCGTCTCGAAGTCATGTGTCACCCCGTTGTTGACTCGCTCTGGAACAAACCCGCATTCATTCTATCTTTACTACTAGATGAGATGATGAAACCGGCTGAAGATCGCTTGGAATGGCTGTTCTGGGTGGACCGAGATACCCTGATCCTCGACCAATGCCGCCCCATCTCAAGCTTCCTCCCGCCTTCCGTTTCCAGCGAGCATCACGACACGGAGAGCAGAAAGAGAACAGATGACGAAACTCATTTGCTGGTGACAAATGACTGGAATGGGCTCAATAACGGCGTGTTCCTTGTCCGTGTCAATCAGTGGGCAATAGAACTCTTCAGCAATGTTGCTGCATTTCGGTACTATAGGCCGAATGTTTCGCTGCCATTCACGGAACAGAGTGCGATGGAAATTGTCATGAGCGAGCCGAAATTCCAGAGAAATGTGCAAGTTGTCCCTCAGGAATGGTTCAATAGCTATTCTAAGGGTACACCCACTGAATTTGAGGAGAGAAGGGATGAAGAAGGCTTGAAACACTACCACGCCCGGCGTGGAGACTTTCTGCTACATTTCGCAGGTCGCCCAGGCAGGGAGAAGTTGATCAATCAATGGACAAAGATGTTGAAGCGGACAAGGGGCGTATGGAAACCGGAACAAGTGCAGAGGAATGCCACTCAACATATACATGATTTCTGGTCTAAGCTGGGATTTTGAATAGAGTTATTAGGTGAAATCTGCTCTGTGTGAAGAGAGGTTAAATAAAAGCAACGCAGAAGTTAGTTAGATTTAATACATTTTTATTAGTAGTTAAGGCAAGTAAATGACTTTTCTTTCACATGGCTAAACCTGACTATGTAATAATAGATCTTGTAGTTATTATAATTAAATCTAAAGAGGTTATATAGTCTTATTTATACTAGCTTCGGTATAGGTATAGGTCGCCATTACGTGAGACTAGTCAGAAGGTGCAGGGTAAGCCAAGGGAAACATTGCGCTTTACCCCTTTCTCCATCGTGACACGTTCCTCCTTAATCGACGCGTGCCTGACTCGTCACCACAATGCGCTCCGGCATTAAAATCATCACAAGCAGTGGAATGATTGCAATTACCACAACAACCCTGGCACATTGGGGCTCTGCTTATGCCCGGTAAGGCTGAACTTACCCCATATGGCTCGGGCCGGCCTTAATCTGCCCGTGTCAGGCCACTTCTTTTATTACCCGTGGTTTTACGGCCGAGAGGCTTGCACAGAAAAGCCGGTCCGTCTATCTCCGTCTCCCTCTGCATCGCAAGTGATAAATCCGTAGCTTGTAATAATTGTTTAGTACGACTATTAAATGCTTTTATTCCTCATCATGTGCCCTAACTCACCCCAATAAAGTCAGCAGTCAACAATTGCCATCACAGCTACTCGTTGAGACTATCCGACTCCAGACATCACTTTCATTTTGAACTGGTTCGTTGATCCGGTAGGGCATAATGCCGAAACCATTGGAAAAACTGCCGTTCGCAGATGTTGGCAACTTTCCTTTACCGGGAACTGCTTCGACTCTTTCTGGCTCTACTAGCCCTAATGACCCCGAGAAGCTCCCACGCACATCAACCGATCGCGACCCTGATACGGGAAGTATCAATATGAACCAAAGACACTCAATCGTTCAGGAACTGGCTTGCCAGTATACTAAACAGTCAGCGATCTCCGTCGACGACTCATCCTCCATCTTTGCCAGCACCGATCCTAACTCTCCCTTGAACCCACGCGGGGACAAGTTCAACGCCCAAACCTGGGCCAAGACCATCGCCAAGGCAGCCAACGACCGAGGCCAAGGTTTTCGTCGTGTTGGGCTGTGTTTCCAAAACGTCAACGTCTTTGGGTATGGCACGCCGACTGACTTTCAGAAGGATGTGGGTAACGTCTGGTTGGCGTTGCCAGCCATGACGCGTCGTCTGTTTTCCAAGACAGCTGGTCAAACTCGCATTGACATCCTACGCCAGTTCGATGGTCTCATACGGCCAGGTGAGATGTGTGTTGTCCTGGGACCGCCTGGTTCAGGTTGTTCGACGTTTCTCAAGACCATCTCGGGCGAGACCAACGGCATTTACATCAACAAGGAGAATGCATACTTCAACTACCAAGGCATACCGGCTGACGAGATGCATACTGCGCACCGAGGTGATGCGATTTACACCGCTGAAGTTGATGTTCACTTTCCGCAGATGACCGTTGGAGAGACTTTGACCTTTGCTTCTCGTGCTCGGTGCCCAAGGGATCTGCCTGAAGGTGTAACTCGCAACCAGTACGTGTCCCCCATGTCAACATTTGGGAGTTCATACTAACATGAGACTGGACAGATACTGCGAACACTACAGGGACGTCGTCATGGCCATGTACGGCATCAGCCACACCGTCAACACCAAGGTCGGCAACGATTTCGAAAGAGGCGTATCTGGAGGCGAACGCAAACGTGTGACCATCGCCGAGGCGACTCTTTCGAACGCGCCTTTCCAATGCTGGGACAAGTAAGTCAGGACCTGACTCTACACCAAATTCGATTATGCTAACTATCTGTCCACAGTTCAACCCGTGGTCTCGACTCTGGCAACGCTATTGAGTTCTGCAAGACCCTCCGCCTCCAGTCCGAGCTCTTTGGCCAAACCTGTGCCGTCTCGATTTACCAAGCTCCACAAAGCGCATACGACCTCTTCGATAAAGCTACTGTCCTCTACGAAGGCCGGCAGATCTACTTTGGCCCAGCATCCAAGGCCAAAGAATACTTCATCAACCTCGGATTCGAGTGCCCAGCCCGTCAGACCACCCCCGACTTCCTTACATCCATGACGTCGCCGACGGAACGTGTTCCCCGCGCTGGATGCAGTCCTCCACGAACACCCGACGAGTTTGCAGCAGCCTGGAAGGCTAGCATCGAATACAAAGCCCTGCAAGCCGAGATCGAACAATACAAGACGCAGCACCCTCTCAACGGACCCGACGCCGAGACTTACAGACAACTCAAAAAGTCTGCTCAATCCAAGGGTCAGCGTCTCAACTCGCCCTACATCCTGACTTATTCCCAACAAGTCCAACTCTGTCTCTGGCGAGGATTCAAGCGCCTGATTGCAGATCCATGGATGACTGTCGGAATGCTCATTGCAAACCTGGTCCTCGGCCTGATTGTCTCTTCCTTGTTTTACAACATGCAGATAGACACCGGCTCATTTTTCACCCGCGGTTGCGTCCTCTTCGTTTCTATTCTCTTCAACGCCTTTGCATCAGCCCTTGAGATCATGACGCTATATGACCAACGACCTATTGTTGAAAAGCATTCCCGTTATGCATTCTATCATCCGTCTGCCGAGGCATATGCTTCCGTCCTCGTCGATCTCCCGTACAAGGTCCTCAACGCCATTGTGTTCAACCTGGTCTTTTACTTCATGACCAACCTCCGTCGAGAGCCCGGGCCTTTCTTCTTCTACCTGTTTGTGGTGTTTCTCATCGTCATGGCCATGTCTGGCGTTTTCAGATCAATGTGAGTATGGTTAAAGGGATGAAATCCAAGCAAGTACTAACGGAGTAACAGTGCCTCCATGTCGCGCACCGTATACGAAGCCGAGATTCCTTCTGCAGTTCTGTTGATTGCCTTGATTGTCTTTACCGGCTTCGTTATCCCTGTCGATTACATGCTGGACTGGTGCCGATGGATCAACTACCTGAATCCCGTGGCCTACGGCTTTGAGTCACTCATGGTCAACGAATTCCACAACCGAGATTTCAAGTGTTCGACTTACATCCCCGACTACGCCGATGCCCACTCAAACTCCGTGGCATGTAACGCCATTGGTGCCATCCCAGGCCAGGCATATGTCAACGGAGACGCCTACATCAACTCAGCATACAGCTACTACCATGCTCACAAATGGAGAAACGTCGGTGTTGTAATTGCGATGATCATTTTCAATCACGCTGTCTACTTTATCGCTACCGAGTACATCACAGCCAAGAAGTCCAAGGGCGAAGTCCTTGTTTTCCGCAAAGGCTTTGTCCCGCCAACTTCCGTCAAGGCCGACAACGACATCGAAAAGTTTACTTCCGATTTTCCAACTGTTGTGAGAAAGCCCGACAACACCGCCCTAAACAGCAAGGGAGCATTCCAAGGTTCGGTCAGCGTCTTCCATTGGAACAGCGTCTGCTACGACGTCAAAGTCAAGAAGCAGCCTCGACGCATTTTGGATCACGTGGATGGTTGGGTGAAACCCGGCACACTCACGGCCTTGATGGGAGTTTCAGGCGCGGGAAAGACGTCGCTATTGGATTGCTTGGCTGACCGAGCTGGTACGGGTGTTATCACTGGTGAGATGTTGGTGGACGGAAAGATGCGCGATCACAGCTTTCAGCGCAAGACAGGCTACGTTCAACAACAAGATCTGCATCTTGAGACGAGTACTGTGCGAGAGGTACGTTGGCACCATGCCATGGCTGAGATTCCGAACTCATTTCTAACTTGAGTAAACAGGCGTTGGAATTCTCGGCTCTTCTCCGTCAACCAGCCAGCACACCAAAAAAAGAGAAGCTAGCCTACGTGGACGAAGTGATCCGTCTGCTGGACATGGAAGAATACGCCGATGCAGTTGTCGGTGTTCTAGGCGAAGGCCTGAACGTCGAGCAACGCAAGCGTTTAACCATTGGCGTTGAACTCGCTGCGAAGCCACCTCTCCTTCTTTTTGTCGACGAGCCAACGTCAGGTCTTGACTCACAGACCAGCTGGGCTGTCTTGGATCTGCTTGAGAAGCTATCCAAAGCTGGGCAGAGCATCCTCTGCACGATTCATCAACCTTCTGCTATCCTGTTTCAGCGGTTTGATCGTCTCCTCTTTCTTTCCAAGAACGGCCGCACTGTTTACTTCGGTGAGTACCCTTCTTTATTCGGTCATTTCTCTACCCAGACATGTTTGCGATGGAAGACTAACCGCGCTCTAGGCGACATTGGTGACCACTCCAAGACTCTCACCGATTACTTTGAGCGAAACGGCGCCCCGGCTTGTCACCCTGGAGAAAACCCAGCCGAATGGATGCTCGAAGTAACTGGGGACGCCCCAGGAAGTCAGTCCGACACTGACTGGCATCAAATCTGGCGTTCCAGCCCCGAGTATCAGGCCGTCCAGGCCGAATTGGCTCGCCTACGGTCTCTTGGCACTGACCGCTCATCCACTGGCGATGTCCACGACGCTGCTTCCTATCTCGAATTCGCCGCACCTCTGTCGGACCAATTCCTCATCGTCATTCGTCGCGTCTTCCAACAATATTGGCGTACACCGACTTACATCTACTCCAAATTCGTCCTCTGCATTTCCGTCAGCCTATTCATCGGCCTCGTGTTCCTCAACGCTCCTCTCACGATTCAAGGTCTGCAGAACCAGATGTTTGCTCTTTTCGAATTCTGCAGTATCCTAGGACAACTGGTACAGCAGCAACTCCCACATTTCGTTACGCAGCGGAACCTATATGAAGTGCGTGAACGTCCTTCAAAGACGTATTCTTGGAAGATCTTCATGTTCAGCCAGATCATTGTCGAAATCCCCTGGAATATCCTCGCTTCTGTTTTCATGTGGGCGTTTATTTACTTTCCTGTTGGAATGTATAAAAACGCCGACGCAGCCGGCCAAAGCGCGGAGAGAGGCGCTCTGTCCTGGCTTCTTTTCCTCCAATTTCTTATGTTTACATGTACTTTTGCCAACATGTGCATTTCCTTTGCTGATTCAGCTGAAGGCGGAGGCAGTGCCGCTAACCTCCTCTTCATGCTGGTCTTTTTCTTCTGTGGCGTCCTGGCCTCACCTACCTCGATGCCTGGTTTCTGGATTTTCCTCTACAGAGTTTCGCCGCTCAACTATTGGATCTCGGCTGTCTTATCCACCGGAATCGCTAATGTGGATGTTACCTGTGCGGTCAATGAGTATACCACCATCATTCCGCCGGCGAACCAGACTTGTAGCGACTACATGGCCAAGTACATGTCAACCATGGGAGGTTACTTGCTGGATCCTGATGCCATGAGCGATTGCAAATACTGCAAGATGAAGGAGACGAACACCTACTTGGCCGCCATTAGCTCTCACTACGACGACAGATGGCGCAATTTCGGTATTGGCTGGACTTACATTGTTTTCAACGTCATTGCCGCCTTGGTTTTGTACTATTTGGTTCGAATGCCCAAGAGGAATAAGAAGCTCTAGCCCGGTGTCGGATCGATGGGGTGGGAGAAAGGAGATGAATCCTCAACACTTACTTTCACTTATATAACTTTAGATAATGGGATTGGACTCTCGCATGAGATGTTCTGGGGAAAGGAAAGTTGCTTGTAGTAGATATTTCGAAACTGATAAGGTGGTAATGGGGAGGTGGCGGACGCAGAGAGGCATAGATGCTGTGTAAGCAGCTTGGCCGGGAAGGTATGAAATCGCAACTCAGATAATACAGCAGGGCAGTAGAGATTATCTGGCTTTGTCATATATATAGAAAGATGATTTTAACTGTATTACTCTTCCTAATTTGTATGTTATCCTTTTCGAGTGCCAACTAGGATAATAAATCAAATGGCAATATTACTCGTCTTAACAATTCCGGATTAATTAGGTTAGGCAGTCCATACGTGCACCACCGGCGGTGCGAATCAGATCTGTTATATAAACCTGACTTATATATATATATAAGCAAGAGATATCCCTCTCTTATTTATTAAAATAATATTTATAATAATATAGTATTTCCTAAGGTATAAATCTATTATATTAGGTATATATTAATAAAAGATTAAAAAGTATATAACGTACATAATAAGCGAGTGTCACAGTCATGCGAGTGTCACAGCTAGACTGTGCACTAAAACTAGGATTTTTAAACTTTAATAAAAACTTAAATAAAATAGCTAGAAACTTAAAAAACAGTTTTTAGCTATTTAACTTATAAATAAGCTATATTTAATTTTTATAGATTTTTAAAAAATTTCCTTTATAGAGAAATAGCTATTTATACAGTGCGAATATACTTTTTCCTAAACTACCCTATAAGGCATTTTTCTAATAATCTAGAAAAATTAGAGTTAGTAATAAATTATATAATTAAGCTCACTCCCAATTTTGAGCTAATTTAGACATAGTTTGAATTTTCTAGAATTATTTTAAAAAACCTAGTTTTAAGACCTAAACTAAAACTGTGACACTCGCTTGTCTGTGACACTCGCTTATCATATACGTTCTTCACGTACTTGATAAGCAAGTGAACCACTCAAGCAAGTGAACTGTCACGACCCAACACACTCAGAGGCCACGTGACTAAGGAAGGGACCCACCGTATCGACCAATCACTACCGGATCAGCCTGGATCATGCCAAGACATCGTGATTCCTCTGTGATCCTTAGCAGGCTCACAACTGGATCACGACTGACGCTCCGTGAGCCATCGTGAGCCAGTCTGATCGCCTTAGTATATAGAACACGCTCATTACACTTTCTCATATAGTAGCTACCTCAGCTATCAATACAACTTGGTTACACTCAATACCCTTGAGCACATTACCAGACGTGACTTATACCCTCTGTCTCAGAGTACGCTACCTAATCCTCTGCCAACATAAACCCAGCACGACCGGTTTATCCCTTAGGAAATACCCTCTCGTCATATGAACCACGTATGTTTTTATATAAAAAGCTAAATTTTAAAAATTTATTAAAAATTAAAATCTAGCCTAAAATAGTTATAAATTTAGAATTATATTTATTATAGAATATATTATTATATAAAGATTTATAAAAAATTATAATTAAATAAATTAATAAGGAGTATAAAAAAAAGTAAATCTATATTATATACTTAGCTATTTCTTTATAAAGGGATTTTTTAAGAAATATATAAAAAATATAAATTATAATAAATATTATAACGTATATGATAAGCAAGTGTCACAGTCATGCAAGTGTCACAGCTAGACTGTGCACTAAAACTAGGATTTTTAAACTTTAATAAAAACTTAAATAAAATAGCTAAAAACTTAAAAAGAATAATTTTAGCTATTTAACTTATAAATAAACTATATTTAATTTTTATAGATTTTTGAAAAATTCCCTTTATAGAGAAATAGCTATTTATATAGTGCGAATATACTTTTTTCTAAACTACCCTATAAGGCATTTTTCTAATAATCTAGAAAAATTAGGGTTAGTAATAAATTATATAATTAAGCTCACTCCCGATTTTAAGCTAATTTAGGCTAAGGTCGAATTTTCTAGAATTATTTTAAAAAACCTAGTTTTAAGACCTAAATTAAAACTGTGACACTCGCATAACTGTGATACTTGCTATACATATACGTTATTATAAAATATAAAATATAATTATATAAGTATTTAAAACTTAAATTTTATATAAATATTTATTTTTATTTTTATATATAAGATTATTAAAAAAATTTTATTACTTTTATTTATATTTATTAGTTATTTTATATTATATTAATAAGTTTTTAGTTTTTTCTTATATATAATTATTAATTATTAAATAACGTATATGATAAGCAAGCGTCGCAATTAAGTAAGCGTCGCATCTATACTGTGCATTAAATTTCTAAATTTTAAGGCTTAATAAAAACTGCAATAAAATAGCTATAGATTTAAAGAGAAAATTTTAATAAATCTAACTATAAGATAAACTATATATAATTTTCTAGGATTTTTAAAAAATTCCTATATAGAGAAAAAGCTATATATACAGTGCGAATAGCCTTTTTTCTAAACTACCTTATAAGGGATTTTTTTAAAATTTCTAGGAAATTATAATAGATTTATTTTAGCTTAATTAATCTAATTATAAGTTATAAGCTAATAGAAACTTAAGCTAAATTTCTTAGAATTTTTAAAGCTATTTTAAAATTTAGTATAAATCCCACTATAGGGTAAAATGCGACGCTTGCTTGACTGCGACGCTTGCTTATTATGTACGTTAATATAAGTAATAAATATTAATTATTTTTAATTTAAGTATAATTAGATATATTTTATTTATTTAATAAAATATAATTAATATTAACTTAAAAGGCAATATTAATTAAATATTATATATTAAAAAGCTAAGTTTTTTTATTTAAAAAAAAAACTTTTAAAATTTATTTTTTAAAATATAGAAAATTTAACTAAGACCCGCGGCGACACCTACACATACGTGTTAATCCTAACCCGAAATGCACTACTAATAATACTTCTCTTAAGTCTTCTTAGTATGCAACCCTAAGCGGAATAGATTTGCAAAACCCCTTCTTCTGCGGTAAGTATTCCTAGCGCCTGGATTCATTCCCTCTGCTGTAAAGCTGTGATCCTGCTGCCCCGTGGCGGAAACGGGAGCCGTAGTTGTGATATATGTTCTCTCTAAATCTGCACTGGAACTCATTGCGGGAACACCTGGAGCGTTGCTAACCACTCCCCTTCCTGCGGTCAGTTCGGCAACTGGCAAAAAGTCCCCCGTAGAAGGCGCAACGAAGAATGGCGTATACCCCGACTGGGAAACCGTGGCTGTGGCTTGGCTGAACATTGCCTGGATCTGAATCGCTCGCTCGGAGTTTACTCCACGTGAAATCTTGTTGGGATTCGACGGTTGCAGAGAACGTCGTTCAGGCTTTGCTCCGTCTCCAGTTTCCTGCTTGAGAGCCTTGACGAATTGGAGCATTTTTCTTTCTCCCCGAAGTTGAGCTATCTCGAGCAGGGTCTTCGCCGAGCTCACTAGGCGTGTTGAAGTTCCATCCTCGTCTGGCTCCAGGACAAATTTTGCTGACAGCGCTGCGCTTGCTCCGGCAGAGACAAGCATCTGCGCACATTTAAGTTGGCCTGCTGCCACGGCAAGATGAAGTGGTTTTACCTCGGAGCCAGCGTCAGCGTCCGCTCCGAATGAGAGTAAGGCCTCGAGGCAATTGGAATGCCCAAAGAAAGCGGCGTAGTGAACTGGATTGAGTCCGAGCGTTGGCGTCTCCAGGTGTGGGCTCGCACCCGCCTTTAACAAGCAACAGCAAGCTCTTTCTTGTCCTTCGCGGCAAGCTGCATGTAGTGCGGTTAGTCCCCAGTCATCGCCCAGGTTGATCTGGGCCCCAAAGTCTAGTAGAAGTAGAATGGTGCTACAGGATCCGCCTACGGCGGCATGCCACAGCGGGGTCCTGCCATAGTTATCGACGTAGTCAACCTGGCGGATAAAGTCTGACCTGAAGGTATCGACGACCTTGTGAAAACCAGCGTTGCGGTTATACGCTGCGTTCCTTTTATCGGCAAGCTTGATGAAGAGTCTGATCAGCTGGTCAGCGCCAACGGCTGCAGCCCGGTGCAGGACGGTTTCTCCGATATCATTCCTCGAGAAGAGATATGTCAGGCTCTCTTCGGATGGTAGATAAGCGCAGAAGAGCTGAAGGCCGCTGCACTGTCTATCAAAAGGAGCATATGCTGCCAACAAGTGTAGGGGTGTTTCGAGCAAGCCCTGTGTTCTCTGGTCATATAAATGTAATGATGGGTGACTGAGGAGGCAACGCATCACATCTAGATTTGCTAGCGCGGCGGCGAGATGCATTGGTGTCCAGCCGTGTATTTTGTGAGAAGCAGCATTGGGAATCGTATCCATAATACGATGGCATAGTCGAGCATCACCCTTAGCAACCGCCGAGTGTAAATGGCCTGCAACCTGGCCTCTTTCCACTTCGCCATCAACCAGGAAAAGCTTTGCTATCTTGTGACCGGCGTTCCAATCCTTGGATGACATCTGGGCTCCCCTTGTGCGAACACCACGGAGTTCTCCGGCCGCAAGTGAATTGTGCGTATGAAGCGGGTCTTGAATAGAAAAACGAGCCATCAGGTGTTTGTGGTAGATCTTGATACCTAGCGGCTCGGCCAATTCATCAATCCGGCTCAGTTCCCGCATGGTACAGATCTCGGGCTTCGCGAGCACTGATATAGAGAAGTAGCTTCGAGTTTGTAGCTGAACAGCCGTAATCCTCGCATCGGAAAGCACTAGGGCGTCCTCACCCAACCTGAACTGGAGGCTGAACCAGTGTTGTGGTGCGTCTTCCTGGCATGCCTGTTGTTTTATGTCCGCGTTGATTTTCTCGAAGGCTGCTTTCAACGACTCGCCGCGACAGCGACGCTGGAAACACCAGGCTTCCCACTTCATAGTGAAGACTTGATTCAGCCCAACCGCGACATCAACCTTCTGCTCTCGCTTCATCAAGTTATGGAATCTGAAAATACCGACAATTTCGGTGTTCCTAGAGAACGCGGGTCTTAAAGTCAATGTGTCAGGGTTCCAACGCTCCTCAGGGAAAGCCTCTTCGAACTGGTAGATGGTGCTGGACCCGTCCAGGACGTCGGCTGGGACGATATCTACGGGTGCCGGGATCCGTAACTCTGGGATATGGTAGACCGGCTTCTCTCTGACATAAATCGTTCGATAGCCTTCGATATGGCTAGGAACCTGGTAATCCACCGGGGATAACAGCTTCCGGTATCCCGGCCACACTCTAGCGTACTGATCATAGCCCAGCCTTCTGAGCCACAGAACCGGGCAGAATTCCTGATCTCCAATTCTGACGAAACAGTCGAGGATCGCAAAGTAGTCTTCGGCTCCAGTCGCATAGTATGACTCCAGATCAGGCCGAAGATAGATCTGCACGCAGAGACCGTGGCTTGTCCTGCATATAGGAACGCTCTGCGTCGTTGGAGAAGGTGGGAAGTTTTGAATTCCAACGGCGTCTTTGAATTGAATCGGTGATTCAGCAAAAAGGCCGTAGAGGCTGCGTCCGTCGTCGGCCGCGGGCTCATAAGACGTCCACGAGAAGATAGACTGGTCTGATGTTCTTTTGATGATCTCTTCCTGCAACCTCATAAAGGCACGTTTGCCTTCGCCATAGAGTAGAGGCAAGTTGACGTCAAATATTCCCAATAGAGAGTAGGCGATATCTTCGCTTCTTGTCGTCTGTCGGTAGGACGCCCACCGCATGCGGTTAGCCACTGACAGCTGAGCCAGACGTTTTCGGCCACGAAGAATGGAGCTTTCGATGCTCGTTATCTTTGAGAGGATGTCAATGAACTTGTCTTGATCATCTTTGCTGCCCAGGTAACTCCAGTCTCTCGCTCTGAATTGCAGGTCACGAGGAGCAATTAGTTCCTGCAAGGTCCAGCCCCGTGTAAACCAACGACTGTGGCGGAATTGGGAACCCGCCGCTCCGGGCCGTTCCTCCTCTGCAGGTGGCACATCCACGAGGTAGACATAGCATCTCGCCGATCTCTTGTACCACCTGAACATGGAGTTAATTGCTTCCTGTAGCTCTGCACTGCTTGTTTTGTCTATGCAGCAAGTGTCGACCCAGATGTACTTATAGCCATCTTGAGCTGCAAGCATAGCGACATTTTTGACTTTGGCGTACCCTTTCTTTTGGCTAAGGCCCTCAGAAGACCTCCAATTGCCAACTGTCCTGCAGAGTCTCATCTCCTGGAGAGTGACCTCTTCATCGCCCCAAGTATGAGAAAGGATAGCATATTCAGGGATTGCATTATCGAAGAACTCGACAAGCTCAAGGTCGGCCGTGTGAAGTAGTCGCATCGAATCTGAGTAGAATGTGGCAGAACAGCCCACAACCTTCGAACCTCGCCCAGAGTCCAGCCACAATGGGGGAGCGGTGACAGAAGTCAAAGAAAATCAATATGATATAGATCTCAGCGGTAACTGCAAGGAGCGTTCGATGTCGACCGCTAACTTGGGGAGGCTCAAGAGGTAGAAACATGCATTGCTATCGTAAATATCTCGAACCCCTCTTTGTGCCAGCCACGTTTTTCACACGCGAGACATATTATCTAATCGGACTGGTCTATGGCATCGAGGACGGAAAAAATCCGGTCCAGCATGTCCATCTGTACTGCCAATGGCTGGTCGGTCTGGCGGCCAATGATGGCGATTTTACATTACAGATCCGCGACCGCGGATATGCTCTCAGGTCAATGTATGTCTTCGCGGCTGAGATGTAACACTTCAACAAACTCGTGCTCCTTGTAGGAGATTAGAGATCGTTCAATCTGAGTCTCTACTACGATGTTGAATCTGGCCCTGACAGCTTCTGGGTCAGTCAGGGCAACCTCGTTAAGACTGTATCCATGTCGTGCGCAGTCAGTCAGTTCGCCTCGCCTGCGTCCCAGAAACGTGTGAGGGTGTCTCGCATTTCGACATGTCCAAGCACGTGCCCGTAGGCATTCGAATATCAGCCGATCCAGGAGAGCAGAGCCCCTCCTCGAACATTGCCATCTCACCCATCCAGGCCGTGCACCATGACGAGCTTCGCCCACTTCACTTATTCGAATTCGAGCATTTGGGAGCGCCTAGAGCATGACTGCAGAACCTCCCACACCTGATGAATGCCCTGTTTCGGTCAGCTGGCGTTTGCTATCCATGCCGGTATCTCCATTCTTGAAAAGGTTGCCGGCCGTCAAACCATGACGAGCCTTGGAACGGCGCTTGTTCAAGCATGACTTCTTGGAGGTAACGGCTTTCGATTCCATGGAGACCAGGATCAAATGGCTGAATATGTGGACGAGTTCCTCCGCGCCATTCGGGGCAACTTCCCTCGTGTCATCTTGGACAGCCTGGGTGGCCCTGACGTGATTGCTGAAGCGAGACGCATCCCATGCCAGAATCGCAGCTTCTCCCAATACAACCCCAA
The DNA here is from genome assembly GCF_025433545.1 of Fusarium keratoplasticum. Classification (NCBI taxonomy): domain Eukaryota; kingdom Fungi; phylum Ascomycota; class Sordariomycetes; order Hypocreales; family Nectriaceae; genus Fusarium; species Fusarium keratoplasticum. The sequence continues at coordinate 4,122,953 of NC_070530.1, read as the reverse complement.
GAGAGCTGGCGGGATCTATTACAATCAGTCTGTATGTAGTTCACAGTCCAGTTGCGAATGTATTACACTGATCGCCCCCCATACTGATTCATCCCCTAGCGAGTCTCCCACATGGCGTCGGCTGGTCGGGAGGCCAACGAGACAAGCCCTGACGGCAGAAAAATGGCCGCTCGCTTTAGGACACTTCTATTTATGTTTGCTATAGCCACTGCTCATGAGCTTACCCACCTCTTTGTCGGATACCTTGCTCAAGGACAGGACACTACACAGTCATACACACCGCCAACCCTGTCGTATTTGAACTATGCCGGACCCAGCTGGGGTGAGTCTGGACGCTGGCTGGAGAGCCATTTATTAGGTGGTTCAGTTGAATTCTATAGAGACATTTTGGATGACGATGGTCAGGTATGTTGAGCCTTGAAGATTCTATTGCGAATCCCTTGAGCTGATTGGGAAAAGGCCGGTATCCCATACGTTCTTGATTCAAACGCCCTTGCGCCAAAGATTGGACTAACTTGCGTGTTCCAACTCGTGACGAGCATCGGAGGTGATCGGGCCACTTCAAATAATAAGTCTGCTTGAACTAACGCATCTGAAAGAGTTCCATACCTTCCCCTTCATTACGACTGGCAAGGCCCTCACGGCCGAGGAGAGGAGAGAGAGAGGTTTACTTAGCATGGGCTCGGAATACGTTAATGGACCACAGGCAGGTGGTACGTTTATGCGCTCGAGGTGGGAAGGGCCGGCACCGTTGTATGACATCTCAGCCAGCGAGCTTTGTCGGGTCCCTCTCGAGCCGAGACGGGTCTTAATGAAGATCCGCGTAGCCTAATACACATAGACTACAAACTACATACGATTACGCTTCCTGAACAGAGTTTTCTCATAAAGCACTACCCGCGCAGTGCAAGCCTTGAAAAACCCAGTCCTAGCTGGTCCTCGTCGATGTGATAGCACTGCCTGGGCCTCTTGGATAAACTCAGACGGCCAACCATGGTCACGCACCTTGCAAGAGAGACCGTGGAAAGAGCCACTAGACTAGACATTTGGACAGGTCTACACGGCGGCAGCACTCATCAGAGCCCCCGTTTCACTTGCTGTTGGTCGATGCCCAGGCTGGAGTCGTTCCATGCTTGGTCCTCAGCACACTCCCCCCGTCCTCCTCAGCCGTGACCATCATCATCGCACTAGACCAGTACGGCATCAATAGTTGATAGCCACCATCGGGATGATGCCGCGGCACCATTAACTCCCAGTCATTCAGAACTCCAGCAGTTGCAAGCATGCCATTGCCGCCGTCGTGGCCCATGTACACCCTGGCCTTTGTGTTGAAAAAGCCAATGTAATTGTGGCTATCGACGCATAGCCAGTGGTTGTTGGCGCTGGGGTCTTTTTCAATGTCTTGGAGGTAAAGGCCGGTACTCGTGAGGGTGATGGCACGGTCGGTGCCCTTTTCGATGATCATATACGTGTTGCCAGGCCAGGGGATCTGGTAGCTGCGGCTGTAGCGGGGGTCATCACCCGCGACGGTGGTTGATGGAGGTGTCAAGATGGAGGCAGCACTTGTTGAAGTCTCCGTCTTGATATCGTCTTGATCCATGGTGAGTGAATCTCGTGGTTTGTGGTGATTGTGCGAATTCGGAGCCTCGCCCTCTTGTTTCATACCTGCAGGCTGAGCGACGCGGTGACAGATGAGCAAATTAAATGGCACCGTTAGCCGCTGAACCCCGCACAACAATGACTTCGATACTGACAGTACTTGAGAGTGGTCGGCCTCCCTGACACAGTGTTGATGACGCGATGCTAAGATTCGGCGACTGAGATCCCATCTATTTAGCTATACCAACCCAAGCACCTTAACTATAGCGTGTCTAATACAGTGTCATGGAGCATCGGGTTTTAATGCCGTCATGAATTGATAACTACATTGTTTGTTCTTGTAGCTGATGCCCTGTCTTGGAGACGTGCCATGAGAATCCACAACAACAGCAGTGCCGTGTGCTCAAAGTCAAGATTCTCGAAACTCTATCCCAGAATCACCATCTCCCACTTCGGCTCTAAGCGAACCCAATCCATCTCCTCAATGACGACCACCCCAAGCCGACTCCAGATGCCCGAACCAGGTACGCTTTGCTCGACAACCAAGACATTCAGCTTCCCTGTCTCCTTAGCGCTAGCAATCTCATATTGTCGAGATATAAAGATCAAATCCACAGTCTGTGTCTCCTCAGCTGGTTTCAAACTCGATCCATCATCCTCGTAACGGGAAGCATCTTTAAAGCTTTGGCTGAAGGACGCATCCAGCTCGAGTACCTGGTCCTGGACGTGTAACAGGAGCTTATCTTCCCCAACTTTGGCTTTCACCACGGCATGGCTTGTCCAGAAAATAAGACGGCCAGTGTCATACGCAAGCGTAGTCTGTCTTTCTGCCTCAGAGATGCCAAGGCTCTCCATCCTTGAGACCATCAAGTCGTCAGTAGCAATCGGCCCCTTGACCACACTCTCCCCCTTCCACTTCAAACCAGAATCGCCAGCCTGCCCCAAACCCTCAACGAGCCGAACTTCGCCATCGCTTAGCAGCATATAAAAGACCAGCTCCGCACCCGTCTCTCCCTTGTTCGTCTTTCCCCATAGCTCACGATTGTGCAGAATTGAGCCGATGAGCCCCGTCCAGCTAAGCCATGACCAGCTGGGGTACGGCACCTCTCGAACCTTTCCATCACCACAAACGACTCGATGCTTCTCCTCTCGACGCGAGTTTCCACCCTGCCATGTAAGGGCTTGATCAAACAGCTCCGTTGGGAGACCCCAGTGTATCGTTTCGTTATTCAAGTGCTCATAGCGACGTACGACGCCCAAAAAAGCAGGCAATACGTCGGCAGAGAAAGTGAACTCGCGGATACTAAACTGCAAAATATACGTCGCCAGGGCCTCTTTGGAGAACTTGGGATCTCCATCATCCCACTCGTCGTTGCATCCAAAAGCCAAGGACAGAACTCGTACTCGAGGCTTTGGAAGTTCAAGTATCACCTCCTCATCCCACATGGCATCTTCGCAGACCCAAAAGACCTGAGACTGGGTAAACACCATGACGCGTCTAGATAAGATGCGCTCTTGAAACGTCCACCCGCGAGTGTTCCAAGTAGATCTCTCGAGAGGGGCATTGACGAACAAGCCAGCGGTGGGTGCAAGATGGAATCCTTCTGGCGATAAACGGACTGAGCGTTTGAAGATGTCGCGTTCTCGCCCTGGGAGTCCGGACAGTCCGGATTCTGAATCTTCTCCACAAGCAGCAATGATTGTAAAGAGGGCACGCGAGTAGACTAGGTCCATCCGCGACGTCTGATGACTCAGATCCTGAATATCATCCTGGATGATGCACAGAGCGTCAACCCAGAGATATCGCTCTCCCATCTTAGAGGTGAGCTCTATGGCGTCCTCCACTGTTTTAGGAAGAGACACACCATCGAGGCCGTCGACCTGAGTAAGCCGAGAAAAGTTCCCGTTCGTCAACCTTCTTTGGATCTGTTGTTCATGCGCCTGGCTGCCCGCTCCCCAAACGTAACTGAGAGCAATGTACCGGCTTTGAGCAGGCAGGTTCACAACCCGACGTTCCTTAACATCGATAGCTCTGAATGGCTCAAGCCAAGTGTCATCGCTTCCAGCAAGCCAGGCCGGGTTGCAACACTTATCTCCATGCTCTCTCTCGCACTTGTCGAGCCAGCCCTTGACGAGAGAAATGTCCAAGTGCTCGCCAACCTGCCGACCAGACCCCTGGGGCGAGATGAATCGGCCATTCAAATCGAACTCTCCAGGACCGTTACTGGAGTCTCCCTTTGACCAAATAGCGTGTAGTCGAACCCAGTCGGTCGCCATGAAGGAAAGAACAGCATAAGGATTCGGCTCCAACCTGAGCAGCAACCGATGAACATACAAGGGATCTTTCCTTTCAGCGAGTCTGACGTTCGCTACATCATCTTGAACTTCGCAGAAAAACTGAGACTCAATAGAGCACTTGATTTCCTTACCAACCCAGGTGACACGCATGCCATATTCTTCAACCTCCGGGTCTGCCTCTTCCTCACGGTTCTCAGGGAGGGGCTTGCGTCTATAAAAGACATCCGCAAAGTGCTTCCGGGGTGTTCTCTTGTGCCGCTCTCTCAGTGAGTCGACTATGAGGCTGCATACTGGGCATTTTTCTGATCGAGATATGATGCCTTTGAGAGTCCCTAGGGGTGTGCTGCGTGATGGATCATCGGGACCAGGTGTCGCCGCAGGTGCGTAGATCAGCTTTTGAAAGTCAACAGCGGCACAAGTGCTGCATAGCTCGTTGTTTGACGACGTCATCGGAGAACCACAATCCTATCTGTCAAGGAGTGTCTATTGCCAAGGCAACAATACGACGAGAAATACGATAATCCCGCAAGCGTCACGTGTGCTAGGCACTCACTGGTCTGTCCCAGGTTGGGCGTGGCCAATCATGGCCGTGTAAGCTTACTCTGCTGCCTACAGCTTGCATGTCCGCGGATCCCATCCAAGCAAGTCTGACACTCTGAAATTGGGTCGATTCAGAAGCCATTATAAGCTTGAGAAGTCGATTACTCATCGTGAATGTGGTAATAATACATAATATGAAGATAAAATAGGGTTCTGCATTAGAGTTCGTGACCTATTCCCGAGGCTCTGAGCACAAAAAGAGACAGTGACAACGGTGGAATTTCACTGTCGAATCATGGGCAGACAGGGACTCGAACCCTGGACCACTTCCGTAATTGTTATATCAAGACAATTGAAGTATTATTCCACTAAACCATCCGCCCTCATCGCGAAGTTTCAATGTCCCCTTAAAAGCGTTGCGAACCAGAGCTCGTGCTGTTAATAGTGACGTACCCTAGAGCCACCAAGAGCCCACCATTGCCATGGTAACCCTTTGCACCACCATATAATATTGAATGCTCCCCTGATTCAACTTTGTTCTGATCATCCTGTGTTCAAATTTGCATCCGGTTGCACTTGTTACACCTCTGATCAGGGCTCATCCATCAACTCACTCTTTTCGTCCAATCCGGTCCACTTGGGTTTTCCGTCCGGAATATCCACAACTCTTTGCGGATAAAAGATGTGGCATCTAAAAAGCGTCAGCTCTATCATCAAAGAGTGAAATCTATCCTCACTGATTCTGGAAGTTCTCTCGCAACTCGGGCGTGTCCAAGTTCAGCAGAGTCGGAAATAGGAGCACCATGTTTCTCCCTTCGTCCATGATCCAGCTCCCGCATTCATCGCAGCCAACCTTGCACGGCAGGACGTGCTCGGATTTCTTTGTAGCCGTCTTGTAAAATCGTAGGCCTTGAACCCCATTCTCGAAAGACAAATCCGTCTTCTGTAAGATGGCGGCCCATTGGAACGGAGCACCTGGCATCAGTCAGCCAAAATCTTGGAATAATGGGCTTATGAGCTACCGTGGATCTTCTTGCAGTCGATACAGTGGCAATACTTGGATGCCAGTGGCTTATCCTTGTTCAGCCAGTATTGCACCTTGCCGCAGTGACAGGAACCATGAACCTTGCGCTCAAATGAAGCGCGCTCTTTGGTGGCTACATCTGGCTTTTGATAAGGAGGTTGAGTTTCCCATCCTTTGTCGTTGTCTGATTCAAAGGTGTGCTGGTGATTCTTCATGTGATATTCGTCGGAGGCCATCTTGTTGCGAGTTCGCTACTTGGTAGACGATTTCAAAGAGAGTATTGAGAAAAGAGGACCGATCCTTTATTCAAGAGACTAAGAAAAGATATAGGATAGTTGGAGGTCTTTCTAGGTTTCAAGGTGGCCCAATCAGATGAAACCTTCTTGTCGTCATCGATACGTCGATTGCCGTTCCCGATACATGACCGCCATACTGTAGGCTATCTTACTCTCCCTTTGGCTTTGGATTCAAGATGTCATTGATCATCTCGGCCCACTTCCACGGCGTCCCTACGTCCGGACTCTCTTCCGTCACCGCGTTCCAATATTCCCATCCCATCACACCTCCGATCCTTGGATACCTACTCACCAACTCTTTCAGACACGCCTTCAATTTTGCATCGCTCACGTAACCCGAGCAGTTAGCCGGGTTTGTCACGAGACCTATGACGACCTTCTCTTGTGGCCAGCCTCGTGCGATAATGGCATCGTAGTCGTGCGGTTTGCTCATGTCGCCCCAGCCACAATAAAACTGCGTGTTGTACCATGCTATGCGTGAGCCCAATCCCTTCTCAAGCTCCTCGATGTTAAATCCACCTAGGTTCTGCCTATTAAGCAGCGCTGGCGCGACAGGCGCAAGCGTCACGAGAAACGACTGCCCAAAGTCCGTCTTCAAATGGTCAATCAGACGAACAACTCCACCAAGCGACATGGCCTCCTCAATATCGAGGTCCAAACCATCAAAGCCCGCCCATTTAATCATCTCTCGAAGTGGCTGGTACCATCTGTGAAAGCCCTCAAGTGACCCATCAAGCTTGGTGTAGGATCCCTGCGCTGCGCCGCCGAGCATGCCGAGGACCTTGATACCGGCAGCCTGAAGCTGACGGACCTCATCCCAGAGAGGAATAAACTTGGATGAGTTGTACAGGTCATCGTTGAGGGTGATGTTGTCGGGCGCGTTGAGATGAATCGCGGCGACGATGACGTGTGTGACGCCAGCTGCGGGATTGAGGGCGGGGAGGATGGAGATATATCTGTCGTCTCTGTACTGGGTTTGATGGTAAAAGATGATTCGCTTGTGTTTTTTATGCTCAGTCATGGCTTCGCTACGTTGGATGAGCATTATGTCTTTGGGGATACGGAATTGTTGATGAATGTGAGGTTGCAGCGTGGAGTTGGAGGTGTCAAGTTCAGCTGAGGGGACGCGATAGTTGCGGTGTGGGCCGCCGCTCAGTCAGATGGCGTTTAGCAAGGCAGCATTCCAGCCAAAGACTAATGGATCAAGTTCTTTATTGTTTTTCTAAATAAAAGACCCAGAGTCGCAATTTCTGTTGAAATATATTTCTCTTAAATAAGAGACATGGGTTTCTCGTAATGAACAATAAAGTGATAAAAAACAACATTGATAACCGCCTAGTTTATGCCCAGCATAAATCCACCATGAGCGTGACAATTGCTGGCATCTGGTTATCGGTGGGATCAGTCTGCGGCTTGCATTCTCCAATTCTCAAATAACGTTTGGTCCGCACAACCCGCGCAGTTATGAGCTGAAACAGCGGACTCCGTGTCTGAAATCGTACACATCGACCTGAAACTTGTTTCCCTGCGCCAGCCTGAACCAGGACACAACCATGTCAAGAAAACCGACGCCACGCCAAATGATAATAACAAGCAGCCAAGAAAATCCACACGGGTCTCCTGAAGTGACTAGCGCCTGCTCATTAAGAAGCGAACTTCGGGGATGCGGTGTGCCACATCTTTGCTGCCCATCCATTATCAATCGTGGTTGGTATTCGTGTCGTAGCCCTCTCCCAGAGAAGAAGCAGAGAGGCACGGTTCAAAATCGCAGCGGCTTGAATCAATTCCAATGTGAGAGCAGGATTCGTGCGGAAAGGCCTCCAGATGGGCTACTGCATGGCCCGGGTTCGGCCGCTCGTCTGAGGTTATCTTCTGGGTGTGGCCACATGCGTGGTTTGTGCGGCGGCGTGAGCCCATCCCCTTCAACAGTGCCTTGACGTCTTTGGCTCCGGCATTATCGCGAGGACCCGAGCACACACATGAGGCGGTGGAGGTGGATATAAGGTCAAGGACAACAGGAGGGAGATAGCAAATTTGGGTCACAAGTTGTGGAGTGGCAAGATTGTGCATCATGAGCGCGGCTTGCGGCATAGCAAACAAGACCATCTAAATGGGTTCAGCTCCGTGCATGTCGTCGTCGATAGATCAAATCGAAGCAAAAGGGCGTGTTTAACTAACGAGTGACTGCGTTAAATACTGGTAAAGAGCGACTGAAGTAAGTTCCGCTGCACATAGATAGCGAATGCCATTGCCGGTCAGTGGCCCGCACTGAATCGCCGTGATCAACCCCCTACGTCTCATTTCACAAAAGTCGCACCTCTTCCTTTCTGTCTCTCATCGGGGTGGAGGCGTCGAATACTAAACCCAGCCGAGCGCCAACTCACCCAGGAAACCCCCACAGAGAATGGCAAACAGGTACCCAACATTGAAGGTCATAACTGCAAGCATGCTAGTCCGGGACGGTTAGCATTGGTTCATTACAAGCAGGGGCTCGCGCTCCGAGGGGATTCGTTTTGGGGAAGGGCACAGTAACTCACAGCAAGTAGCCTATCGTCATTGTAATGAGTTGGAGCAAGGCCCTAGTGAGTTGGATTGTCGCGTTCCACCTGCGGTGGGAGCCGGCCCCAGCTTCGTCCTCCCGAGATTGCCCCATCTTGAGATAGTCATCGGCTTCGCCCACATTGCAAGAGCTGTTTCTCTTTGGGTTCCAACGTTTCTCAGCAATGCCCCGTGCTGTAGTTAGGAAGCGTAGGAATACCGCCATAAGAATGAGCAGGATGATAGCGCCAGCGTAGCCCTGACCTGTCGTGGGCGTGAGGGGTTTGGCCCAAAGGGTATCGCCGACACCGAAGTGAAATGTGTTGGCCATGCCGGGCATGGAAGCCATAGAACCAGTTTGGGCTGCCGAAGGTGAGTCCATCACCTCATCGCTGTGGGTGGTGTCCGACGCGGGAAGAGTGGTAGTGCTGGCGGTGGAAGCGAATACATTCGAGCTTGCGCTATGGGAGGTTACGCCGGGCATGTCGGTCGCTGTCGCCGACCCCGTCATACCCTCCATACCAGGCATACCCATGGCGGCTGATGGTGACGAGATCAAAAGAGAAAGTAGAGGCACGGAGTTGGGAACTTCAGGAATGAATGAATGAATGAATGAGTTGCGGCCAGCGCTGAGTGAATGGGAACAAACGGAAAAGACGAAGAGGTTTGTGAGCTTTAAACTCTCAGAAGACAGATCCCTTTCTGAAGGCAAAGTATGTTCCTAACGCTGATGAAACTGAACGGTTTTGAATGCGCAGATGGCCCCAGGCTTGGTTGGTCTTGACCTGGTCACTTTGAACGAGCCCAAACCCCAGAAGCGACAGGGGGCTAGAAGTATTCGTTTCTTCATCTTCACTACGCTCCACGATTTCGGTGAGCGCAATGACCTGGCCTAGCGAATTTGATCTGTGGTTGGGCTGTCCCATCATAACCAGACTAGGTCGACATGACGGGTAGTTCCCCTGGCACTACACTCATCTCGCCCTCTATGACCCTGCCACCCTTGACCTGCTTCCCGGCCTTTTGGATAGCCAGTTTCACTTGGTCCAACGTCAGATCATCCCCAACGGCGACGATGACTTTCTGCTTCTCGACCGACGTGTCGACCGACTGGACGATTGGCAAGGCCTTTACAGCATTCCTCACAGCAGAGGCACAGCCTGACATACTTGGTTAATGCAGAATACACCGAGGTGGCTTGGGAATACTTACCTCCACAGGACATTTGTACATCGTACTCGTAGGTTTGAGTCATTTTGGGTTCGAGGATCGGTTGGGTTTCGTGAACAAGCTAAGAAGCCAGTTATCGACAACAGAGTGTTTGAGAACGTCGTTCGACAAGTTGGCGCGTAGCTTTGGTGGTTTGTAGTTCGTTGGACATCAGCCCCTGGAGAGATCTTATAATCCTGTAAGGAGGCAACTTCCGTCAACTACGACTCACTCATCGGGCTGGAGTCTCTGCTCGAAAACAATTGAGTTAATTCTGCGTACATGCTGACGGCTTCGGTGCAATGCTGAACAATCATGAGTCCCATGTTTCAAGCCAAAACTGGCTGTGCCGTGACAGGATGCACAGGAGCCACACCGCGAAAGTACCGCAGTAGGATTCGTGCGATAGTGTTGCGCGTCAGGTCTGCAGTTCCGGCGTATGGTATCATGCGTGGTTTGTGCGGACTGGCGCGATGCTTTATGCCCTCCGCACAAATCACGCAAATGTAACCACATCAGGATGTGACGATGCGAGGCATACGCCTGAGTTGAACTGCGCTGGAAAACTCCGCCACAGTCCTGCCACCACCTGAGGCACACCAGCGTGCCACCCGCACAATCTGCGCTGTCCCGACTCAGTTCTAAGGGGTTACAGGCTTCTCGCGTTGTAAGCAAATCCATCCCTTTCTCTGAACAGTCATTGTACAACTTCGAGTATAATTCGATAAATGCTGCGTCTTGTCTGTGTTAATTTCATCTAACCAGAAACTTACACGTTGACTCTATTCAAGATTCAGAACTGCCTTCAAACACCTTCACCGTCTCAGGAAATGCCGACACGATCAAGACCATCACCGCCATCTCCACGGCGTACCACATTTCTAGTCCCTGGGATCCATTGTCCCACTTGTGCCTCCTTCATCGAAGGCTTCCTCTTCTGCCTCCGTCCAAGACCTGTCTCCGTTGAGACTTCGATCATTTCGCACAGCGTTACCGTCACACACGATTCGTTGCTGAGCGTGCGTACAATATCCAAAGAACTCAGCAAGGCCGGCTACGAAGTTGATGCCGTCATCCCGGATCCTATAACGGGCAAAGCATCACCAAACGGCGCCCGTGGTGGGTCCGATGATGACTTCCCGTTCGCATGGCTTAATCAAGCTGTAGAGCGGTGGAACCTCAGCCGGAAGGCTACCGATGAGGAGACGAAGAGAAGGCGGCATATGGAGCATTGCGAGCAATGTCGCGCCCAGCATCAGGAAACCAGGTCCCAAGAAGACGATCGAATAGCCTCCTCCGATCGGTCGTCCGACACAGAGCAGGTCGGCAGCCCGTTTGTCGTTGTCGATTCGGCATCGGAGCCGATCAAGACGTTCCAGGCGTCCATATCGATTTCGGGAATGAGCTGTAGCTCCTGCGTCGGCAAGGTCACATCAGCCCTGGAGCAGAAGCCTTGGGTGAGGTCAGCCAGTGTCACTCTGCTCACGCAGAGTGCCACTATCGAGTTCTATGGAGAGCAGCATGTCGAAGAGCTGGTGAAGATCATCGATGGCATTGGCTACGAGGCAAACCTGGAACATGTGGATGAGCTGCCGGGGGTAAGTCCCCGCGGTGCTGCCGACTTGTGGAAGGCCTCCTACTCCATCGGCGGTATGACGTGCAGCTCCTGCGTCGGTACTATCACGACGGCTCTCGATAGTTTTCCTTGGACGAAGAGCGTGGACGTCAATCTCATCACCAACAGCGCCTCCGTGGTCTTGGAGGATAAGAGCCACCTAAGCGAGATCATTGAGGCCATCGAGGACGTGGGCTATAAAGCCAAACTGAGTGACGTCGTCAACCTACAGAGGGACAAGGCACGAGATGGACGCAGGACCGTGTCGATTCGCATCGACGGAATGTACTGCGAGCACTATCCCCGTCGTGTCACCGAGGCACTGAACCATTTCGGCAACCGTGTGACAATCGAAAAGCCGGTAGTCATAGGAAAGTCTATCATGACCATCTCATATTCACCAGGCTCCGACTTCAATATCAGAGTCATCCTTTCTGCCGTCTCGGCAGCCGACCCGGCCTTCAGCCCTACCATATACCACCCTCCTACGGTTGAGGAGCGCGCAGCACAAATGCACGCACGCATCCGGCAGAGAATATTCTATCGCGTCCTGCTCTCCTTTGTCGTCGCTATTCCTACCTTCATCATCGGCATCGTCTTCATGACCCTTGTTCCGCGAAGAAACCAAGGCCGTCAGTATCTGATGGAACAGCTACGTGGAGTCACCCGCGCGGAATGGGCGCTGTTCATCATGGCGACGCCGGTATACTTCTTCGCAGCCGACGTCTTCCACCGCCGTGCCATCAAGGAGCTGCATTCCTTATGGAAGCGTGGTAGCCCCGTTCCAGTTCTCCGCCGTCTCTACCGTTTTGGTAGCATGGACATGCTAATGTCCTTCGGCACCACGATTGCCTACTTTTCCTCCATAGTGCAGCTGATCATTGCCGCCACGCTACCCGATCCCATGGACATGGAGGAAAACTCAACTTACTTCGACTCGGTTGTCTTCCTGACCATGTTTCTGCTCATTGGTCGTCTGATCGAGGCATATAGTAAGGCGAAAACAGGCGAGGCAGTGACCATGTTGGGCAAGCTTCGACCGAAAGATGCCCTCCTAGTCCTTCCAGACAACGATCATGGCGATTCCAACGGCACCCAAAAGGTCCCCATTGACATGCTCGACTTTGGTGATGTGGTTAGAATTGTGCATGGCGGTTCCCCGCCTTGGGATGGTGTTTTTCTCGAGGGTGAGAGTGAGTTTGACGAATCTAGCCTGACAGGTGAATCGAGGCGCGTCAAGAAGACTGCTGGCGACCAAATCTACTCGGGCACTGTCAACAAAGGCGGACCTATCTCGATACGGATCACTGGCACCTCTGGGGATTCTATGCTGGATCAGATTATCAAAGTGGTGCGAGAGGGCCAGGCGCGACGTGCGCCAATAGAAAGGGTGGCTGATACGCTCACCAGCTATTTCGTCCCGGTTGTCACTCTCATCGCCATCGCAACATGGTTGATCTGGCTGAGTCTCGGTCTGTCTGGGACTCTGCCTGAAGAGTACCTGGACGTCGCGGTTGGTGGCTGGCCTTTCTGGTCTTTGCAGTTCGCCATCGCAGCCTTTATCATTGCCTGTCCATGTGGCATTGGCCTTGCAGCTCCAACGGCGCTTTTCGTTGGCGGGGGTTTGGCAGCTCAACACGGGATCCTCGTCAAGGGCGGAGGAGAAGCCTTCCAGGAAGCGAGTGGACTCGATGTTATCGTCTTCGACAAGACGGGCACCCTGACGCAGGGTGGTGAACCCAAGATCACGGACCATCAATTATTCATCTCGGATGGTGGCAACTGGGATGAGCAGGCGATTCTAAATGCCCTGGGAGAACTGGAAGGAAACAGCAGCCACCCAATCGGCAAAGCCATCGTTGCCTTTTGCAAATCCAAGAGTGCAATGGGTGCCAATGCGAATCATATAGAGGAGATACCAGGGAAGGGAATGAAGGGTTCATTCAGCATCGAAGCACTGTCGCAACAGGTCGAAGTGCTCGCGGGGAACGAAGCCCTCATGACCGCCCACGACATCTCCTTTGACAGCATTACGTCCGCCACTCTTGATTCGTGGAAGGGTCAGGCAAAGTCTGTTGTGCTCGTTGCAGCTAGGTCTATGCAACCCGCATCGGATTCATCATGGACGCCGCTAGCCATTTTCGCGGTTTCTGATCCTCTTCGTCCAGAATCTCACCCGGTTGTCGAGGCACTTCACTCTCAAGGAATAGACGTGTGGATGATTTCAGGAGACAATCCAACGACCGCCCTGGCTGTTGGCGCCATGGTTGGCATTCCTCCAGAGCACATCATCGCCGGCGTGCTACCAGAGCAGAAGGCCGACAAGATCAAGTATCTTCAGAAGAGCCAACTGAAGCCTCAATCCCGGTCCTTTTTCGGGTGGAGCAAGAAATCCAGACAGAGAGCAACTGTCGCCATGGTGGGGGATGGTGTCAACGACTCTCCCGCCTTGACCGTTGCGGATGTTGGAATTGCAATCGGCTCTGGCTCCGATGTTGCCATCTCTGCCGCCGAATTCGTGCTCATCGCACCAAGTTTAACCACCTTGCTCGCGCTGATCAGGCTCAGCCGCACAGTATTCAGACGCATCAAGTTCAACTTTGCCTGGGCTCTTGTGTATAACCTCGTCGCCTTGCCTATTGCCGCGGGGGTTCTTTACCCAGTACGCAGCCGTGGTCAACACATCAGACTCGATCCCGTGTGGGCTAGTTTGGCTATGGCTCTGAGTAGCCTGAGTGTGATCTGCAGTAGCCTTCTCTTGAGAAGCAAACTGCCTGTTGTGGGTTTCAGAAACGATAAGTCTTTGGGTCAAGCATCACCTCAAACTGGTGTTTGCCTTGACAGATCGTCACCACAAGCAGGCCGTGCTTGATAAACATATATGTCACTTCTGGTCATGTTGATTTCAGTCATGTAAAATGGCGTCCAAGGTTTAAAAGCTGACCCCACATGTTTGGCACAAGCAGCCCTAGGCCGAATATTGCTCTTTGCTTGTTTCTCGAGGTCTTGGATAGAACTCAACGTCTGTGGATCTTGGCGTGGATGGAAATTGGGAGACTGGTTGGGTATAACTTCTTGCTGTCAGGACATTGGGGCGTTGTATGGGATGCGGACTTTCGATCGGCAAGGTCAACGGACATTGTACTGAAGGAAACTCTGGGAGGAAGGCCGACACAACGCGGAGGTTCTGCCAAATCATTCATCCCCATTGAGGTACATTACAAGTCGTGCAGATAAACATAAGAACGGGGTGCGCACCACCAAGGAAGAGCCGTGATTCTCCTACGAAGGGCATAAATGAACATGCTCATATCCTTTGAGGATGGATCGAACATTGGCCTTGATGATGTGAATATCAGCATTGAGCTTTCTAGAGCCTAATTATAATGGCAAGGCTAGAGAGAGGGGGCAGGGCTATAGACCCCCAGCTGCTGTGTCTCTAAAGCCTCTCGACCAAAGTCCCTTGCAATCAAGAGTGAACGTGATGAAGGACGAGAAGGACCTGTCTTGAAAGCCGGGCTCCACAGGCCGATGAAACCACATTCCGGACTCGCCAACAATCGGCTGTCACACTAGTCTCCTCACAATTCTATCCCAAGACTTTGCACAGGGTTGAGAGGGACTCGCTCAGCGCCCGCCTGAGACATGTGCCACTCACCATCCACGACTTTGTTAAGTCGGTCCAAATCCACTACAAGACTGGAGCGACTAAGTCGACGAAGCGACGCAGTGTTAGTCCTCCGTTTCTATCGAGACCTAACAATGACCACAACCTGACGGCCAAAGACGAACTTAGTGAGTTACCCATCAACCGCAAAGTCACGCTGCATCACGCGCAAGGAAAGGTCATGTCAAGTGCTCAACCTGTGCCAGTCTGCTTTTTGAATGATCCCGTAACCATGGGATTGAAAACTCCCGCTTTCCACTTCTAAAAAAGACAACAATGACGAACCCCCCTTACTCTCGCACCGCCGACCAGCGGCGGTGGGCTTCCACCCAAGTCTCCTCGCTCTTCTTGTTCTTCTCGCTGAGCACGTGCTGGCTGAGCCGATCCAGCCACAGGGCGCAGGCGGACACCACCGCGGCGATCGATCGGTTCATCTTGGACTAAAGAGGAGACGTTAGGTCAAAGTCTTTGCGATGAGGTTCACGAGACGAGAGTACTCACGGCGATCTCCTCCCACTTCTCACCCTTCTGTTGAAGGGCTAGGAGCTTGGCGATGTCGGTGACATCCCAGCGAACACCACTGGAAGAACCCTAAGAGAAAGACGTTAGATCTGAATCAATGATTGCGAAGAAGAGTTGGATGGACTTACAGTGCCAAGAGCCAGCCCGAAGTAAGCGGCAGGGGCCGCAACAAGTGTCTCTGGGTGTGTCACCCAAGGCCGCGCGCCAGGCGCCTCTGGCAGAGGGGTCCGCCCCTTCTGCATGGCCCTTTCCTGCCATGGCGTGATGATGTTGTCGCGTCGTTCCATAGTGGGCGTCGCGACGTGGTGGTAGTGGTATCCTTGGGAGCTGTGGATGCGAGGAGGATGGCTTCGAGTAAGCTTCAAGAGGAAGTTCACTTGGAAGTTTGTTGGTCAAGAGATGATGTGTAAAGTTGAGAAGGATCATGAAGCTGAAAAATAAGGAAGAATTTATAGATGTGGGAGATGCTGGTGTTGAGAAATTCTCCTTTTTGAACAGATGGATTTGACAATGTGCGATCAATAGAAAGCATTGAGTTGCCAGAGAAATGTATTGGCCTGTATTGTCTCTTGCACAGACTGCGGTTTACGGAGAATGAGAGCGAATGATTCATTGTGGTATAGATGCTCAGGTGAATGTGAGGTAACAGTGATATGAAGTCGAGGTGAGGAGGTGAATAGAGACAATCGAGCATGCATCTATTGTTCCGATTGTAGAAACCTGCTTGACCACAAGAACGGACATATCCCAGCTTAAGTACAATAAAAATTACAAACCACCGTTTGAATACATCATGCGTATCAAGAAAATGGCAACAGAAAATGCAGTGCACTCGACTCTATTCATTATTAACTCAGTGACCAATCACATTGTGGCTTTCAGCCTGCCTCAAACGCGGGGATCTCAGCTCATGCTCACTTCTGACACTTCACAATCATTCATCACAAAGACATTCACTCGACCTCAAACGGAGAAATATCAAAAATGACATCACAGGCCCGAGTCCTCATGGCCCCGAAAAGGCCCACAGCAGATGACCAGAAAAACACATCCATCTTCCTCGCTGGCACGACAAGCGCTACAGGCGAACCTGACTGGCGCGAGACGCTCACGCAGGCTTTGAGTGAGCATGCAGTCACAATCTTCAACCCAAAGCGCGACGACTGGGATTCTACATGGAAGGAGGACTTTTCGGATAAACGCTGGGAGGAGCAGATCTGGTGGGAGTTGGACATGCAGGAGGCGGCCGACATTGTCGTCCTTTTCTTCCACGGGGCAACTGCGGCGCCTATCAGTCTGCTGGAACTTGGGCTGGCAGTCAAGTCGGGAAGGGCGATTGTCTGTGTGATGGATGATTACAGTAAGAGGGGGAACGTGGAGGCGGTTTGTCGACGGTATCGGGCGAGGTTGACAAGAACGGAGGAACAGTTGAAGGCGGCGGTTCTTGCGAGGTTGACTGGTCATGCGCGATAACGGTGTTAGTACCAGAAGTGGAAGAGATGTTAGAAGGGCCTTGGCGACTGACGATGGATGAAATGAAGCTGCTTGAGCTTTCAGGCGATGTTTAGAGACTCACCGAGGCTCACCGAGGATCGGCCCGATCGGGCACCAAATCACCGATGATTCTTTCCGATAATTACCCGCTCCCAATCCCTTGCTCGCAGCGGCCTTTCCCCCACCGAACCGGTCAATAACGGTGGCGGGGTATCGGTGTATCCAAGCTCATCCATCGCCTTCCCAACCTTTGCTTGCCTACCTATTGGTCTCTCAGTTACTTTTTTGGTTAAAGAGACCTTGAGTCTTACTGCTCTCACAATTGAGCTTTCTCTTATATATTCTTACCCTACTTGCGCTTGCTTGCGACCTCACAGCTCCTCGCCATGGATGACCAGTTTGGCGGCCGCACCGACGACGATCTCTTCTACGATGACTTCGAGCCCGTTGAGAGCGAACCCGTCGTCGCAGAACAAGCTCCCGCACCCAAGCCAGAGCCCACGCCCGTAGCGCCGATCCAAGAACCCGTCGCAGTCCAAGAGCAGCCTCCAGCGCAGCCTCCAGCGCAGCCACCGGCAAGCTCAGCGCCCCCCGCAAAACCCGCCGGTCTCGCCTCATCGCGATACGCCGACAAGCCCGCCCCAGCTCCCAAGCCCGCACGACAGGCTCCCCCGCAGACCTCGAATGCGCCGCCAAATGCTCCTACTGCTCCGAGGGAGAAGGGACCGCAGAATACAGCAGCCAATGCCACCACACGACTCCAGTCGGGTGCTAACCCACGGCAAAAGCTGACGGAGGCGGAGTTGGCTGCCAAGATGGAGAGGATGAAGTTGGTGTCCGCGGAGAAGGCGCGCAAGTTTGAAAAGGCCGAGCAGGACGAGAAGGATCACGCAGCGTCTTATGCTCGTGGAATGGAAGAGGCTAGGAAGCGACGGGCTGCGGAAGCTGAGCGACGACGACAAGGCGAGGAGGATAGGCGCAAGATGGAGGATGAGCGTGCTAAGAACAGAGAAAGGAAGCTCAAGGCTATGGGTATGAAGGAGGGTGGTTGGGATGAGGGCAAGGAGGCCCTGGAAGAGGAGGAAGCTAGGCGAGGGTTCAGGGGCGCAAACGGTGGAATTCGAGGATCTAGGAACGTTGGCCTGGGAGGGAGTCGCTACGCGTCGAGGGATGGTGAAGAACACGATGTGGACCGATTCTTGGACGATCGGCATCGAGGAGGACGAGGCCGAGGACGTGGTCGCGGCGGTAGGGGAGGAAGAGGTGGACGAGGTGGGCATGAAGATGGGCATGCGCCTAGGGCTCCCGCGCCTGTGAAGCAATCTGTTCCAGCCGCCGAAGACTTCCCAGCTCTTCCAGGCGAGGGTAAGAAGACTTCTGCGCCTGCACCAGCGAGCAATAAGCCTGCATTCGCAGCAGCAGCGGCAGCACCACCACCACCATTGGCACCATTGAGCCCTGGAGGAAAGTGGGGTGATGAGATGGAGGAGTTTGACGAGCTCAACAACAAGTCATGATAGTATTGGAAGTATAGTTTGAATCGCTGGAGTAATGATGGGCCGCAAGAATGCGAAGCAGCTTCACAGCAGAAAAGCACGAGTTGGAAATATCACTGGGTAGCAGCGGCATAGATAGTACAAGTATCGAGTCAACGCCAGATTGAAGAATCCTCATGTTGTCTCCAAGCTCTACCTCATCTAGAAGGGTATTTCAACAAAGTCTGTGGTCCGTCCAATTTTGTTCACACAACACCCAAACGCCAATAACAACCCCGGATATACATGTACAAGACGGGTTCGAGCCAGATTACCATCCGCCGCGGTAGCCCCTACCTCCGCGACCGCTTCTGTAACCTCCCGAACCCCTAGGTCCTCTCGGACCTCCCATACCAGGTCCATCATCATCCATCTGTGGCCTCGACCTCCCCTTCATCTCCTTAGGAAAAGCATCATAAGTCTTGCGCATCTGCGCATAACCCAGATGCATCTTGCCGTAAAAGTGGTCGGCGAGGCGGCGGTCGTTGTCGAGCCTACTGAGGTACGCGCCGCACACGTCGCAGACCTGAAGCTTCTGGTGGCCCGAGGGTCCGGACGTGTCTGAGAGCGCCTTGAGCTCCTTTTCGCGGTCGAGCTTGGACTGGGATGCCTGGCGCACGCGAAAGAGCTCATCTTGGGCGCGTGATACTTCGGACATGGAGCCGAGGATTTCGACTTCGAGGAGGCCGTTGTTTATGGTGGCTGTGAGGTCTGAAATGCTCTTGAGCTGGGAACTGTTAGCATGTCTCTTCTATACAAAGGTCTAGGGAGCGTACCAAGACGTTGGTCTGGCGAATTTCATCCGGTGTCTTTTCCAACCTCCTCTGCGCAGCATCGATGCGTCGGTTACACTCATCAATGTACTTTTGCAGGTCGCGCATATAATCGTACTCGAAGCCGTACTTCTGTCGCTCCCTCTCGGATAGACCTTCATATTCAGCCTTGAGCCCTTCGCTGTGAACCTTGGGACACGGCCCAATGTCCTGCTTGGTGTTTGTAAAGAGGTCGTGTGGACATGTCCCGGCGATGTAGGAGCGGCAGACTTTGGGATCGTTCATGGACAGCTGGGCGGCGCGCGACGTCGAGGATGCGCCCATAAGCTGCTCCAGCAGCTTCCTCTGCTCGGCGGCCATAGTGTACTATTGCGCAGGGGTCGTGAAGAGCCTGGTGGTATAGATTAGTAGCTGTGATGATGGCGGGGCCTCGAAGATCCAAAGATGCGACGGCATGTGGAGGAAGCGCGCGCCGAATGTTTCTGCCAAATCTCACCGCTTACCTTATCAGCCGTCATTGTCCACGTCGCGACTTGGAGATGGGACAGCTGGAGCTTCAAGATACGAAGGCCAACTCCAAGTCGATCTTTTAAAAACGGACAGGGTGAGATGTGAAATCCAGTTGGATCTCACAATCTTCAGCCCTATTACGATATATAAACCTTCAAAATGCGCCACTTTCTGGCGTATCTCCTCCTCGCCATCACCAATGGCCTCGCCCTCGCCGCCGCATCCGACTACCACGAGCAATTGACCCTCCGTCCGCTGCCCCTATCCCAGCTACTAGCAAGCTTCAACTTCCGCGCCAACACCTCGATCGCCGACTTTGAGGCGCACAACTTTCGACTCTTCCCGCGCTCCCTGGGCCAGATCCTGCAGTATGCGGGCACCCGGGAGTTGCACCTCCGGTTCACACTAGGACGGTGGGATGCACAGCGTTGGGGCGCTAGACCCTGGGATGGCACGCGCGAGGGCGGTACTGGTGTTGAGCTTTGGGCGTGGTTGGATGCTGAGACGGATGAGGAGGCGGATGAGAAGTGGTTGACGTTGACGAATGCCTTGTCGGGCTTGTTCTGCGCCAGTCTCAACTTTATCGATTCGACGAGGACGATCCGACCGGTCATGTCGTTCCAGCCCGATGGAGACCACTCCAACTCGTCGCTCGCCAACACGAGGCTTCTTCACGGTGTTTTGCCGCACGAGGTTGTCTGCACGGAGAACCTGACACCTTTCTTGAAGCTGCTCCCTTGCAAGGGCAAGGCTGGCGTTGCTAGTCTGTTGGATGGCCACAAGCTGTTTGATGCGTCTTTCCAGAGCATGGCTATCGATGTGCGACCCAAGTGCAAGGCGGATGGCGATTGCGTCTTGGAGATGGAGGAGACTATCGACATGGTTCTTGATGTGAACCGATCCAAGAGGCCTCAGAGTACGTTCCTCTCGCCAATTTGACCAACGTGTCTAACCAAGCCCAGATAACCCCATCCCGAGACCTCCTCCAGGCGACCAGCTCATCTGCGATACTTCCAAGCCATACCATGCCGAGTTTACATGCTTCCCCGCCGACAACCTTGACGGTCAGGATTGGAGCATCTCCCAGGTCTTTGGCCGACCCATGAAGGGAACCTGCCCTCTTACCGATCCCGATGTTCCTCCCATCTGCGTTCAGATCCCCGAAACTCGAGATCTCTACGCCACACAAGGCGCGCGAGAGATCAAGGCCCCGGATGGCTCATCGCGATGCTACCATCTTGAGCCCAACGATGAATTTGAGCTTATGCTAGTGGGGCCTGAGTCCCAGGATAAGGACAAGCTCCTTAACAAGCCTGAAACTCCTCTTCTCTACGCTGAGCGCAGCTTCAACGGCCATGGTCAGGAACATGGCGGTGTCCAGGCCATCCTTAGCAACCCCAGCGACACTGACGTCGAGTTTGTGTACATGGAATCACTTCCCTGGTTCATGCGCATTTACCTACACACTCTGTCCGCCCGCATCGCAGACTCGCCGGCGGAGAACTCTACAGATATCATCAAGGAGATCTACTACCGCCCGGCTCTTGATCGCGCTCGCGGTACTCAACTCGAGCTCCTGATGCGCATTCCCCCACACTGCACCGTTTTCTTGACTTACGACTTTGAAAAGTCCATCCTCCGCTACACCGAATACCCCCCCGACGCAAACCGCGGCTTCGACGTAGCAGCAGCCGTCATCACGACCCTCGAACCCAAGGTGATGAACATCCGCACGACGAGTCTGCTACTATACCTACCGACCCCCGATTTCAGCATGCCCTACAACGTGATTATTTTCACGTCGACGGCCATTGCGCTGGCATTTGGAGGGTTGTATAATATTCTTATTAGGAGATTTGTCGGGGCGAATGAGACGACTGGGCCGACGCTCAAGTCAAAGTTGGCGGGTTTGATTGGGAAGATAAAGGGTAAGAAGGCATCGAAGCAATAGATATGATAATACGAGTACATTTTCTTGGTTACCATCTGTCACGTCTGTGTCTAGGCGATGCCGGGCCTGGACAATTGGCAAAGCGAGGCGCGATTCCCAGGTCCCCATGCAGACGAAGATGGAGAACCAAGTCACAGTGATACGACGTACTTGTTGACCATGATGCGGAGAGGGCCGAGGCGAGGTTTTTGTGCCTCTTCCCGTACATTGCTGTGCTTCATCGTGTCGTGCTAGAAACGAGAACAGCGTCACCTCGCCGCGTAGTTTGAGCTCAGCTCTTGGTGTACAGCCCTCTCGCATCTCAGTGTTGGCGTTCTAAGGTTACTGATGACGACTTGTGGGGTGGACAAGTGCTTAGGGTCTGTTCAGGGTCCTCGTCATCGCGGTTACAAACTTTTGGTCTCGATGAAGCTACCATTCTTCACATTTGACTGTTGAAGCCGGATTAGGAAGCTTACCAATGCAGCTGTCCTCATCAAGAGATCCTCCTTTGCTGATATATGCACTAGAGGAACATCCGCAAGTCTAAATGAATACCTCCCCAAGGGATGGACACGTTGCTCGTCTGGATCAGGGCCGGGCGCGTTCCTTTCACCACTCAGCCATCTCCTTGATAGGAGCCTGTCTTCCTCTGAGCCAGATACCTCTGAATGCGGTTGGGGGTAACTACATGTAGATGCAGGCAGGTAGAAAATGGACGTGACTTCCCAACCCGTCCTCCCCATCTGTCCAACCCAACGTCACCACTGTCTTTCTTTAGCGATGCCGATTGACTTGCCCACATCACTTCAACATCTTCTTATCTCTGCCAGTGCCAATCGCAAAACTCCCATTCTGAGGATCTGACAGCTGCAAACCCCCTCCACGATGAAGCCACTCGTTCCAGGCATCCTCATCGCGGCGCTCGTCGTGGTAAACGCCTACTACACCATGTCAGTCTTTGCTCCGTCAATCGAAGAGATCCACGCTCGAGTCATCAACGCCCGCGGCAAAGCTTTTATAATCGGCGCCTCCGCGCCAGGAACCTTTTGCGGCCTCGACAACACCACCGAATGTCCTGCCGGTACTTCGACACAGGTTGACGAGAGGATGACTGCCCTCGCTGTGAGCCCAGCTCTCCATCGCGCTATTCACAAACTGACAAACAAATAGGCTGCAGTCCCAGGCGGCCAGTTCATCTTTGTCGCCCCCGACGGCACCATCTCGTACCCATCCGCGCACTCAGCCCTCCGACCCCCAGGCTCCAAAGTTGGCGGTTTCCAAGCGTCGCAGATCATTTCGGATTGCAAGATGCCCATCACGGTCCTGGTTTGGCTACCTGAGGATGGCAACCGGGGCATGTGGGCGTGTCCGACTTCTCTCAACATGCCGATGGCAGACGAGGCGGTGCTCAAGGCGACGACGGGGGAATTCAAGGGGAAGGGCTGTTTGAAGGTTGATGGGGTGCAGATTCAGATGGCGGGGGATAATTATGCGGCCTGGGCGTATACGTGAGCCTCGCCAGGTGGAGAGGGTGTAAATTTGCGAGGATTCTAGTTCATAGATGTGCAGCCGTGGTTATAAGACGGCATTCAATCCCATCTCTCCTTCGGATCATCCCATTCATATCGCATTTAGGGCCTGTCAAGACCCCTAGTCCAGGAGTATCTCAAAGTCAAACTCCTTGTCAGTCCGTAACTGATACTCCGGCAGAGTGGCCGGCCCACAAGACGCAGTTCCCAGTCCGTGATGCTTCCAATCCAACCTCACGATCGTATCCTCCCTCTTCTTCTTCTTCCGGAGCTCATACGGATGCGTGCTCTCATCCACGTCCCTCGTGGGATAATGCATCGCCGAGAAACTTGCACCTTCAAGATCCCCAAACCTGGCCCTCAACACACGTCCTTGACTCCCCACAAACTCTACCCACCGTACATCCGTCCGATTACCTCCATCCTGAGGAAACTCGTAGTCCACCCACAGATCATCCACACTCTCACTCCAATTCCCAAAGCCTTGCGAAAGCTTCTTGTCCACATACGACTCCCCCGGTCCTCGTCCCCACCACTTCACGTCAGATACACCGTCCAACCCAACCGTGATGCCGATCCGCGCAAACGTCTCGGGCAACCGCAATCCGTGCGGTTTACCATGCACATGAATGCGGAGAGTGTCACCGTGGAAGTCGTACGTGGTGACGACGTCGACGGCCCAGGCTAGGACGGGCGGCGCGATACGGCCGGTGACTTGGACTTGGACTGTGTTTGAGTCGGTGTGCCATTGAACTTGTCGCACGTGGTGAGACGTTTGGTGTAGGCGACGCTCTTGCCATTCTTTTCCGTGGCCGCCGCGATCGTTGTCAGTGAGGGCACGGTAAAAGTCCATCGTGATGGGAGTCGTGAGGAGTTCAACGCCAGAACGCGTCCAGCTTGTGAGAGCGCCCGCAGCGAGATTGATGTCCCATGTCGAGTCTCTAGTCGATGACCGAACGACGAGTAGAGACGGGGATACTTGTTCCACAGTTGGTGTTCCGGAGCCCAAGGATCGCAGTGCAGCGATGGACTCAGGTTTGGAGGTCTGAAGTTGGCCAAAGGCAACCTGGTGGCCGACTGATGCCCAGTTTGTGTCCTCCCTTATGACGAAGCTTAGATGAAGATAGGCTTCACCTGTGATGTTACTTAGAAGAGACTCATCATAACCATCTAAAGTTAGGGTTGCCTGTGTGTGAGGCTCGATGCCTGTCAACTGTTAGACCGTGTTCGATGGGAGGACAAACTGACGACATACCGCTAGGTATCTCGATCTCTTTGCCAGGTACCGTTTTGCCGTCAGCAACAATCTTCCAAGTAGCTTTGAGATGCTCCAGCCCGATATAGTCGTAGCGATTGATAATCGTCACCTTGTTGCCGTCTAGCGAAAGCGTTTGAACCGGCTCAACAGCCTTGGCATACTCAATCAGGCCAGGCGTGGGCGTGTGATTCGAGAACAACACGCCATCCATGATGAAGTTGTAATCGTTCGGTTCGTCGCCAAAGTCGCCTCCATATGCCATGTACTCCTCCCCGTCCTTTGTCTTGGTACGTAGTCCGTGGTTCGCCCACTCCCACACCCATCCTCCCATCAATCGCGGGTACTTGTAAAACGCCTCGATATACTCCTTGATATTTCCCGGCCCATTTCCCATTGCGTGGATGAACTCGCACAGAACGAGAGGCTTCGTCCACTCCTCTGCTTCCGCAAACTTCTCCACAATCTCATCAACACTGGAATACATGCGACTATAGATGTCAACCGTCTCAGCCTCGTAATCCTGCTCGTAGTGCACCAATCGCGTAGAATCCATCTCCTTGATACACTTGTACATGGCTTTGTGGTTCCGCCCGTAAAAGGCTTCGTTCCCGAGAGACCACATGAAGACGCAGGCATGGTTCTTGTCGCGGGCGACCATCTGTCTGGCGCGATCCACGTACTGATCTTCCCAAACTGGGTTGTCTGAAGTGAAGGACGCGGGATCGCCGCCTGTTGACCAAAAGCCGTGGCATTCTAGATCTGCTTCGTCGAGAACCCAGAAGCCGAGTTCGTCAGCCAGGTCGTAGAGTCGTGGGTCGCTGGGCTGATGACAGGTTCTGATCGCGTTGAGATTGTGTCGCTTCATGATCAAGAGGTCTTGCTTCATGAATTCGTACGGTACGGCTCTTCCATGGTCAGGGTGATGTTCATGTCGGTTTGCGCCTCGGATCTTGATGGGTTGGCCGTTGACGCAGAAGACCCCCTTAATCAGTCCCGCGGTGCGAAAACCAATGCGATGAGCCACGCTGCTCTTTTCGTCTATGTTGAGGACGAGTGTGTAGAGGTACGGGGTCTCTGCAGTCCATTTCTTTGGACCTTTGACTTGCAGCTCGAAGGTGTCTTTGCCCGAAATGTTCTTCGTATCTCGCAGAACCCCTCCACCTTCGTGATCAAGCAGCTTGAGCTCAACAGCCGAAGAGCCACTCAACTCGACGTGAACTCTTAGGGTAGCATCTTCAAACTTATCATCGAGTTCAGTAGCGACCTGGAAGTCATTGAGATGGATCTTAGGAAAGGCATGCAAGTAAACATCCCTGAAGATGCCGCTGAGCCACCACTGATCCTGGTCCTCGAGGTAGCTCCCATCGCACCACTGGTAGACCTCCACTGCGAGTACATTTTTTCCGTCAATATCGACCAACTCCGTTACGTCAAACTCGCTCGGGTTCCTAGAGCCTTGGGAATAGCCGACGTAGGTGCCATTGATCCACAGGGAGAATGAGGAGTCCACGCCCTCGAAGCGCAGACGCAGCTGGTGATCTTTGAAGCTGTCATCGAGCGTGAAGGTAGTGATGTACCGTCCACATTCGTTGTCTGCAAATGGCACGTTAGGCGGATCTACCGGGAATGGGTAATCGACATTGGTATAGTGAGGGCCCTTTCCATAGCCTTGAGGCTGCCACATCCCAGGGACTTGGATGTCGCTGAACTCGGAGGCATCAAAATTACGGTCGTGGAACTTGTCTGGGCCTTCAAATGGAGACTTAGAGAGGTTGAACTTCCAGGTTCCGGAGAGACAAAGGGCCTTTGCCTTGGTGACATCGCGAGTCAAGGCATCGGTCTCGGTGTTGTAGAGGTAAAAGCTGCTTCGAGGAGGGAGGGTGTTGCGGTGGATGACTTTGATGTTGTTCCAATCAGGTAGGGATTTTGGGTGAACTTGCACGTCGGACATTTTAGTGATGATCTGACCAGGTAGTGAACGTGTCCTCAGGATAGAAAACTGATTCTCGGTCCGATTCACCATGAGGCTCTTTTAAACCCAGGTGGTCATGATGATCCTCAATTGAGGCCTGCAGCCCACTGAGGGGGTTGCATGCGGCGGCTAAATTCGCTGATGAGTGATTGGAACGGTTGTATGCAGCTCGGTATGACTTTGTTGGTATCCCGAAAGCCAATCATTTCTTAGACTTCGGGTCTCAGACTCTCGATAAAGCCTCGCGTGTTATGGTGGTTGAGTGTCCCTAGGGTAGGCGGACGACTTGCTGTGATTGAAGCCTGTCGGACTGGCGCACTTGGGTGCTAGCAATGCACGTCCAACTCCTCTCTAGGGTTATGATAGGTAGTTATAGAGTTTCTATAAGAATCAAGGTAAAAACTATCATAAGATTCTCAATTTTTTCAAGCGTTTGATGAATTTTATTATTACCCTTGGAGGAGGACAAGACCCATCCCACTGCCTCATGTTCCTGTCAATCCAGCCTGATTTCCCACCCTGGTCCATTTTCAACCCACCATCAATCATTGGTCTCTGTCAGCCACAAGTCACTATTAGATACTTTCCATGACTGGTATTGGCTACCCCGGATCTCCGGCAACGGCTGAAGGCCCATTTGTATGGCAAGATGTTTATATCAACTCTCCGTTTCTTTTGCGGTAGAGTCAAATGCATTCCTCTTTATCGTCTTCGGTTCAGAGCCTTCTCTTGACAGCAACGCTCACTAACCAGTTGACCCTAAACAGCAACCATTCAGCATGACAAGCCCTTATCGGCGCATTCAAAGCGCAGCCGGAGATATCAGGATCTTGATAGTCCAACCCGGCCAGCTTCAAGATCCATTAACATGTCACCTCGAGGTTGCCCGCCTCTCACTCGACCAGGGATCCAAGCCCGAGAATCCTCCAAGCTACGAAGCAATTTCATACTGTTGGGGCGATCCAACTCCTTGCAAGCCATGCGATCTGGACGGTATCAGCGTCAAGATCCCTGTCAGCGCATCAGAAGTCATCCATCGTTTCCGCCTCCCCGATGCTCCCCGAAGGATATGGATAGATGCCCTCTGTATCAACCAGCAAGATATCACCGAGCGCGGAGAGCAGGTATCCCTCATGGGTGCCGTGTACTCGCAGTGTACTCGATGTTTAATCTGGCTGGGTCCTGACACTGACAACACGGCCAAGACGGCTTTTGACACAGTGGATAAAGTGTGCCATGCCGCGAGGGAGGCTGATCGAGAGTCCAAGGATCCCATGGTTGAGATGCTATCCATGCTATCGTCGACGAGCTTCACCCGTTCAGTCTTTAACGCGTCGTTTGAACAGAGACTCAAAGGAGAGAGAGGGGAGCCTGTATTCAACCTCGAGGATACGCAGCAAGACCTGTTCCGGCTTTTGCGGCGACCATGGTTCCAGAGGAAATGGGTGAGTGCTGGTCATGAAGAGTGCCAACGGTTCAGGCTAATCATCTATCACAGGTCTTTCAAGAAGCAGTCTTGGCCCCAGAGTCAACAGTCTTCTGTGGCACCGAAACAAGGCCTCTATCCTCCATCCTCGAAGCAGGCCATAGTCTGTACCGGCATCTTGCATGGTCTCACACTCGAGAGGAATTCTTGATGATCCGAGACCTTCACCTGCTGTGGAGCTATTTCTCCCCGGAAACAAATGACGAGCTTCCCGTGGATTCGAGAACCCTAGTCGCCTTGCTCGCCTTTCTGAGGACAAAGTTTTCCACGGACCCGAAAGACGCCGTGTTCTCAGTCCTTGGCTTGGTAAAGAGGAACGAGAAAACCAACGACTCCTTCCAAGGTCTGTTCAAGGCAGATTATCGGCGCTCCCTCAGTGACATCCTCGCCTCAGCGACGAAATACGCCATCATCGAAACACAGACACTCGATGTGCTCAGATTCGTCCGGCCAAGACTAAACGAAGACGTGGAAACCTCCCAAATCCCGTCTTGGGTTCCCAGATGGCATCTTCGGCATGAGGATATAGACATGGGTGTCAACAGGATGAGCCCTAACGGGGAGTTTGATTCCAATACCAAACTCGAGCTAATCGATCCTCTCGACGTTACTTTTCTCAAGTGTCGAGGAGAGATGATCGACGATATATGTTACCGGTTTGATGCACCCAGCAAAGATGTGGTTAAGGATGCATCGGCGCTGGCAACCTTTTTCAAGAGCATGCGATCTCTTCTCCGTCGAGATATCCTCAGTCAGGTTTTTGAGAGCACGGCGATCGATGACACCCAAGCTAGGCGCATACGCAATGCTATCTTGCCTAACCAAATGTACTCGGCAGATGAAGAGTCGGCGGTGATATCGTCGACACTGATGATGGGCCGCCAATATCCCATGCAAGAGTACAGAGGCGAAGAGACCAGTGATTTTGTGCTTCTTGAAAAGTACCTCGACGAACCCGGACTTGTGCTTCCAACTTTGCCAGACGACGAAGTTATACCAACATCAACATTCAAAGATCGATCGCCCGGCGAACAAGCATTTGTAAGATTCGCAATGGTCATGCGCCTCGCCTTACATCATCGAGCCTTCTTCACAACGAGCCGCGGGCTGATAGGCATTGGACCGACTACAATGGAGGTCTGTGATGTCGTTGTGATGCTACATGGGTTTTCTTCGCCTGTTGTGCTTCGACCCAAGGGAGATGGGTATGAGTTTCTTGAAAGCTGTTATGTGCATGGGTTGATGGGGGGTCGGGATGAATGGCCAGCTGGAGTCGTGGCGAAAGAGGAGATCATTTCAATTCTATAGACAGCAGCAACGCAGTCGATGTCTCCCTAGGCGCCATTTCCAACTATTCGTACCTACAAGATGTGGAAGAAGTCGCGTTGAATTGCTGATATGGCGTAAAGCATTCTCTTGGCAGAAGATGGTCCCGAGTACTCCGTAACACGACGAGAAGCAGCCACAGAGGCCAAAGCTCTAACATATGTGCTCCTCCAAGCAAGGCAACTATCTCGGTAAGAAATGCCATCTTTATACCAAATCAGCAATAACCCCCGGGTCAACTGACAATCCTGTCTTACCCAAACTCAACTCGTCATGGCCTCTTTCCCCACAAACAAGCCACCCCGCAGCCGGTTCGCATTAGCTTGGAAGCGGCTGTAGTAACTTTCCGGCGGAACTTTACTTTATTTGTATTGAGGCCCTCTATCAAGCCGGGATTTATTTCCCCTTTGCGGGAGTGGCGTATCGGAAGGGCATTCCGAGCCCACCTCGACGTGGAGATGGGGAATGATGATCCTGTGGTACGCTGTGTATTATAAATGAGGAAGTGAGCAGAAGATAACAGTGTCCTAATCTCTATCCTTGAAAGACCCTGGCTCACTAATCAGTACAAAAATGGCCGAGGTTGTTACTACTCAGCCCACTCAGCACGCCTTCAAGGATGGCTACCTCGTCAACGATGGCCTTCTCAAGCCGGACATGATTGGGTCATTGAGACCCTCTTACCCCTCCGAGTCCATCGATGTTCTTCAAGCCCGCTATGAAAAAGACGGATATCTCTTCATGAAGGGCATTCTCCCCCGATCCGATGTCCTCAACTGCCGTGAAGCCTACTTCAAATTCCTCAGTCCGTCGGGCGTCTTGCAGCCTGACTCTAAGCCTGTGGATGGCATCTACAACGCTGAGAATAAGGGCATCGACTTTCCTAGCATTGGTGCCGGACCTTGCTTAGAAGGGCAGACAGGTCCAGGCTCGTTCGCCGATCTCGCCGAAAAGGCACACACCGAGCCTTGGTACCTCGAGTTTTCCAACCATCCCGATCTGCGAGACTTTGTCGCCAAGCTCAGGGGCTGGGGGGAGGATACCTTTCTACTAAAGAGGTCTCTTCTGAGAAACAACACTCCTCACAACAATGCCATTGGCGTTCATTACGACCAGAGCTTTCTCCGGTATGGCGAGCCTACCTCGGTGACTGCCTGGATTCCAATTGGAGATATCCGCCTCCAGGGTGGTGGTTTGATCTATCTCGAAGATAGTGAGTTAATCTACTGGCATGTGTGTTCATAGTACTAAGGCGTATAACTAGGTGATGCTCTTGGTCAGCAGCTCGAGGACGAGTTCAACAGGAAAGCCAAAGAATGTGGCATGTCAGAAAAGGAGCGAAATGACGCTTTCAACGCAAACATGATGAGTACTGGGTGGCTCGGTTACGGGCCCATCCAGTTCAGCAAAGACAATGGGAACGGAAAATGGCTTTTGACAGAGTACGAAGCCGGCGACGTTGTGTTTCACAAGCCTCACATGGTACGTTGCCTCTAGCCATCGCCTTCAAAATGTTAATGTTGCTAGATCCATGCATCAACGATCAACAAAGACCCCGAGAACCGAATCCGGCTTGGTACAGATCTCCGCTTTGTAGACTCATCCAAGCCCCACGACACGGTATGTTGTCTATCCATAATCTTTACCTTGTTTACTAACAGACGTAGCGATGGTCGGCTCCTTATCGTTTCGACGATGGCCTGTAGGGAGAACAACAGGCAACTAAAGCGAGAACAGAGTGTGCCAACAAACTGAACCATGTGAGATGAGATTGTGTGTTTTCTGCATTGTCCAGCCAAGCAGGTTGTGTAATTGATGAGTGGTCTGAATAAGATTGTCAAAGGCATTTGCTCACCTTTCATATGTCTATATACGCGTGCGCGTGCCGCGTGCTCTAACATTAATACCACCACCTCGTATTCTCAACTCGAACGTATTACCTATGATTCGACTCCAGAAATAGCCGGCGCTCCTGATTACCTCCTGATGATCTAGCGCCAACAACAACCACAAGGTCTTCACCCGTGCGGCTGGAAGTTGCCTGGAATATGCAGCGTCATGCCTGTCAGCGTCTGTGCTGGTACTCCACAGAAGTGGTCCCTCACGCGGTGCTCGTCTAGTCTATTAGTGGGAGGTTCTTGTTAAAAACATGCCTCAGGAGCACCTCGAAGAGCGTGAATTTCTTCACATGAACTCGCATCATACCCGTGAACCCCATTTTCACATGTTTGGTTCAAAATTACCTCGCTTACTATTGAAAACTCTTGACCGCTCGTGAGAAAGTAATTAATTACATGTTTCCCTGTTCGGGCATTTCAGATTTAGGAAACAAGCGTGTTTCAAAAAAGCACGGTGATCCTTCCTGTGGGCTGAGTGGGCTCCGTAATCAAAGATCCTTTGAGAGATCCCAGGCCGAGATCCGAGCTCAGGCACTATAAAGGGAGCCTGATGTCTTCGAAGACTTTAATAATTGCACACATCTTGAATTATATCAACAAACTAGTCATCATGAAGTTCTCATCTGTCCTCTATCTCGCCCTCCCGGCGCTGTCCCTGGCTCGCGTCCGTTAACTCCCCCCATCTCACAGTCTAGTACTGACTCTCCTCCAGCCTTCAGGCCCTTGTGCAGCAGCCACTCCGACCCCCGAAGTCGGCCTTCCTACCTGCGAAGAGGTGGCCGGTTCCTACGCTCGGTACTGCGATCGATGCGAGCATCTCTGCGCCGACAAAAGACAAGACTCCAAGACCTACGAGATGTGCATCAACTCCGTCTTCTTTCAAGCCAACAGCTGGGATAGCCAGTGCTGGCAGCACGGCGGGTTCGACTGCGGACCTAGGTCTATCGACAAGGTCTGCGGTCCTGCGAAGTAGAGTAAGAGAGGGGAAGGTGTATTTGGATTCTTATAGGTATAATTACTTTCTTCAATATGAGCATTTTCCTCTATAAACCGACGATCGTTGTTAGTGATGTGCACAACTTAGTTCATCAGGGGAGATCTACCATAGCCTCGCCTGGAAAACCCATCGAACGGTGCTATTATGAATCTAATGCAACATCTTCTGTCGTGCACGGCCTACTTCTCAGAGAGCGACATGATAGACAACGCACTTGACCATATGAATATGAGGATGAGCTAGTGACAAATAAATGATAAGCGATTTATTGATAGAATATAGTTAATTCCTTAGAAGTGAAGTTTCATGACTCTTAGTAAAGAGGCAGCTTATAAGCATCAAAGTCATAGGTCCAGCTATCAAGAGACTCCTGATCATAAACACAATCAAGAGAGTTTCCAGACCACAGCGGACGAAGAGGCCAACGGCAGATGGTGTCGATATCACCGCCACTTCCATCCAAAGTCTCCGGAGCAATACCCTTCTCGACCCACTCAATAACCGTCTGCAGCGTCGTCTGCGGCCAGCCACCATTGGGCTGGTTGGAATTGCTGCCACAGTGAGCTCCGCCAGGGACAAGGAATAGTCTGTAAAAGTCATCGACGGCGGCAACGCTCTCGTTGTAGTTCTTGTCAGGGAACATGACGCTGCGGACAGAGTCGTAATAGTGCACCGATGAACCGGCTGGGATAGAGTCATCGGATTCTCCGTGGACATGGATCACCTTTCCGCCTGCGGAGTGGAAGTCGCTCAGGTCGGGGTGAGTGGTCTGTAGAGAGTCCGCATACTTGTTCATGCCATAGATCATCCACTCCTTGAGAGTGTCGTAGGTCACGTTGTCAAGGCTCTCGAGAGTGCTGGTGTCCTGAAGCTGGAGGTAGCGAGCGACCCATTCGCCACCGAGTCCGCTGATGCTCAGGCCCCAGGTATCCGTCTCTTCATCATAGGAGGTAGCAGCGTCTGAAAAGCCTGATCCAGGCTGGTAGTTGAGGTACACACGGCGACCTTGAGAGTCGTGAAGGCCATCGAGGAATTGTTGAATGACGGCCACAGCCTCTGCTGTAATGGTCCCGTTCTGGGCTGGGGTTGACGGCTGGGAGAACTGCCGGGCCCGCAGCATTGGCCCACCATTTGAACTGGATGCATCGCATGAGTAGGGTGTACCGATCGTGGAGTTGAGATCGAAGTGCAGCTTGCACAGATCAGAGCGCGAGACAACGCCGTCCTCTTTTCCGTCCAGACCATCACAAGCAGTGATTGTTAAGTTGAGAATCTTGTCCAGCTCGCATGAAGGAGGGAAGTAATCCAAGGTCTGTTCAATCACATTGCCGAACAGATGGTTGACCTGTTGTTGGCCATATCGAAAGGCCGGGGCTCCGATGGCAGCGCCGTCGAACTGATCGGCGAAACGCTGTACCTGACTCCAACCTTCACGGCCTCCTTCAGAGCATCCTTGATAGTAAGAGTAGACCTTGGAGCGCTTGGAAACATTGTAAATGTTCCTTGCCAGTTCCTTGCCGAGAAGGGCAAGTTCGTGATGAGCCTGGTAACCGAACATGTAGACAGACTGCCAGTTGATGGTACCGTTTGCCAGGAGGAAGACCTCGTCCCACTGGGTGTTGAACGATCCGAAGCCGCCGTCAGTGATTCCAGAAACAGCGCCGACTATAAGTCCAGAAGCGGCGTACTGGCTCCCCGAGTTGATGGCAAGTCCACCTCCGCCAGTAGAGACATAGCGGTTCTGGAATTTGCTAGGGGCAGGCAGTAAATATGACACGTGAACGATATCATTGTCAATACCGTCGTGAGAATAGGCGAAGGTGAGATTGCAATAGTCGGCACTAGCAGTGGGATACCATTCCGACTGGAAACTAGCGTTGGAGACGAGGGCAGTTTGAACAGAGTCCGGGTCGATCGTGATGCCGGAGATGAAGCCATCAGCGGGAAGAGCAGACTTGGCATAAGCCTTGGAGCATATGTCGCTCAAGGAGACAGCGTGAACGGCTGCTGCAGAGAGTGCAGCGCCAGCGAGATAGGTCGACCGCATGAGAGGAGTGGTTAAGTTGATCAAGTTAGAACAGGGTGCTCAGTGGATTCCATACAGAAGAGAATGAATATCCTATGATAAAATATTTGCACTCATCGCCGTAACTTATGTCCTTTAAGTATGTCACGGCCTATATAATTGTTGTATTGACATACCCCGAGGATTACGTCTGCCCTCGGGATAGCCCCACAAGCTTGGACGACGTTCGGATCGGCCTCCTTATAAAGTTTGAGGAAAACTACCGGAGGTGGAGCCCAAAACGGACTGGCCACAAGGTGCCAGTCAACTTGAGACAAAGCAGGGCCGAATCAAAGTTATTGGTCTCGTTTGGGAGACGTCATTGGGCGAATTGCACCCCCTGATTCGAACTCTAGACCATCTTACATCTCGTTATACTACATACGTTGTGCGCTTCGCATTGGAGGGATGTATATGTTGCATCCCCTGGGTTTATCATCTGATATGTACTCTTCTCTCGCAACTACTCGTCCCTGGTGATCTCGTTGCAGGAAGTGAACCTGCCTCTTGTAGTGAATGCTGCCGTCCTGACCGGTGATGACTTCCAACTCGTGCTTAACGGGAATGGCAAAGAACCGTGCTTCTTCTGGCGGCAATATGTCATTTGAATGTTTGTTGTCTTTGTAGCCAATGGCGCAATCATCTAAGGAGATGCCATGTTCGAGTTCGATAAGGCGTCTGCCAACTCTGTACAGAGTGCCAACGTCAAACAAGCCTTCCTTGGCTGGACCAAGCTGTGCTAGACACGCCAAGGCTTCAATGCGGGTTCCAAGACTCCGACACTTGATGACGACGAAGAACATGAGAGGCAAAAAACCCATCTCAAAAGTAAAGCTCGAGTCCGGGACTTGCTCTTGTTTCGCGGTTTCCCACGTCTCTGATGCTTTTCCTGCCATTTCCACGACATCTCGGAAGGTGTCGAGGTGTTGATCGTACCACGTTTCTGTGGCATCGCGTGGTTTCTCGAGATATATACTTGTGACCTTGTGCTTGAGACGCATGCCGTACAAAGCATATCTGTCTGTGACGGAGGAGGCTGGTATAGTCAGCACCAGGTTCTTGGCTTTCGCTTCCCACTGATTCAGTAGTGTTACAAGGGCAGATTTGTTGTCGTCCACTCCGTCGAGGACACACTCCATGGATCGAAGCATGAGGTTATCGATAAACGATTGCGCTTCAGCAATACCACTGAATTCTGCCGGCATTGCTGGATCAAACCCAATGAGACTTGGGAGACGCATGGATTTGACACCGCCGAGAAAGAATGGTATGATACTCAGCCGGCGAAATATGGGGACAAGGTATTGATGTGCCCATCCAGGGCAATTCGAATTGTTGAGAATCACAATGCCGTGCCGACAATGCTCGAGAGCGGCATAGATATCTCCCTGGAGATACTCTATGCAGACGAAGAGTATGCAAAGCAACAAGATCAACAACTCATCACCAGATGATTTAATCTGTTGAATAGCGGCGTTATAATGCCCAATAGCAAAGGTGCTACCGCATATTTGACGAGTAATCCTGGAGCCTCGAGCAAACTCTTCGTAAAGCGAGCTGATGGCCAGTACGGCATGGCGCACCGTGGGCTCAAAGTGGCTGAACTGCATGACTAGATGCGTCCAGAAATATGAGTCTGTGGAGCCTGACATGACTGGACCGGCCATTTTGGTGAAGAACTGAAAGGCTCTCCCTTCTCTCTGGTCCCGCGCCGATAGTTGATTAGGCCGATACCATGTCAGAGTTGTCGCGGACTCATAGCCATCGCATACACGTCCTGTAGAGGTGCATCGTCGACATGACGGCTTGCCTTCATCGCACTTTACTTTGCGAGCTCTACTCATGTTAATACTACTCGTGGCGTTAGAGGGCAGGGTGAACGCACTTGCAGGTCCGGCAACCGGTCCTCACATGTGGACGGGTAGGCATCTAGCTCTAGCGTGGGGCTATCCCGAGCGAATGGATATGATGCAATAGAGATCAAATTTGAGGTGACAACATCAGAGCAGAGTTAGACTTGGTGGATGAAAGAGAATAGGAGAGACGCGTGGCCCCGGCAAGTGGGCGGTCCAAGCATCCTCCGATTCAATGCCGATCACTTGTGGGGCTGTTCCGAGCCTTAACTGTCGACGATATCGACGGAGTTTGCCACGTTGAAAAGTTTATTAATGACAGTTACCAATTTCAGCCTTGCCGGTCCTTTAATTATTCTCGCGTGCATCCTTACGAGCACATCTATCACGGCTTTCTTGACTTATTTCTCACTTAGCGTAGGGTCTAGGTACGCGACTGTTTATTAAGGTGAGGAGTGGCTAAGTCTTGGCATAATTATAAGTGAGCTTAGAGGGAGGCCATGAAGAACTATGCATAGCTTTGGGTATTTTTTCTCTTATTCTAAGATTATTGTTAGAATAACAAAGTAGGAACACATAACATACATTCTTGGTAACTACGTCTATGCTAGAATCTCTTTCATAGCATTGAGGTAAATCGCACAGTATGCCGCACATGAAGGCGGACTATCGCTCGTAACGTGACAGGCCTCTGACGACATGTTTCTCCGCAGACCTTGTCCGTCAACACCAAAATTCTGACATCATCATCCTCTTTTCCACGTCCCTTGAAAATCTTCTAGCAATGACTTCAATCATCTATTTACCTATTCCGCAAATCGATCCTCTTGATGAGCATGCGAAGCCGTATACCAAGAAGACCAAGGCTAGTAAGTCGCCGCGAACCTGCAATGGGTGTAGACTCCTGAAAGTTCCTGTGAGCTTCATTTCCTAGTTAGCTATCACTACTGATCAACTTCGCAGTGCAACGGCCATCGTCCATCTTGTGAGTTATGTGAAAGGATCGGTCACAAATGTTCGTATTCCGTCGACATCCGGGACAAGCGTTGGCATAGGATTTATCGACATAAGCAAGTTCACCCTAACACTATGCCTGATGAATATACTCAAGTCTAATGTTCATATCCAGGAAGCAATTTGATCCAGGGTTCGGCAAATACGCCTACTGAGCCGGGTATCGTGAGCTGGAGAAATCGTAGGAGTACCACAGTTCAGGTTGCAAGGAAACCCATGCTCTACTATGGCTATGGACCTTGGCAGGTGCTCTCCATCACCATGAGTGTGATATGTGTTGAGAGCCGTGTTCTGGTTTTGTCATAGCGGCCCATACCCTCGTGCAAGAATAAGATTGTGGTCATGAAGAACATTAAGATCGGTCTTCTGGCTCACTTATTCCATCGAGGGCCGGGCTTCAACTATAATAAAGAACACATGGTAACCGACCCCCCCACTTTCCCCGTATCCATGGCCGCCAGAAGGATGGGGTTGTGGAGACTTGCAGTCTAAGAGTGATGATCGGCGAACCCGAGAATTGAGTCGCTCAGAACTTATGAAGTATAAACGATGTCGATCACGGCGCGGAGTTCGGCAGGCAAGGTTTTCAATTAGTGAATAAGCGTGGTCTGTAGCTGGTCTTATTGCCGTGTGAGGAGTATGTTATATGAGCGCTCACGATAGGTGAATGTGCAAAGAGGAGGTGGAAGCACCGGGCTTTCTGGATCGATACTTATACGATTAGGTGTGATGGAGCGAGAGGGGGACAATGAAGCAGAGAACATTAGAAGTACGGCAACAAGCTTCTGAGAGAAGCATCCAGAGGACTATAGCCGACCAGACATTGACCTGCCAAGCCT
The DNA here is from genome assembly GCF_025433545.1 of Fusarium keratoplasticum. Taxonomy (NCBI): domain Eukaryota; kingdom Fungi; phylum Ascomycota; class Sordariomycetes; order Hypocreales; family Nectriaceae; genus Fusarium; species Fusarium keratoplasticum. The sequence continues at coordinate 4,085,163 of NC_070530.1, read as the reverse complement.
AGGGTCGACACAAGGAGGTCCAAAAGAGACCTACACCCACCGATCCACAGACCCATGTGTCATCTCAACCTAGATCTAAGCTTCCGTCCCATTTGCTTATTGCCCTCAACACAATGTATACGGTTATCAGCAACTACCTCCTTGTTACTCAACGCCTTTCGCCATGAACCTCTTCAAATCAAACAGCCTCAGCGTGTAGCGCCTAGATTTTTTATGTTCAACGCTGTTTCATGGCAATTTATCAAGAACAACCTGATGCTTTTCGACTTAGGCAAACCTTTCGGTGACTACGGTTTGCTGGCGACCATCCCGACGTTTTGAGTTGATTATTGCAACATGCTCGTGTGCAATGGCCCTCGATCAGCTGAGCTACTGAGTGAGCCGTCCAGTAGTTTATATCAGGTCCACGCGATATCGGACCGACCCTCAGGTAGCAGTTGCCGTATGAGAAGACTGCTCGATTTTGCCCGCCGATGTAGGCTCGACTCGTGGACATGAACTCTATCAGACGAAGGCAAGCGTTCCGGTAGGCAAGATTGTCAGCGCTGCAGCTGATTCCGAATGTGGCTCGTTCTTGAAGATGGGTAGTGTCCTTGAGGCTGACAGTTGAAAGGAGATCAAGTATCTCGGTATGTGTATCATTGCTGCTCGTGTTTGCGTAGACAGAAAGGGCGTGACTGAAATCTTCTGGCACATTGGCTTTATATTCCATAGCATCTTCCTCAATACTGCCAAGTACTGTCAAGTCGGTGACTCCAACAGTACCGTTGACAACCTCCCCGAAAATGTGATAACGCGCCCAGAAAGCATCGCCGTATCTCTTCTCATCTATGGCAGCGACATATCTGCTGGCCCAAGGCTCAATCAGCCCTAAGCCCTCAGTTTCATTAAGAACACGATGGATGGGAATGTTGAGAAACAAGGGTTCGTTGGGTTCGATGTATTTCGTGCCGGTGGCTGGGCCGTCGCCGTTGCTCAACCCAAAAAGGAAGAAGCTCAGAAGGATATGAAACATCATCATGTTTCCCGGCTTGAATAGTCTTTAGAGAATGACAAAGATGGTTTATGAGGCTTTGTATCGAAGGTGTTCAGCCTGAGCCGTGATGCTTTGATCTTGTCAGGTAGATCAACCGAGGGGACCTTTTATATCCCAGACAGGATCAAAACAGCCAATTTCTCTGAGACTCTCTCAGCCAGTATGCATGTTGGTTGTGAAGCGGTTATCACGGCACGGTGATCACGGCCTAGTGGATACTTCCTCCGCTATTACGAGATCAGCGTGCCTCGTACTAGCACTCTTTTGCATGAATGAGCTGTTTCCGGGCAAGCACATGGCTCGAAATGTGTATTGCTATGGCACACCTGTATTGGTAGATGCATGGTCTCGGCGTTCGGCCTCTTCTTAAACCAGTACTGCTCAATCTTGCTGTACCATAGTGGAGTGCAAAAAGTACTTGACCGCCGTGTTTTGCTTCGCAGTAGCGGGTCGATTTTGTGGTTGCAAAAGGAAGCCAAGCAAAAGATTTGAAAACCACGAGCAGCTCTATCTCTGGTTTCTCGGTCAGAGGAATATGAGACTGCGAGGAAAAGATAGTTGTCTACCAAAACGAAACAGGAAACGTGGTATGATTAGTTGGGCACGTCTAAATCAGGCACGCTGCTGGAGATCAGCTGCTTATAGTCCGGATCAAGCTCGCGGCTGAACAAATTGACAGATTGAAAAGGCTCTAGAGGCCGTCAACAAGCCCTACACCACTAAGATCTTCCTTATCAATACGCAAGATTATCTCGATCACTTCGGGGTGTGTGTCTGCACTGGTCATTCTATCTGTATAGAAAGCCACAGCCGCAGCATAATCTTCCGGTGCAAATTTCTTGTATCCCATTGCATCTTCTGTGATGCTCTCAAGCACAGTCAAATTCTCAATCATACCATTTATCACATTTCCAAAGATATGGTAGCGTGCCCATATCGCATCGCCGAACCTCCCGTCGTGGACAGCATCGATGTACGAGGTGGCCCAGGGCTCAACAGCAGGTATTCCTACGTCGTGGAGAACCCGTTGCACGGAGATATCGAGAAATAATCCCTCCGGGGGCTGGGCGTCGCTCAGACTCATAGCTATACGCAGGTTATCATTACTGCCTATCACGGAGCAAAACAAAGCAAAGTTTGGCATAAATACCCGTTCGTGTTGTTTGTATTAAATAGTGATATAAGATTGATTGGCAAAAGCTGAGTTTTTGTATGAAACTAAGAGCATAAGAAGGAAGTAAAGGAAAAGTCAAGGGAAAAAAGAGGAGGAGAAAAATAAATAAAAAACAAAGGACGGGGCCTCATAGACGCATAGCTAGATATGCGAATAATATCACGTGATTAACTATATAGCTAGCTATATAAATAAGATTTATTATATAAGAGTTATAAAACTATTATTTAAAATAGTTATATATTATAAATTAGCTCTTTACTTTAATAATAAATAATTTATATAATATTAATTTTATTTATTATAGTTTTAATATACTATAATATACTTAATTATAAGTTTTTAATGTTTATATAATAAGAATTATTTTAAATATAATTTCTTTACTAAAAGAAGTTAATTTAATTAATAAAAAAACTTATTTATAATAATTAATATAGAAATAATATTATAAAATTATATTAATATTATTTTCAGCTTTTAAAAAATTAAAATAAAAGAACTAAAAGACTTTTTATTTATAATTATAGAATAATATATATATATATATATATATATATAAGTAAAAAATAATAATAATAATATATTATATATATAGAAGAAGCATTGCTTCACCTAATCATTCAGCTCACATATGCATAAGGCCACTATTCTGCCTTCACCAAAACAGCATCGTCAATGAAAAAGCTCAGACGCTGACATATACCCCTGACACCAACACTGATCCCAAGGTCTAGGCGAGCCTGAGTCCATGAGCAAGTCACTGTTGCCAATACCCATTCATTCAAGGGCCCTGGAATGTTGGCAGTATTGAAATATCCAGCTTGTGCTCCTGTTCCAAAGTCACATGAGACAAATTGACCGAAGCAGCCAGATGCAAGTGTCGTTTTGACATAGACAGAGAACGTGTACGGCTTGTCTGCCTCGATCAAAGAAGAATCAAGAACTTGTCGGAAGCCGATGTCTGCAGGACCTCCCAGAGAGGCACTGAGGTAACCAGACTGACTACCTCCGTGGGCCTCCGAGGTAGATAGAGTGGGATCCCCGAAGGATCCAGATCGTGTCCAAGGCGCGACAGTGTTGTCCTCGAACCCGGGATTGAGGAGGACGTTGGTTGGCTGCTGGGGAAGATCCGATGTTGTATTCGAAGGCTCAGCTGAAGTGGTAGAAATGGAGGGCAAGCCAGACGTGGTAGTAGATATCTCAGATATAGTCATCGATTCAGTTGTAGGGGCTGAAGGCTCGCTGATGGATTCGGTGGTGGTAGCACTCTCGGAAACAGTCATCGACAGAGTGGTGGAAAGCGAAGGCTCTTCAGTACTCGTGGTCACAGCTGATGCGACTGAAGAAAGGGAAGGCTTGCAAGGAGACGCCAAGGCTGACGAGCACAAAGCTAGTAGCTGGAGGGTTGGGTATAGAAACTTCATGATGCTGGTGGAGTCAGGGAGGAACTGTATGAAGGAGTGTTATTCGCCGCTGGCAAAAAAGCTAGTCTTCCCACCCAATGAATATGAAGGAGTGTAAGAATGAGTTTACAAAGGTGGTAAAGAGATGAAATAGCAAAAAGGACGAGCTACGAGCTGACAGTAAACCTGTGAAAGAATTACCCGGTTATCGTGCCCCTGACCACCTGCGCACAAGTTATAGTTATTGACGCGCCTGAACAGTCTAGATCATGTCTCAGCCCTGGCGACCTTAACTATTCACAAGTAAGCATCCTTCTGTTCATACTAGGCATCTCCCCCCAGCCATTACACCTGAACCTTGCAGTGATCTGCCCCGAGACGGAGGATCCTAGTGCCGACCTAAGCGCTTTGGCTGGACGTAACGGATAAACTTTCCCCCAAACCCCGCATACTGAGGCATGGCGGCTATTAGATGGCGGCTGAAAATGAGAAGGAGTAGAATCTAAACTTAAACCTTGTCCTTAAAATTATTTCGATCGCTGATTCCGTGCCCACACTAAAATCCGGTGCAACAGCCGGTTCTGCGACCGAAGATTTGTTAAACCTTGGAGATGCCGGTCGCTCGAGTCACTAAACGCAGCAAAACGCCTCTTGCGTGTGCGTCTTGTCGAAGGCATAAAATCAAGTGCGATGGCATTCACCCTGTTTGCGGCAACTGCTCTAAAAGAGGGCGAACTCAGGAGCGCTGTGTCTGGAAGCATGTCGACGGACGGCTTGAGAAGGCAGCCGAACCAGCCAGTTTCATCCGTCAATTGGAACAGCGGGTTCGGCAATTAGAGAGCCGCGCTCAATCGAACTCTCACCTGGTCCAGCCGATACCAGAGATGGTTGGCCTCGATCCAGCCGAAATACTGGCAAGCCCCGGCGGTATCAGTGCCATGGAAGCAGCTGTCACCGATGCACCCCAAAACGAGGGCCACATTAGCTCTGCGTCTGCTGCTGGTTTCATGAATATCATCAGACGAGCGGTAGACCCTGGCTCAGCTGTTTCTAACCTAGTCGGGAACGACAAAACCCCACCCGCTCAAGGTATGACATCGTTATCAGCGTCGAGGAAACCGTCGATGTCGTATGTTCTACCCCCACGATCGGACGCTGAGAGATTGGCGACCGCATACTGGGACTATGTACATCCTCTCTACCCCTTTCTGTACCAACCCTCTTTCACCAAAATGTTTGTGGGTCTATGGACTGGAGAATCAGTATCAGAAGCTTCATCTCCCCTGACGGAAACAACCGAAGCCGACAGGGTATGCCTGGTTAACCTGGTCCTTGCCTTAGCTTGCCAGTACTATGACAGCCCTACAGATAGCCAGGACCTCACTGAGGGGTCCAAGTCCGGGGCAATCTTTTTTGATCGAGCTCGGCGGATCTTTCAGTATGATGTATCTGACGGTACAGGTCAGAGCCTTCAGGTAGTTCAGATCTTGTTGCTCATGGCACAATATTTGAATAGCATCGGAAGCCCTCAGAGATCGTGGGAAGCCATAGGTGTAGCCATAAGAACTTGCCAGCGTCTTGGCCTTCATCGTGGGACAACTACTAGCCAAAGGGTACTCCCTGACCCCGTTGAGAGGGAGATGGTGAAAAGAGTCTGGCATGGGTGTCTCATGTTGGAGAGGTGAGGTCGAGCCTAATTCACTTGTTGCACGAAGCAAGATGCTGATGACGCTAGGATGCTTTGTGCGACACTCGGTCGACCTACCATGATTGCAGCGACTGAGGCTGACCCGGTGCCATTCCCAGAGGAATTGGATGAGGGAGCATTTCAATCTGGAGGACAGTCGTTGACGTTCTCTAGCATGTCAGCTCTGTCATTCTTTGTGCACTCGGCGAAACTGTTCGAGATGGGCCATCTAACCCTACTGGCCCTCTATTCTGACGAAAACTCCAATGACGTGCGAGATTACAATCACTTCTTCATGGGACCGACATCAATATTCGACATTGACTCTCAGATGATGGAATGGTTCGCAGCAACTCCTTCGCACATCCGACTTGAGAGTTACGGCCTGCCAATGGATGAAGAGCCGGTACAAACACAGGTATTCCGAAGGCAGGCTGTGGTGCTGCGGATTAGGTACCACGACTATGCAAATTACAAGCATTACCTCGAGACCTTCTGACCATTCCTAGGTATCTACAGGCTCGTATCTTTCTGTTCAGGCCAGTGCTGGCCAAGTTGTGCATAGCAAGTCGAGACATACAGAGTCAGCACTCTGGAAATCTTGCTCACCGGACAGCTCTTCAATGCTCAATGCTCTGCGTCAAGGCGGCCATCGAGATGATCGAGATTGTAAACGATCACCAAACTTCGGCGTCTGCCTGGGGTCATAAACCATCTTGGTTGTACGTCGTGCTCCGTAAGTCTTTCCCCTGGAATGATACTGGCTGTTGGGACGCTGATGGATATACAAAGACATATATGTTGCCGCCACCGTCCTTCTTGCAGCCCGCCTGTCTCCCATTGTTCTGTTGGGTGAGATATCCGAAAAAGATATCCAAGAAACCTGGAACTTTGCGCTGGATATTCTTGACCGATTCCAGGCCGACAATATGTCAGCAAAGCGCTGTGTCACTGCTCTGAAGGTCTTGTATCAGAAAATACCGGGAGGCGTAGGCACAGATGTGCACCAAGACAGCGAATATTCTCCAGGGTCAGGGACAGCAGACCATCATGGGGATGCCCTCGTTGCTGACCCGTCTCATGGACTCGTCCCGCAACACCCGACAGCTGACGGGCCGCCCAGTGCAGATTTTAATCAGGACCTGGGTCCAGACTGGATGCCAGATTTTGATTTCTCAGATCCATACGACATGAGTTGGTTCCAGATCGCTGCTCCTGGCCTGTGATGTAGGGCAATATAAGCAATGACTGGAAATCACTATACATTAAGTACTAGCAAGTAGCGTGTCATGCCATTAGATAGTCGAAACGCTGATTGTTGTGTCGCTAAATGTGTTATCTATAACTGTGGTTAGCACCTCGATTTAAAAAGAGGGAAAAAACATTGCTTCAATAAATGTCCTATATGAAATGCGCCTCCTTCATTCAAGAGCGAATGGCTTCCACGATGATAAAGAGGCGCATCGTGTTCACAGCTTTAGCATTCACGAGACTCGACGCTGACACATGAACCCATTTGGGCCTCTAAGCTACACTACAAGATATACTTAGCAGATCCTATTCATCCATGGAATTATTTTCGTACTGAACTAAGGAAAAGAAGGGAGAAGAAACAAAGAAAATAAGAAAATAAATAGAATAGAACTAAATAAAGAAAAGAAACAATATTGTCTTATCCTAATCCGCACAAAGCCATCATTAGTGTCGCTGTGACCATTGATAAAGAGATCGTCAAGCACATGAGATATGTATGGCCTTTTTTCCCCATCGCTGTAGCTATGTTCCTGAGATAGAGGCGACACCAAAATGAAACCCAATGAAATAACTACACTACCAACCACCAGGTCAAAGGCCGTCAACAAAAGTTTGGTACGATAGGCGATTCATCGAATAGTCTCCCATGCTCATATTATTTACTATTTGCACCTCTGATGTACGATTATGACGGGTCTATGACGGGTCATTGACGGGCCCGCCGTCTGGCAGTCTCTTGGCATCCAACAGTGCGCCGTTGGCCAACAAACAAGCTCGAACGTCCTTGACATCGACTTCGCACTTGCCATGGCTTCGAGCGTATATCGACGCAGCTACCCCGGCAGCCTGGCCTGTTGCCAGTGCAGTTCCCATCACCCTGACCGCACTGCCAGCGTATTGGTCAGCATCGACACACCTTCCAGCTGCGAAAAGGTTCCTTGTGTCAATACTTCGTAGACATCTAAGCGGTATCTCGAACGTTCCATGTGGAGGAAACTTGAACGTGCTCTCCCAGTTCTCATCTTCTTCGTCGTGGAACTCCATTCCCCAAGCGCCTAGCGCAATCACGTCATTGAAAGTCGTGTTCTGTAGTAAATCGTCCTCCTTCAGACAGTACTCCGCATTGAGATGCCGGCTTTCCCTTATGCCAAAGTTGGGGCCAGAGGACACTAAGTATATGTTATTATGGCCTGGTAAGGAACGGAGAATCTCGAGATATTTCTGAGCCTGTCTTCGACCCGACATCTCGGCAGCGGTGATGCTCGCAGACGACGTTCCGTCATAGGTTGCCGAGGCAAGAAAAGTCACAACGTCGCCAGACTGGGGTAGTTTGAGCAGTACTGAGCCGTTCTTCTTGCACAGGCTGTGTAGTGATGAGTTCTTCGCCTTTGCTTCGATGATGGCAGCGCGCCAGGCCGCAGATGACGGGTTTGCATCTTTGTCGAAACCCCCAAATCGCGTGGCCAGCGACCCGAGATTGACCGTTCCATGGTTTCCGTAACGGGTGGACGCGCCGGCGTGATGGGCCAAGTCGCAGTCTCCGGAGCAGTCAACAAAGCCTATTGCCGATATAGACCTTCGGCGCCCTTTCTCTTGAATATCGATCGATGAGATGCCTAGCTCTCCTCTAGTAGCCCCGACCACCGTAGTGCGAAGCAGGACGTTGATATTATGTTCGCAGAGAATATCGTCGAGAACCAATTTCAAGCATTCAGGCTCAACAACCTAATAATTCAGTGTTAATTCCGCCGGTGGTTTGTGATGTGTGAGGTGCCATACCTGGAAGATGCCACGATGCCGGTCAGGGAATTCCGATGCACCCCGAAGTTTCTGGAGCCTGCTAAAGACGTCATCCCAAACTCCTCCGATAGCTTTCCGTGGGCGTTTCTCCAACGTATAGAGGCCGCAATATGAAACAATGTTGCGATGGGTTGCTGCGCCACCGAGACAGCTCTCCGACTCGACGAGGAGAATTCGAGCGGATGCATTCGCTTGTCGTGCGCCCATTGCAGCACCAATCCCGGCTGCACCACCGCCGACGACAACGACATCGTACATATCGTCGTCTTGAATCTTGCCTGAATTCAGTATTGCGCTGGCCATGGTGGATGATGGTAAACTCTGCTATTCGTACTTTAGAAGGCAAGGAAGGAACACGGGCGATAGAAGAGTGTGTTTTATAGGTGAGCGCCCCTTATTGAACAGACTCGCTGAATGCTCAAGACCCTTTCTATCTATTGGTGGGTAATCTACACTTTGGGCCGATATATCATGCTCACTTGAACCGGGACTCCCGGCACCCAGCTTGATCAACAGCGTAGCGACCATGTGGAAGAGGGAATCTAACTCGGGATTATCCCGAGTGTTGAGCACATACGCGCTAGTGGCCTCCACAGACACGCAGGCAGCCGAGTCCATCCCGAGGCTCGAGTCGGGACGGTATCGGGATTCCCGAACGACAATCCACTTCTTCCCCGCGCCTCCGCTGAATGGCCCCTGGCACCATGGAGCGTGCAAGACTCCGGGGTCCCCACAAATCTCCGGCTGTCCCTCCATCTGGATCATATATATAGATCGGGGAAGCATCGTCCTGGGCCTCGACTCGTCTATCATCCTTCTCATCCATCTTCTTTCTCTCATCCACCCATCACCCGCTTTTCAACATTATTGAATCCCCAACCGATCCCTTCGTCATGCGATCCAATACTCCTGAAAAGGACTACGAGGCTCCACATGCCCTTCCCATTGAGACATTGCCTGAGCCAGATGGCGAAGCCCGATCTCCCCTTGAAACTGCTATTCGACACAAGTTCGATCGACGAATTCTCCCCCTGGGAATTATGATCTATCTCGTGGCCCAGATAGACCGAAGTAACATGAGCAACGCTGTAGTTCTCGGCTTGATTGAGGACACGAATCTCACGGGCAACCGCTTCAACGTTGCTTTGACACTATTTTTTGTCACCTATATTCTTTTCGAAATACCTGCCAACCTGATGTGCAAATATTTCGGCCCTCGCTTCTGGCTCAGCTTTATCACTTTCGGATTCGGCATCACGACTATGTGTATTTCTTTTGTGAAGACTTACCCGGCTCTCGTCGTCTGTCGTCTACTCCTTGGCGTTTTTGAAGCAGGTGAGCTCTCCCATATTTCCTCGTTTCAAGCTCACAGACATCTATCCTCTGCTGCTGCTCTCGCGTGGTCTGCTGGAAACCTCACTAATTGCAATAATGATGTTATTAACAGGCGTGCAACCGGGCCTGATGTTCACTTACTCTCAATTCTATCGGCGTCATGAGATGGCCTCTCGCTGGGGAATTAAAGCAGCAGGCGGATCTATTGCGGGCGCTTTTGGCGGTCTTCTCGGCAGTGGGCTGGGAAACCTCCCCAAGTCTGGCATGTTTGAGCGTTGGAGGTGGATCTTTCTGGTTGAGGGCCTATTAACCGTCGTTCTTTCCGCCTTCGTGTATTGGCTCATGCCAAATAGCGTTAACAGCGCATCCTTTCTCAGCGCATCCTTTCTCAGCGCGGAAGAACGGCAAGTCGCAGTTAAACGAATCGACGAGGAAAACAAGATGCATGTCGGAGGCGAAGATCAGTCCCCTTGGCGACTCGCAGTTCTCAAAAAGGCTCTCTGGAACGCCAATACCCAACTAGTATCGTTGGGAATCATGATGTCTCTGCTGTCTCTGACATCGCTGTCTTTGTTCATGGTAAGTCTAGGCTTCGATGCCTACTGCTATATTACCAGTTCCTTCACTAACGTACTGAACAGCCGACCCTGCTCAAATCAATGGGCTACTCCTCGACAAATGCTCAACTTCTTACTGTGCCGCCTTACGTGCTCGCCGCTTGCGTTTGCATTGCCGCATCATTCGCTTCCGACCATTTCCGAGCCCGCGGTGTTGTCATGCTCGTGTTAATACCGCTGACCATGGTTGGGTTTCTTCTACTTGCACTTGTGCCTTCTACCGCGGTCCGCTATTTCGCCCTGTTTCTCACTACGGCTGCAGCTTTTACATGTTCCCCCATTCTACTTGCCTGGGTTGTGAGCAATTCTGCCGGCCCAAGCGTAAGGGCCATCGTGAGCGCCTATGCTGTCGGCGAAGGGAACGTGGGCGCCATCATTGCCACCTGGATTTACCGCGGCTCGGGGGCGCCCCGATATGTCACTGGACACTTGATCAATTTCGGAGGGTCCTGCCTTCTCTTCATTACTGTTGGTGTGACTACAGTGTATTTGAAATGGGAGAACAAGATACGAGCGAAGGGAAAGAGGGATCACAGACTTGCTAATGCAACAGAAGACGAGAAGTGGAACCTAGGTCACAGTCACCCTGACTATCGGTATACAGCTTAATTATTAGATATTAATAAGAGTATTCTAGTCTTTTTTTTAATAGTTTTTTTCATTTTTTACTTATACTTAATATAGCTATTTACTTAACGTATGTAATAAGCATGCGGCGTAAAAACACCTTAATTTTCTCTTCCTTTTATCTGATCAATTGATTCTCAGCCGTTTAAGACACCGCAATCAAATATAGAGGCATAAACGCTTCTTGCCCTTCTTTCCCTTCAGAATGACCTGAAACTAAGTGTCTGACATGCTGTAACAATATATGAGATCAAGGACCAAAGGCTCCGTTGCCGACGGAATGGAATTTAATCTTACAAAAAGTGTGACGTTATTATATTTCCCAAGGGATAAACCGGTCATACTAGGTTGATATTAGCAGGGGATTAAGAAGCATATACTAAGAGTATATATTATGTCTAGTAATTTAATAGCTATTAAATAAGAAGTAATAACTTAGATTAGATTTATCTCTCATATACCTTTTTTATATTATAACTTATATTTATTTTAATTAAATAGCTATAAAAGTTAGCTATTTTTCCTTTATTTTTAATATTATATTAAACTCTTATTAAAGCTAAGAGATTTATAGTAGGCTTAGATTTTTTTTCTTATCTTAACCTTAGATCTTGTTTTATCCTTTTATGACTGTTTTTATGTATAGATCTAATAATATTATACTAAAGATTCACAAAGGATAGTTAGCGGTCGCTTAGTTCTGTTAGGCTGAACGAGGTCCCTTGTTGACTTTCACTTATTTATCTCTGTATCTAATGGTCTTGTCCAATGTGCAACTATTTCAAACCGCTCATTTTCTCTAGGCCACCCGTATTCAACAGTCCCATGTTCTACTCCATCACAATGCTTTCAATCTATTGCATCTGTTCAATCCGTGACTCCATGAGCACCCTCAATCTCTGCATATCCGCTGCCCCATACGTGTCCTCCAACAACTTCATGACCCCAAGAGCCGTAATCTCTGGATCCCACGCGTCTCTCTTTACCACAGCCTTAGCATCCGCGTGCTCAATAAACATGGTTACAATCTCAGCCCATCTTTGAGTGCCCTCCGGGTCGATATCATAGTGCTCGATCCAGTTTCTTCGTTTCGCATCGCGGAGGTGCCGAAGAACCGCCAGCCAGGGTGTAATAGACTGACCAGTTACAAAATGCTTGTACTTGTGGTCTGGGCCCGGATTGATGGTAGACTGATGCGTGATAAGGAAGCGGACGATTTTGGGGGATGACAGCGGGAAGATGGTTTTGTTGCGAGAACAGAGGAACTCGGTTGCGTACGACAGTAACGGGGTCGAGTCGTCCTCACGTTCCTCATCTTCGCCCTTCGAGGTCTGAGCATGTTGAACCTCCTGGGAGACATACTCTGTAAGCCCGAATTTGGTCGCGAGACACAAAAACGGTCGTCGAATTGGAGGGGCCTTCATTCGGATCTCATACGCGCCAAAAGTGCTCTTCGCCCAATGATCGTAGAGGTCTGACGGTTTATCCAGCCACAGCCAAGAGAGAGTCTTGTTCATTTCATTGAGAAGCGGTCTTTGCAGATTGTCTGGGTCGTTGGCGATGTACCGGGCGTGGCTCATGGCGAGCGCAATGTCGGGATACCACTCATCCAAACGGCGATGATGCTCAATCTCATCAAGAGAAAACTTAAGTCGAAGGACATATGATCGCACAAGGCGAAGATGGGCGTCAAAGTCCTGTGACTGACGAGCCTTCAGTCGTTCTCCCGCTCCATTCGCCTCCATCAGCCAGTCCCGGACCGTCCGGTGGATGTAGATGACTCGGCAGCTCGTGACGAGCTTTGCGATGTCTGCGCGATGCACCCTCTGATTCCCGATTCGCCGCTGGTGAATGTTCAGCAGCCCAGAGAAGCGGTTCTTGATGTGTCGCGCCGTTGTTGCACACCGTGTCTGAAGCTCTTCATCTGTCGCCTCACAGACCTCGCGTTCCAGCGCAGCAGCATCATCTTCTTTGTTTAGGGCAAATGCCAGCTCCCAGATGGTGAGTGAAGTCGAAGACTCATCCTTTATAAAGTCGGCGACAACTTCTCTGGCGTGGATGAGCTGGAAGAGGGCCGCGGTATCGAGGACTTCGGATCCAGATTGATCCTGGAACAGCAGCTTCTCAAACAGAGCATCCAGATCCGACGGAAGGCTCTGCAGTGTCTCTCGCAATGTCTCAAGCTCCTCACGTCGAGCGAATGCCGACAGCATCCTTTCGACCGCAAGCCTCACCCAGAGAAACACACCATCAGCCCTCTCAACAGTGGCCAAGACCAAATCCTGACTCGTCTCCTCATTCTTCCTCATCAGCCTTCGAAGCGGAGTGTTGGATCTGAACGCGTCCTTGACGTAGCGGCACATGTCCTCGTAGCTGAGATCCTGCAGCTTGGTGTTGGGCACGGAGTTGCCAAAGGCTTCGTCGAACACGGCCCAAGGACGGGATGAGAGGCACATCTTGAGGTTGCCATTCTCTCTCGTCGTCAGACTTTTGAAGAAGTCGATAATCTCGTGATGGTCGCCGTCGAATTCGTCTAAGCCATCAATGAAGAGACAGATGTTTGCGTCCTTTAGCGCGGCGTCGAGAAACGTGTCAAGGGCAGCTCTCAGGTCGGCAATGGTCCACTCTAGCTCAAGGCTGATCCGTTCCTTGGTCGTCATCTGCCTGACCCTTGTCCAAAGATCGGGGAATGTCTTGGCGATGAGTTCTGGGCTCGAAGAGAGTAGCTGGTGCAGAAGGGAGCGCAGCAATCCTGTTTGCGATCGCTGTTGTCGGGAACCACTCGTCCAGAAAAAGAAGCCCGCGGTGTTGACAGGCTTTTCGGCTGCCCAAAGTCGCAGGTACTCCATGGCCGTACGATCCTGGGAAAGGAACCTCATGAGTGTCGACTTGCCAGAGCCAGGCTTCCCAGTGATCCAGTAAATGGCACCCAGCTCGTTCGTCTTGAGCCATGTAGTAAAAGAATCGCGAAACGCATTGCGCAAAGGTTGAGTGAGGGGAGAATCGTCAAAGATCCATTCGAGAGTTCGTGAGTGAGCTTCAGTCACTTCATCCTCACGGTCGCGCATGCTCGAGTACGCAAGACTTTCGAGGATGAAGTCGTTGATGATTCCGGCGGGGGCAAGGCGTGGAGCTGACGTAGGACTGGCAGGCGCCGACATGAGCTGTTGGGCGAGACTGTCCGTCTCGTCAGGATCGATGTCGCTGGCAGCCAAATCACCCAGCGAAGGGTGTTGCAGTGCGCCTTCGGCATTATCAAGGCTTGAGAGAAGCATGTCAGCTTGGCACTTGTGGGCGATGACTGCACTCACCCGGAATCCTCTCTCATCTCCTTGAAGCGATGCACGACTTGGTCAAGTCGCAAGCCAAGGGCATGAAGATCGTCGAGCGACCACAAGTCACAAAAGTCGGCGCTGTCAATCAGCTCGTCTTTGACGACGGGCGACTTCAACACGCGATCAATATGGACGACGAGGTCCTCGGATATCTTGACACAAGCGAACCTGATCAAAAAAAGAGGCTGGCCGTGCCCGTCGCGGCCGGTCTCTTGGACAACGCCCTTGATGTGCTGGACCGACTTTGACAGCGCATCCGACAGCCCAGCAAAGTCAGCGACAGCAGTCGAGGCCTGCTCTCCATGATGAACATCTCGAACGACGCGATAAACATCAAGAGCGACAGTCAGACACCTCGCGATAACGTCAAAAGCAGACGCGTCAATTGCAGCAGCGGCCATTTTATAGCATGTAATAGGCGCAGCGCAGTATCTATTTCTACAGGTGTATACGAGATCTAGCTTCAATATATATAGAACAAATGCTTTCCACCTCGGGAACTTTTTTCTTCTCGATGGGGTGATCAAGATTGTTGTTGTTTTGAAAGAGTAAGACGTGGCCTTGAGGGGTTTAAATACGAACGCCGCATTTCGCGCGCCGCAATCGCGCGTTCCTTCATCCCTGTCTTTGCATCAATCTGACATTTGTTACGGCATCATATCCGTACATCTCGATTCCTTGCGCAGAGCCACTGATAAGACTCCTTCTGGGCTCACATGTCAGACTGACAGGCCGAGTTGCCGAGACCATTCATCATGGTCGCTCAGTCAATCTCAATAGCCTTCATCTCCTTCATCGCATCAGCCCTCGCGACATCACCAGGCCTTCCCTTCGTCATCAATACATGGGGAGGTGACTTTACCGCCGCAACAGATGCCGCCTTCCTCGCTCTTCAGCGCGACAGCGCGTCATCCCTCGACGCTGTCGAGATCGGCTGCTTGACGTGTGAACGTAACCAATGCGACGGAAGTGTAGGGTATGGAGGTTCACCAGACGAAAACTGCGAAACAACGCTCGACGCAATGATCATGGATGGTACCACCATGAACTCGGGAGCTGTCGCTGCTCTTCGTAGGGTTCGCGATGCTATTTCTGTTGCGAGGCATGTTCTTGAGCACACGACGCATTCTATGCTGGCGGGGGATCAGGCGACGGAATTCGCCCTTCAGAATGGCTTCAAGGCTGAGAATCTCACGACTGCTGGATCTGCGGAGAAGTGCCGGACTTGGAAGGAGGACAGTTGCCAGCCGAATTATCGAGCCAACGTGAGCCCAAACCCATCAGCCTCTTGCGGTCCGTACGAACCTCAATCGGGAGACACGAGTCCACACTCGAAGCAAGCCTCACACGATACACTCTCCCTAATTGCCATCCACACGGACGGTTCAATGGCAGCAGGAACAACCACCAACGGCGCATCTCACAAGATCCCCGGCCGTGTCGGTGACGGACCCATTGTGGGTAGCGGTTCCTACGTCGACGGCGACGTCGGAGGATGCGGCGCCACAGGAGACGGAGACGTCATGATGCGATTCCTACCTTGTTACCAAGCCGTTGAGAACTTGCGACGAGGCATGTCGCCTACAGAAGCTGCTGAAGATGTCGTTCTGCGGATGTTGCGCAAGTATCCAGACATTTCGAGTGGGATTGTGGTGGTAGACAAGCATGGTGAGCATGGCGCTGCTGGCAGTGGGTGGACCTTTACGTACAGCTACAGAGGGGGAAGCATGGAGAAGACAGAGGTCATCACGGTGCCCCCTTTGAGGGTATCAACACGGGGAGAACTATGATCGTATTTCCAAGGCACCCTATGATTATCTAGACAATACAAAGACTTCGCCCTCAAAGGCTCCAACTCCCCCCAGTCTAGACCCATATCGCCAAGGGCCCAAACCCCCATCTTCTCCAACAAGCATCAACTGACTCGGATGCTTCTCCGTACGCTAACTTACCCCGCATCATCATTTCTCTTGCCCCAGACAAAGTTAAAATGGGTCCAAGGTCCATGCAACTCTCGTCGAACAAGGGGTCCGATCCATGCTTCACTCTTTTCCACCCCCTCTTGCTGCTGCATAATGTCGTCCTCGGGTTCGCGAAAGGTTTCCAAGACGAGACGGTCACAGAAGAGCTGCACGGTGCGCCACCTTCTCTACGTTATGGGGTTCTGCTGACCAGTGCTAGAATTGCCGCCTCAGGTATTGAGACTACACAGACTAGACTTGCTGTTGGGCGATCGCTGATTGTCAATCTCGCGATTCTGCATCTACAGACACGTGAAATGTGAGTTGCTCACCATTCACTCATTGAAACCCGCTCACATTTTCTAGGCGACAACACCAGACCATGCAATCGCTGCGCCAGGAATGGAGTCGAGTGCCTCAGCGAATGGATCCGATTCAAACACCAACCGCCCAAGATTCGGTATCATGTCCACTCAAGACCCTCACTAGTTATCCCACTGACACTCTGCAGTCTCTCAACGGCAGCCAATGCCACTTCCAACGAGTACAAGTTCTCCGAGGATCAAACCTGGTGCTCACTCGACGGCGAACTCGAGTTTGTGGATGAAGGAAAGAACCTGCAGTCCATATACCAGGCCGAGGATGCAGCTGAAGACGGAGGCGAAAGTTCGCAGGATGACTCTGAACAAGTCACTCCGTCTCGTGAGATAGGCCATAACGGCACGCCGGACCAGCAGCTCAACTCTCTCACGCTCGATGCAGGGCCATATCTCTCGAGTTTTCACGATTCTACGTCAGAAACGAGTTGGCCGACAGATCTGTCGAATACCAGACTACTCGAACGACCCTCTTCACAGCAACACGATAGCCCAGCATCAGGCTCGGCCGTTCACTCATTAGGCGACACATTACCCCTTCCTCCTATCGACACGTTCAGCCCACTGCCCACCCAAGAAGTCGGAGCACACTGCGCAGAAGCAAACCATCCCACCTTCACAGAAATACCAGTCTACCACGACATCTCAGTCTGGCCCCTCAAAGACCCAACCGAAGCCAAACTAATGCGCTACTTTATCGAAAAGATCGCCCGCCGTTTCGACCTCTGCGACCCAGAGCGGCATTTCGCCCTCGTCGTCCCGTGGAGGGCGGCGTTTTGTCCACCTCTGCTGGACGCTGCTTTGGCATTGAGTGCAAGGTGTCTGAGCAGGACGACGGATTTCGACTCTTACATATCGAATAGGTATTATCAGAGGTGTTTGAATGCTCTGATATCGACGCTTGGGATTGCGGATGCGCTGAAGAATCAGGATTTGTTTGCAGCTGTTGTGCTGTTGAGAACGCTGGAGGAGATTGACGGTAAGTCTGCTTCTCAAACACTGTTCATCCACTAAAACTTGCTTGCAGGGCCATTATCTGGAGCTGACTCTCAATCGCACTTGCTTGGCGGCCATCTCTTTGCCAGCGCTTCAGCTTCAGAACACAGCTCCATCTTGTGGTCCCCAGGTGTGCTTAGAGAACCCGACAGACTCACCAGTCTCCGACGCGCGGCTCTCATCGTCGCATTTCGTCAAGAAGTTTACATGGCCTTTGCGTGCCAGAGGCCTGTTCTTCCCGCATTCTATCTCCCCGAGATTGACCGCTGTCTCGACAACCCAACCGACGACGGCACCTGGACAAACCGAATACTATTACATCTCGTCGACACGCTAAAGTTCTGCTTCGGAGATGAACCCATGAACCCGAACCAGGCCATGGAGAAGCACAACGATCTGTTAAAATACGCAGAAGAGTGGTACACCAAGAAACCACCCAGCTTCAACGCCCTCTTCCTCGACGAAAACACCGACCGAAGAATCGCCCCCGACATCTGGATCCTCTCCGACGCCGCAGCAACCGGCCTCCTAAACTACCACCTCCTGCGCATCCTTCTCCTCTCATTCGACCCCCACACACCCCGCGTCGGTCCATCCCGAGCACGCTTCCTAAAACAGCAAGACAGGGAGATTAAAGAGGAGGTAAAGACGTGTATTGGACTTGCTGAGGGGAACCCAGAGTGTGCGCCACATTTTGTGCTTGCGAGCTTGGGGATTGCGCTTGCGGGGGATAGGTTTGAGGAGAGGTGGGAGAAGGACGAACTGATGAAGTTTTTGAAGAGAGCGGAATCATTGCACGGTTGGAGCACGTTGGCTGCGCAGAGGCACTTAGCTGAGGCTTAGTATGAGAGATACCTGAGGATTTGTATATCGAGGTAGAATTAAGGAGGACTTTTGGATGATCTATACACAACATGGTAACTGGGTCATCTAATTAATGTCTTTATTCAACCGCTCGCATCGGTCCATCTCGTAGCAGGTTCTCCGGTTCGGAATAGCACCCCTAAGGCCTCGCCCTCAGCTGGGCCATTCTCCAGAATGCTGAGGTTAGGTGATTTCATGGGACTAGAGACCGGGCATGGCATTCATCTTTCATGGTGGCTGCCGTCTTGGAAGTCAGGGTCCACGAGATGTCGTCCTTGGAGCCCCCACTTGGAGGATCCCTCTGAGGTACGTTTGAGTCCCTGATCCGAGCAGACGAGGTATACGTGTACGGCCATTGTGATTGTTGCAGACCAAGTTCTTGTCTGCTCTTGCGAATAGGAAGATTCAAGTAGTACCATCAATTTCTAGATTCAACGCTTCAAGCAAACAATTCTCCTCTTTCATGCAATGCTTTTGTTAAGAATGCTCTAAATCCTTCGCCTCCAAACCTTGACCGGCATCTCTTTCACCAACAAATTCGTCCCCTCGTCAAGCTCCGGCGTCCACTCCTTACTAGGCAACGCCATACCATATCTATGGACAACAGAAGCCAGCAAAACAGTCTGCTCAAGATACGAAATGTTTCTTCCAATACATCCTCGCGCGCCCGTGCTAAACGCAATGAACCCACGTTGAAGTTCCTGAGCACCCTCACCAAGCCACCGTTCAGGTCTAAACTCTTCAGGCTCGGGGAACACTTCTTCGTCACGGTGGGCGGTCCAGGCTGAGATGCTGACTGATGTTTCGCCGGGGATGAATTCGTCGCCAATGGCACAGCCGCCTTGGGGCGTACGTCGGGGGAGGTTGAATGTGACTGAGGGTGTGATTCGAAGTGTCTCGTCGATGACGGCGCGGAGGTACGGGAGGTGCTTTACCTTGGCAAACGGCGCGACCTCTTCATCCTCGTCAAGGGCGGAGTCAACTTCTTCTTGCAGCTTCTTGAGAGCGTCTGGGTGCTTGAGGAGGTGGTACATGGCGTTGTTCATGGCGATAGCCGTTGTGTCGGAGCCGGCGTTCATCATGATAGATACCTCGGCAACAATCTCGCCCCATTCCTGGTTGTTTTGACGCCCATTCTTATCCTCCATCAAAGCCTGGAAGAAGTCATCGAGCTTCTCGCCAGCGCGGTACCGAGCCAACCGCTTCGTCGCACGGTGGTACACGATGTCGTCGAACTGATCCCCAAGACGGAGCATGCGGCGAAAGTCCTTTGACAGAAGACGTGCGAGGTACTCGTTGGTCTTGTACCAGGAGTAGCCCCAAACAAGACGGGACTGTGCAATGGCCGTGTTGTGAAGACTTTCGACAAAGTTGGCAGTATACAACGTGCCATCCCTCTTCTCAGCCGTACAATCAGCAGACCCATTATCCAAAAAGCCAAGCTTCTCCGAGAGACCAATGTCCGCAATAGCTTCAACAGTGAAAAAGTTGGTCCACTTTCGATAGTCAAAGGTAAGCTCGTCTAGCTGAGGGTCTGCAGATGTCTTGGGAGGAAGAGTACAGGCGGCGTCGCAGGCCTTGATGAAGCGCTCCGTCTTATCGGCCACTTTGTATTCCCAATCTTCGAGGTTCTTGATGGCGTAGGCTGAGGAGAGGACTCGGCGCTTGCGGGCGTGGTCGGCTTTGTTCACGACGTCGGCGAGGTGGGTGTGGGATCCTCCTGTCACGACGTAGAAGTGATCTTTGGTGCAGGGTGTTCCATGGCCGTAGATGTCCTGACACTCTGTTAGTAACTGGAGTAACTATAGAGGCAAAGGACTCACCTTGATGGCTTGAACACCAGAGAAAGAGAGAGAGTTAGGCCCTATCCGAACTACAGGATACTTCTTGTGCAGCTCTGTAAGACGCTTCGTCCTGAAGCCTTTTGTCGCTTCATACATGAAGCCCAGGTCGGTGATACCAGCCAAAGCATTCATAGCAGGGTACTTGCGGAAGCCCTTGGGATCTCGGAGGTAGAGCCATACCGGGCTAATGACAAAGTAGTAGACAAGAAAGGAGAGGAAAGAAACGGGAATGACGACGGCATACATGTTGGCTGTGCAGTCTTCGACTTGGATAGAGGTTGTTGATTCAAGACTAGACTGAGCAATGACCAGCGCCATATATACACAAGATTTGTCCTCAAAGATCGGGATTTCATTCCATTCTAGACAATGTTGCGAAGATAGCATGTCTCGGGCTCCCCCACGGTGTGAAAATGTCACCTTCGATCACCATCTCGGAGCCATTTACCCCGTCAAGTCTCGACACTGCGACCAACTCCCGTTCTGATATCGGCATTCTCTCAGACTGTGGAGAAACAAATGCACGATGCAGATGCAAAAGCAAGTCTAGATCCATGACGGCGAACCCCCCAGACTCTTCAAACACGGACCATCCAGTCTGAAGCCATCCCGGTCCTTGACACTGGTCAAGATGGAAATTCGACCCGAGATCCCTGCTCGGTCCATGCTCCGCACTAGACCCACACCACCTTCGGCATCTTTTTCCTCATCAAAAATTGGAGATGGTCTCGACGGGCTTCTTCCCCGCGTCTGGAAGCGACTAACGATTCAAGGTGCGTCATTGCTCACCGGTACGCGGGTCAAGAAAAGGATGAGAGTGCAAAGGCGTTAGTGTATCTTTGTCTAAGGTAAGGTATGAAGATGTGCGAAGAACAGCAAGTAGTATGTAGGGGATTGTCAGAGTGTTACCTATTCTTCTGATGGGTTTCACAGTGTGTACAGTATAATTTGGAGTCATAGTGTAAGAAGACTGATGAAAAAACATTGCCCTCTTCGCGCTGTACTTCTTTGCGCCCTTTCATCCTTAACCCGCGTGGCCAAAGATCGATGCAATGGGTGTTTCGACGCACTCTTGAACGGAAATCCCATACCAAACTTCACGCAATGCCCCAGCTACTAGTTCACATACAATGTTAGCGCTGCCAGGCTGATTAGCAGCCCTAGCTGCTCACCCCCAAGCAGTCCCAACTGCCAAAGGGCAGCTTCCAGAGCCAAGTTAATAAGCCTCTCCGGTGGGATGGCCCCTTGTATCGGATCTCGCGATGAGATGTGGATATGACAGTAGACCTGAGTAGCTGTCGTGTTCTTCCTTGACGCGAGGCCCTCGCCGAAAGCAATGGGAGGGTGATGAATCAAGTTAGTCACAGCAGGCGTCCAATGCCGAGCGAACGAAGTTGAGGTTAGTCATAAGCGGAACAAATTTCCCCATCCGCAGTCCGACTTGTGTAGCAAAAAGTCCCGAGGTCTTCGCACTTGGCGCTGTCTTGTCTGGCCAGACCAAAAAGACGAGATCTGACTTGGGCGCGAATTCCTGTGGGCGCCGGGCGGGAGGAGCCATACATCACTCGGCTTCATCATTATCTACAGAGCCTTGATTGTATCTCGCAGTGTCCGTCCCTGTAGTTCACATCTCTAAAGTGCTACATGCATTGACCTTCTCCACACGTTGAGTCTCTCCGATTGCACCCAATTCGCAGTTAGTCTTCATTGCTCTACCATCTTTTCACGACGTTCTTCCTGTAGCTAGCTCCTCAATCAAACCACTAATAGACTCAATATCACTAACTGAAGCCATTGCCACCCAAATATCTCAACCTAGGCGGGAAAAAGTGCCTCATCAAGCCTCCCTCTCCGAAAATTAAACCCATGTTCCCCTACCCCATGTTCCATGAGTCGTGTCCGATGGCCCCATCTTCCCCGGACCCCAGGTCTACCCTTAACGGCTGCGCTCCGGGGAAGTAGGGGAATCTTATTCCAGGGCATATCATTGGTTGATGGGGTGAGGTGATGGTGACGGTTGAATCGATGTTGGAGTATAAGAAGGGAGGGAATCTCTCCACTGGTTCATGTTGATCAGAAGCAGCTCTCTAGAGTATCAGCAGATCTCTTTCTTTCTTCCTTTCAAATTTCTTTTCAAGCTTCCTCTAACCCTTGATCAACTACCTGTACCGCAGCAGCTCGCCATCATGGGTTCGGCATCAGATACTCTCGAACCAGTCAAGACTGGGGACAAATACCATGTCGCAACGCAAGAGCACGTCTCCATCCCCCTCGACTCTGAAGTAGAGCCCTATGGACCCGCAGGTACAACATCACTACCTCCTCACTACTCACAATTCTAACGCATCATCTAGGATTCCGCGGTCTCTTTTCCTCCCCCTACGTAGCCCTCTGCGCAGCCTTCTCCGCCATCGGCGGTCTCCTCTTTGGCTACGATCAAGGCGTTATCAGCGTCACACTCGTCATGGATCACTTTTTGGATCGGTTCCCTGAAGTGGCAGACAATGCTCCCGGCGCCGGTTTCAAGAAGGGTCTGATGACGGCTATGATTACACTTGGTGCTTTTATCGGCGCCATGAACCAGGGCTGGATCGCCGACTGGGCATCTCGCAAGCGATCTATCATGATTGCCGTTGTTATCTTTACGATTGGATCTGCGCTCCAGACTTCGGCCCTCAACTTTGACATGCTTGTCGCCGGAAGATTTATTGGCGGTGTCGGTATTGGCATGTAAGACAGCCCTCTTCCTGTGAAGCACCATGTGCTTCACCAACACATCCATGAGCTCTCGCTTACACTAACTCTCCAGGCTCTCCATGGTCGTCCCCCTCTACATCGGCGAAATCTCTCCCCCCGAAATCCGCGGCTCCCTCCTCGTCTTCGAATCCCTCTTTGTCGTCCTCGGCATCGTCATCGCCTTCTGGATCACATACTCGACAAAAGACATGAGCAGCCACTGGTCCTGGCAACTCCCCTTCCTCATCCAAATATTCCCTGGCATAATCCTCGGTGTTGGCGCCATCTTTCTCCCCTTCTCCCCACGCTGGCTCGCTTCTAAAGGCCGTGAGGAAGAGGCCTTGGAGAACCTTGTCAAGCTAAGACGACTTCCGGAGAGTGACCGCCGTGTCAAAAGGGAGTGGATTGAGATTATCGCCGAGGCTCGTTTTCAAACCGGTGTTCTTGCCGAGAGGCATCCTCTTCTTACGTCCCCTGAGAACAAGACCGTGTCGAGCGCCATCAAGCTGGAGATCGTCAGTTGGACCGACTGTTTCAAGGCTGGCTGCTGGCGTCGCACCCTCGTAGGTGCCGGGCTCATGTTCTTCCAGCAGTTTATTGGAATTAACGCCCTGATTTACTATTCACCCACGCTCTTTGGGACCATGGGCTTGGATCTCAACATGCAGCTCATCATGTCTGGTGTGTTGAACATTATCCAACTCGTCGGTGTTTTCACTAGCTTGTGGACTTTGGACCGCTTCGGCCGAAAGACGATCCTACTTATCGGCAGTGTCCTGACTGTCATCCCTCTGGTCATCATCGCCGTCACCGTTGGGCTCTTCTCTGATAGTTGGCCTACTCACCGCGCCGAAGGATGGACCAGCGTTGCCTTTTTGCTCTTTTACATGCTCGTATTTGGCGGCTCTTGGGCTCCTGTCCCCTGGGCTGTCCCTGCCGAGGTCTTTCCCTCCAGTCTTCGTGCCAAGGGTGTCGCTATCTCTACCTGCTCAAGTAAGTACTCTCTACCCTTACACCATCTATAGAGAAACTAACGCTTTAAAGACTGGATCAACAACTTCATCATCGGCCTCATCACCCCTCCCCTCGTTCAGGCCACAGGCTTTGGGGCCTACGTGTTCTTTGCTGTCTTCGGTCTTCTTTCCTTTGCCTTTGTGTGGTTCTGCGTGCCCGAGACACGAGGTAAGACTCTCGAAGAGATGGACACTGTGTTCGGAGATCGCAGCGGTGGTGATGATATTGCCAAGAAGGAGCATGTCCTACGGGAGGTATATAACGAGAAGATGAGTGGTACCTCGACTCCTAAGGAATAGCCTTTGGGTGGCCGGTTGTGCAAGGGGGCTTGTTGTCATTCGTCATGATCACATTCCAGTGCCCTTGACTGAGAAGACGGCTGGCTCCAGCAGGTTTGAGGAATATACTACCACTTGTACCTACACCTCATATTATTCTCGGCATATCTTTCAGCTATATTCAGATATAAATTTTCAAGCACTTTAGGTAATCATTTCATAGCGTGATTGATGCGACATTCAAAGCGCTTCACGATTAGGTTCTACTGCCATATAAATCAGAATCGAAAGTTGAGCAAACTAAGATCACCTCCCCTTTCCAGAGCCAAACTCCTACTACACTTTGACTATGTCATCTTGACTATGACCAAAGCAAATGCGTTCAAATACGGACTATCCTCCATCGATAGGTGGGAGTCGTGATACCAACAACAGTATGGGTTGATATGATGGACCTTTCATGGTCTTTAAGTGTCGAAACCCCATCCGACCTGGTCGTTTTGTCCACCGACAAAGCGCATCAGGCTGCTCGCACCTCTGGCAGCGTTGAAGCGACCGCCCTGGAAAGCAGCTGCGGCAACACCTAGGGCAGCTCGGGTATCAACCTGAGGTTGGTTGTTGTTCTGCTGCGCTTCTGCCCTGTCTAGCACCTCGTTCAGGTAGTCATCACCCGCCAGACCATCGTACCGATCCAGACACAGCTGCTTGATAGCAGGGCCGTACCTACTGGTCCACTGCTCTTCGCTGACTGTAGTATACCTCTTCCGACCCTGTTCATCGACCTGAGCAAAAGGCCACTCGGCGCGGACGACATGATACCGCTTAGTGGTGAAGAAGAGTACAGGCCAAGCAAAGATCCAGAGAAAGGTGAGGTAGAAGATCCAGCAGATCCAGGTTGTCAGCCGCCAAGTGTTGAGTCGGCTGGACGAGTAGATGTCGACTGCTCGGTCGGCAACAGGGAACTCGATGGTGAGCTTGCCCTTGTAGTTTGTGCTCCTGATCAAGCCCGTAAGACGAGAGCGAAGTTGTTCCTTGTCCATACCGGTGACGGTACGAGTTAGACGGAATCTGCGAGGACAAGTTAGCTGAGATGGACAGGCGGATGCGATGCACTTACACTTTGGTCCCTGTTGCATTGGCACAGTAGCGATGGCACCACTCCTTGAGGGCAGGCTTTGCGTGGCCAACCTCGATATCACCCTTGACCCCAGGGGCACGTTTCTTGAGGACAGTGCCCCGGTACGTCTTCTCTCCACCCTCCGCAGTCAAGAGTTTCATCTCGTTGGGCCCATCGGGGTTAAAGTTGGGCCACAGATAATTCCGCAAGCTAACCATGATGCGGAAATCCGTCACGTCCTCACGACTCTTTTTCCCATCCTTGTCACGCTTCGTCTCCTTGTGCGTGCCGACAATGTGAATGTACGGCGACGGAGGGAGCCGAGCCATGAGCTTGATCCACGACCCGAGAAACTGAGGATCGGCGTCGGAGCGCTTGTCCAGCAGGTGGATCACCTCGTTCCCGATGCGGGTGCGCTTGTTGCCAATGCGATACGAGGTGAAAGCGAAATGGGACTCGGGCTCGGTAACACCAGTCCAATAGAAGTCTTCGTCCTCGGCATCCGGGTTTCTGACTTGGGGAGCAGTGAGCGGTGGCCTTATGGCGCTGTTGTCAACAGGAGTGTAAGGGGGAGCGGCATCGTCGGCGGCATCTTCAGCGACGGCGTCGGTGTAGGCTTCGCCGTCGGTCGTGTGCATGGACAATGCATCGGGATCATCGCGGAAACCGCTGCTTTTGGGACGAGGACCACTCATGATTGAGATCTGTACTTGGCGATGATTAAATGATGGTCGTGATGTGAGAAAGTCAAGTTAAATAACGCGACTCGAAACACGGGTCAAAGCTCCTTTTTTAGGCAGCAATCCTTCCGGCGATTCCCTAAAAGAGAAGCGCTGCGAATTGAGCGTGAAGCGCTTATTCTGCATGGCCACGGCGTAGTCTCCCACGAGCAGTCTGCAACCACTGCGGCAAATCAGGCTGATTTATCAATCAATTAGGATACAGGGAAACTGATATTCAAGTCGACTTTGAAATGGGTGTGCTGTTTGACTGGTGTTGATAACAGCTGATAAGCCGAGGTTCCGCCAGCCAACAATGGGCCTAGAAGAGCGATTCCTTGAGAGTCACGTGCCGCTTGTGCATCGCAGCATACAGTTGTGCTCAGCTTTATTCTTTACATTGTAAGCAATTCTCTCTTTGGTGAAATAAGAGATATTAAGTTATGCGTAATAAAGTACCTATTGCATACTTCATAAAATGTCCGTCTTTGGTCTCACTGGAGAAGAAGCAAGTTCCATGCATGTGTAACCGCAAATCCTCAAAAACGGCCAGCCTGCCTAACACCTTGCAATCGCACACCCAGAAGGGCCACTTACATACGCCCCTCCTCTCCATTTCGTCATGTACATGTAAATACCTACATAAGTGACCCAGTCGGGAAAGCCGGTGGCGCCGCCAATTGACGCCCCGAGGTTCCCGAAGCACAACGCCGCAGCGCTTAAAACCAGGCTCTGAGAGCGAGGCTCGCAGCTGAGTTACTTCTGTGGGAAAAGATGCAGATCCTACGTTCCCTTCGAATCTTACTGCAGGACACCGCCTGAGGCTCCACTACGGAGGCGTCTAAGCCCCGAAATATAAGGAAAGGAGCCGGGTCCAACAAGTCCGCTGTGCTGCAAACCACCCACCACCGTCAACGTCATGGTCAACGTCCAGAGCCTGAACAGCGAGAAATCAGCAATGGCAACAGAATTTTGGGGTCCGCAGACCTCTTATCTAAAGTATGTTTTGCTTGCCTATTGCTCATCCACATACTAACAATAATGCAGCTTCTGTGAAGAGGTATCGTAGCCACCCCCGAACCGTTTCTTCCCCACCGAATCGAACACCCGAGAACTCTGACAGACCTCCTTACGATAACCAGGACTATGTTATTACTCGATATATTGCCGAGTTTGTCAACACACTCAGCAGTCTCGCCTACGGTCTGCTCACCTCGCACCCACGACGAGCAGAGAGAAGTTGACACATTCCAGTTGCCTATGGGCTCTACGGCTTGTTCAGCTGCCCCCAACTTCCAACTGGCTCGCGCTTATTCTTGTACTGCGGTTTGGTGGGAGT
Organism: Fusarium keratoplasticum; assembly: GCF_025433545.1. Classification (NCBI taxonomy): domain Eukaryota; kingdom Fungi; phylum Ascomycota; class Sordariomycetes; order Hypocreales; family Nectriaceae; genus Fusarium; species Fusarium keratoplasticum. The sequence goes on along the minus strand of NC_070530.1, from coordinate 4,057,647 downwards.
GGGAATCTGCTCTGGCGGATACCACATGACACTGAAATACCATACTCAAATGTGTATGCACCCTTTTCTGCCCACCAGATATCCACCTCTTGCTGATCATCTTGGCTTTGAAGCCGACGAACTCTCGATGCATCTGTTGACCACGCCGCTCGTCTATCGCCTGCTCACCTTCCAAGCCAGCCCCCGACGCACGATATCGATAGGGCTAGTGCTTTCATCTCTCTTCACCCTCGTCATGATCACGCATATTGTCCTGGATGAATTTGTTCTCCATGCAGTCACCTTTGCCTCGGGAGTACTGATTGTGGCAAACCGAGTACTCAAGATCATTTCCCAACACATTCCTGATCCTCACGTCAGAAGCAGTCTTCGCAACGTCTCTCTCTTTGGCTGTTGTAAGTGACCGCCTACCCATCCCGTTCCGTTTACCGTGAATCAAAATTGATGCCGTTTTAGTTTGTTTTGGCTTCGGATACTTTCTCTGGCTGATTGATGAATTCGCCTGTCGGTACTTGACGGATGCGAGAAACGTTGTCGGCTTGCCCTTTGCCTTCTTCCTGGAATTGCATGGATGGTACATTCCACGTATGTTCAACCGCTGCTGAGACTGGGTCCTGACAGGAAATAGGTGGCACATTCTTACAGCTCTTGGAAGCTACATAGCCGTCGCCGTCGTAGACCTAATAACGTCGGGAGAGGAGGTCGTCGAGGATCCTACCAAGTACATGGCCTGGCCTGTCCCTTTCGTAGCTAGTCACATGGCCAACTCGCGTGATTCAGTAAAGGAAAAGGCGTCGTAGCTTTAGAGCAGATTAATAGACAGTTGGAAGATCGTCGATGGGTATGTATTGCCTGACATTTCATCGAGCACTGTCAGCTCAAATCTCTGGACCTCAATTACGCTCGCCTGTCATTACTCTTCATCTTGAGTCAACATGAACCTAGGCAATCCAGCGAAAAGACCCCACTACTACCAGTCCTGTACAGCACTTGAGCGCCCCCGGTTGTCCGTCTGGGTTCTCGACTCCTCCCCCATCATCATCCTCTATCTACCCATGGATCAGCGGCTTAGTGCTGCTATCTGTTCCTGTCCGAGTCAAGCGGCAAAGCTCCGTCAAACTCCCAGACTCTACACTTCGGTCCTGATTCTCCTCTTCCGGAAGCGTTATCGCGTACAATGGCGCCTCTCCATCCCTCCCCTGGCAAAGACGCCGAAGCCTGGAAAGCTCGTACATGAGCACCATCCTGCAGGCGATGACGGACCCTATCAGCCGCGCGACAACAGGAAGACAATCTCTGACCGAGATGAAGAGCGCGCTGGAGAATACCAACGTGCCGAATATGATGTGCGCGGTGATGAGAAGAGATACGAAGCCCGAGAAACAAGTGTAGACGAGTGTTTCGTGCCTGATTATGAACTCTGTCTGTTTCTCTACTTTCCATGGCGCGATCCAGGACTTGAACCAAGTGCCTGGCTCTCTGATGTGTGGATTCTTGATCTTGACACGGAGGTGAAGAGAAAATGCCGCAAGCATATGCGCGACAGTACCCAAGAAGAGCCACAGAAGAATGAGGAAGGTCAATTCAGGTGCAAAAACCATGATGACTCTGGATCCGAGCTGATATCCCAGTTGCGCCACGTTGATAATCGACCCAACCGCAATGAGGTGCTCAGCAATCCAGATCAGTGCCTCACCGCGAAAAGACAAGGGTGGGATATTAAGCCGGCCTGGTCGTCTCTCCTGCAATTCGCTGAACTTGCGGTACTCAAACAGAGGACGCGGCGGTACACCGGGCGATCCGGCGCTGAGGAGAAAGCCTAGGACTGGTCGCCTGCCAAAAATGTAGAGCAGGGATGTCTCATCGACCGTAGAGCCGAGGGCGGCCAAGATGGCTGGAGTCAAACCGAGAACGACGTTGGCCGCGGCCATTCCGCTCTTCTGATACTCGGAGGATTCGTCCACGATGCAGTTGACGAGGGGCACGACGCTCGCCGACCGTGGGCCGGCGCCGAGCCAATGGGCCTTTTCGTACGATTTTGTCCCAGGAGTGATGCCGCCCTGGTAGAGTTGGTACTCTTTCTGGCATTTCTCTTCCAGGATGCGGGCGAAGATGAATCCCCATTCTGGGTACCATTCTTTGAACTGTTCCATGGCCGCAGATGCGAAATCAGTGTGGATGACGAGAATAGTTAGGAAGAGAAGGCAATGCTGGACGAGTCGTGTCATTGTGCGTGTGGCTCTTCTGGATCGAGATGGCTGTGGTAACAACAAGGAGATGGATTTGAGTGACTGAATGAATCAAGAGTTTCTGTCAAAGCAGAAAAGCCAGTGTGAAAGGTTCCAAGGCCTCTTTATTTGCCGTTACTGCTCGTGTGGCTTGAAATCTCCAACTTCAGGACTTTCGCCCATCCCGGATGCTGGTAACCACCTCTCAACCCTCCATTGGTCGCGCATCTGCAACGCATGCGCGGAACCAATTTGGAACATGTTACCAGAGCCTGATTTACACAACCCACGGCTGCTAGAAAGGGGACGGCCAAAAATTAGGGCCAGTTATGCCCACCCGTCTGATTAAGGTGCAGAGTGAGCTGGGCAGTGCTCCGAAGGCCACATGAGGCAAAACAAAAGCGTCTTCTCGAATCTACGGTAATTCCCAATTAACTCTCGCGGGGCTTTGAAAGCCTCCCTATAGCCCTTACGTGGGAAGCTTAGTTATCGCCTAGAGAATACGTGACCGTGTTGGTGAATTCATAATCTGATCGGGGCAGTGCCCGCTTTGGGATTAAGAAACCGCTCCAAGGGCTGAAGGAGAGCCTGATTCTATATATAGGCCATTGATAGAAGAAGGGGGGGAAGCTGGCCTTGCACCGGACCCGTCTTCGCCATTGGTAGGAGAAGGGATGCTGTAGTGGTTGTACAAGGGCAAAATCTTTGCGAATGGGGGGGGGGGGGGGGGGCTTCACTCCGTATCATTTTGAAACACATGGCCTTTTTGAAGAGATGGCTGAAAGCCACCAGCAGGCATGGCGTACAACAACCCAAAGTGCACCTGATAGGAAGAAGGTAGACAAAAGCCGGATGAAGGAGAAATGGAGGGGGGAGTGTATTTAGATGTCGAGCCTCCAAAACGGACTACAAGGGTGCGTGCCACGAGTCGTTGTTGTCTCTCCTCTGCCCCCTGGCTTATCACAGATTAATTGTGACAACATCAATGCGTGTTGGTCGTGACGTGCTTTTCAGCTGCCAGTGGGAATTCTGCAAGCCACAGCAGCCTCACCCTCCCTTCCTCCCAGCCGACCTCTAGCTGAGGGTCTTGTAAATGTTTCTTAAATCCCTCAAATCTCTGCCAGCCCTGCCGGCCCTCAAGTGGTGTCCCAATCACAGCCAACTACCTTACACCTCCGATTCCAGGAACGGTCGCCAAGGAAGGGTGCGAAAGCAGGCTGGCGGCTATTCATAACATTTTCGACTCTTGCCAATCGTTTGTCAGTCTCTATTGGCTTTATGAACATGGAACAAAGACCAGAGTTATGCAGAGTGATACCACGGCAATCTGGCTACTACAGGCTAATTGGCCCGTCTGTTCGCATCTCTTGGGCACTATCTATCCTCCAGGCAGCCATAACATAGCTGCATAGTTTGATGCGCTTTGTCTCTTATGCGATGAAGTTTAACTTGAAGTATGTTTATTTTCTGCCTGGATAGGTAACAATAGTTCTGGCTGTTCTCTCGCTCAACATTCTCTATTCACGACATTATCTAGCCCTCGGCTTCCCCAATTTTAAACTTCAATTTCCTTGAATAAGAGCTTGCGAGAGGGATCAGGGATGGACTATATCTCTAAGTTAGTAACCTCCCCCTCTTAGTCCATAACACTCATTAACTCACCATGTGCGCAAACTCAATGTTGGGATACCTCTCCGTCGCATCAACCAACTTGATATCATACTGCAAAATCGCGTTCGCCAAAATCATTTTGATCTCATTCGCAGCAAAGAACCGACCAGGGCAAGCGTGTCTACCAAAGCCAAATGTCAGGCTGCTCTGGTTCACACTGACAAACTGATGCAGCGCCGCCTTCTCAGCCGACCCGTCATCCTTGGCCTGTTGTCGGAGCTTGTAGAACCTTAGGGGGTCGAACTTGTCGGCTCTGGGGAAGACGCTTGAGTCGGCGCTGATGGCGACGGCGGGGATCTCTATTGTGACGCCTTCTGGGATCTTTTGGCCGTTGGATAGAGTGAATGGTTGAAGAACCTTGCGTTGGAAGGAGGCTACAATACTGTTGTTAGATTAAAAGCGAATTGGGGAGATATATCTTACCCATGGTGGCGGGATGCAAGCGGAGCACCTCCTTGAGGAAGCTATCCATCTTCTTCATGTTCTGCAAAGCTTGGCTAGTGAAAACACCCGAGGTCTGAGAGAGAGCCTCGCGAATCTCAACTCGGAGTTCCTTTTGCACATCAGGCATAGCCGCCAGGTCATAGAATCTACCACAGTTAGCGTGAAATCAGAAGTAAAGGAAGAGCGACTTACGCATTGGTAGCAGTCAAAGTCGTCGTATGGATAGCCGCAAAGGTCAGACCGAGCTGCACCTTGGCGAGGTTCTGGCTGTTCTTATCAGGAAACTTGTCCTTTCTGTCCATGAGCCACTGGAGCATGTCATCCGGCTTCTCGACGGAAGGATCGGCCACGGTCTCGGTCCTCTGCTTAACGATTGGATTAAGAAACTCCTCGGCCTCTGCGATTCTTTGGTCCAGGCGCTTGACCGCAGGCAGCCTCGACGCAAGGAACGGTCGTAGCCAAGGACGCATCTGCTGCACGGCGCGTTGTGCGCCCATGACCTCCATCGTGTAGTTGATTGCTGCGTCGAGATATTTTTCGGACCGGCAGAGCTCAGGGCCGATGAAGACGCGACCTGAGACCATGCCTACGATGCGGAGGAGGCTGTGGTGGATGTTGACTTCTGTCCAGTCATCGCAGGATGGGATGGAGAGCTGGAGGACTTCTCGGACCTCCTGAGCGATGGTGGGATTGAGGCGGTCTACAGACCATGAGTTTTGTGAAAAACAGAGAGTGTAATTATACTTACTCAGTGAGGGAGTCAAATCTCCCTTGATGGTGTGAGGAATGATGGGAACCGATGTCTCGATCTTGGTGTACTTCGTTTCCATCGTCTAGATTAAAACCTGCTCAGCCTCGGGTCATGCGTGTGGATTCGAGGTTGCACTTACCTCGTCAACGGCGGCATCCATGCTCACGACTGAATCGGGGAGCTTGTGCAGTTCTGGAAGGAATTTGGGAGAGATGACCACAATCGGAGACGCTGGGCAAGTCAGAATTGATCCGTAATGACTTACTCTGTATCCGTTAACTTACATCTGCTGGTGGTAATCATGAAGACTCCATCTTTGAACTACCCTCTAGTCAGCTTGAGATCCACTTCTGTGAAGGCACGGTTGTTACCTTTTGGTATCCGTCAGAGTAGAGCTTCCTGGCTCCGGCTAGGTATGCCATTCTTCGCTTTTCTGCATTTCCATCTCCCACGACGGGCAAACCCCATAGTAGAATAGTACGGTTGATGGTTGGGCCGAAAGCAGCTGTGAGGCAGACAACTACGATAGCAAGGAGGGTCGGCCACCGGGTGACGGCAAGGTCGATGAAAGACTGAATGTTTCCCATGATGAGTGGTGTTGTGTGTTGAGTGAAGGGTGAAAGAAGGGTGGTTTGACCCAGCTACAGCCAGGCCGGGCAGAGACGACCTATTTATCACTCTATGACACAACATTACACGGACTTCTGATCCACTTTCATACTTGATCGGCATCTAGAATCGCTTTCGGGGAGATTCCTACTTGACGCCCTGTTGCGTCACCAACTGCCGTATAATAAGGCGAGCCTGATTGGTCAATTTTATCCGTCGTGACATATTTGGAACGGAAAGAAAGATTCCCATGCATAACTATGCACCGGACGGGAAACCAGCAGGGGTTTGATACGCGTCTTCGTGAGCTACCGAAAGTCTAGCGCCTCGCTATCGCTGATGGCATGTAAGGGGTCTTGCCATTGATTGTAACAGTACGAGTCATGGACTAAGAGTGTGCTACTCTGTTTCAAAACTAATAATGATAATCAGGAAGCTAAGCCCTGCGATGGGCGTACGTGTCCTACTAAAAGTAATACGTAGACAGTTGCCGTGTGCCGTGCCACGGTTAGAGACCGAAAGCGAGACCGAGACCGATGACGGCGACGATTTTGAACCGTCATATCCTGGCTCGTGCTTTTTTGAGTTGCAGATGCTACACAATGTGGTAGCGGCAGATGGAACCACGGTATGTGGAGCATTTGACGCCTGGGGGAGGGATTGGGCTGATCGTTTATCGGATCAGGTTGATGGGCTGTATTAAAAGTCCGAACTAGCCAGGTTGATGCGGACGATGTTACATATATAACAGTTGAAACTCCCGTGGTGATACACAAATTCGATATGTGCGTAGTCCGCATGTTGGACGACAAATCAGGTTCTGGTGTCTATGGCGGCACGTCAAGGTGCGAGCGATTGGTTGGTCCATCGAGCCTCGCATTGTCGTCACCTACTGCTCATCATCAGATCAACCAAGCTTGAGCGAAAGATTGAGGTGTCCGAGTCGGCGAATCCTAACGTCCGAGACATGGTATCAGTTCAGTTCCAAGTCTCGGCCGAAAAACAAAATTTCTCCCTGGATCACACACCGCGAGAAATGTTGAGAATCTTCATATTAGAAAAGTATTGTGGAACTAAACCCGTGGGCCAGAAGTAAATACAACTGCATCCACGTACCCTGTGAGCACAACGGATATAGCATCTAGACGACCAAGGCGTTCCATCCAACCTCGTTGTAGCCGTTGGGGACATCACGAGCCATGCCAACGGCGTAACCCCAAGTGTTGTGCGGAGTGACAAACAACTTGGTCATGGTAGAACCAGCCTCATCGGGGTAGCACATCCACTCGAAATTATCCCTATTGCAGCTCTTCCAGGGCGCAGTGCAGGTGATCTTTCCTTGGTTGAGGTCACATCTGAGATAGGCGATGTAGTCGCCGCCTACGTCAATGTTTTGCTGGATGCAGTTGACGAGGTATGCTGTTCCGGCGGGTTGGCCGTTTTCGCCAAAGGTTGCGCATACGTATGTGTCAGGGTTTGACGTCTTGAGGCGGCCAGTCTCTAGCTCGATGGAGAAGAGCTCAGCGCTAGCGTCGCCGGCTTCGTAGTCAAATGTGATGAAGGGTGCGCGGCGGGATGCGGAGAGGCGGGTGTCGGCTGCAGGACCACCGCCGCTGGCGATGACATTGAAAGTTGGGATGGGAGGGGGGCCTGTGGAGGTTGTGGAAGTGGCGGCTTCTGTGGTGGAGGTTGTTTCGACTGCTGAGGCTGTCGAGGCCGAGAGGGTCGTCGAAGCGTCAGTCGAGACTGAGGTTGCGGATGAGGAGGCCTCGGTTGAAACGGTCGAGGAAGCTTCGGTAGAGATGGAAACTGTGGATGAAGAAGCTTCAGTTGCAGAGGCTGACTCGGAGGAGACTTGACGAGGTCAGCAAGCAGGAAAGCATTCAAAGATGAAACTCACGCGTAGAAGATCCAGGCCTGCAAACAGCAGCAGCAACAATCTCAACAGAACAAAGGCCCAAAGCCACCACAAAAGCGTTAACGCGCATGATCAAGACCAAACGTCAAGAAATGAGTGACTAGAGTTGGGATACAGAAAACAAAAAGCGCCGTGGCTTGAAAGTGGCGGCGGCAGCCATTTGTATTTAAGAAATGGCTTGACAGGGGCCGGGTCGATAGTTTGGCTGTTGGAATCGATAGTTTGCTTCTAGCTCAGGGACACACTGACGGGTTTAAGCCACTTTTGGCACTAGAGGCGGGTATCGAGAGGTTGTTTTTGGTGCGTTGGGTCTAATTGGCAAGAAGATGAGTTGGAAGACAGGGGTCTTTATGTGATGCGGCTGATGGGGAGTTGGTTGGTCTCCAGCTGGTGATGAAATGTTCAAGATGTCGGGTTGTTGTAACAACACCACTCGGCGAGCAAGCTACAAGAATAGAGAAAACAGTCTTCGGAACAGCATTGGTATCATAAAATCTAAGGCCATAACCAAATTATTGAGAGAGAAAGCTGGTGAGCTCCGTCGGATCTGACGAAATGAAAAAGCACGTTTGCGGGTCTCATCTTGCGAACAAGTCTTGGCATCCCAACAGCATCTAGACGAAGAATAGCAGGAGATTAGCTCATCACTTGCAAGAGCTCTAGGCCTTTAGGAAAAGCGTGTGAATGTCATACCTGGTTAAACAAGTGAGGCATGAACAGGACGTAATCGATGCTGCAACAAACCCCGAGGCATCCAAGAGAACAAATGATGCACGTTGTCTATTCATACACAGCTTGTCAACTCAACATACTACCCCTCCATCTCCCCCGGAAGCTCCTCTTCCCACTCATCATTAGCATACGCACCTTCCAGAGAAACAGCCCTCTTCCTCCCCCCACCCCCGTACAGAGCCTCGAGCTTCTTGGCATCCATAAAGACATTCTGCATTTCTGCGCGTAGATTCTCCTCGTCCGTGTCGCCATCGCATGCTCTGACCCTGAATCGGACCACGCGTCTGCCGACGCCGGATGTTAGGAACGGTTTGATGCGTGAGATTACGGTCCAGGCGAAGCGGGCAAAGAGGTATTCGCGACTTCCAGAGACGAGGCATTTGATGGGGCGGTCTTGGTAGAGGGCGGCGAATTCTGATTCTCGGGCATCGAGAACGTGGAGAACATATTCTGTACGTAATTCTCCATTTGGTTCGCGGTGTTGCTTGGGAACGAGGGCAAAGACGCTCTGGTCAAAGCAGACATAAAGATCCGCCTTGAGAGGGAGGATGTTGTGTTGGTCGTCCAAACTGTGAGACCCTCCACCATAAAGTCCCATGCCGTTTTTGTTAAACCATTGCTGTTCCTCCTTGGGGATTAAATGTGCCCATGTGAATGCGTAACTGGTGTTGGTCACGGCACAGCGTTTGGTGTGGAGGCCAAGTGACGAAGTTGGGGCGATCCACCAGTCCGGGAGTTTATCGTGGGGGAACTGCCAGTCGTTGAAACACGGCACCACAGCATATCGTTCTGGGCTGTGTCAGTTCTCATATCCGTCAGAAGGAACATCCATATTACCATCATCCTCGATAAAGAACCAATAGTCCCTTTCAAGCAGCACCTTTTCATCATCCGCCACTATATCCTGGCCCTTATCATCCCTCGCAAGCCTCCCTTTCTCAAAAGCATTATTCGCAACAATCTGACAAGCCGTAAGAGCCGTCCGATAATGAACACCGTAGGCGTTATCCTCGGCACTATAATCAACGCGGGGCAAGCAAAACAGCAAGTTGAGGGGCTTCAGATAGCCAGGATGATAGAAGCGTATCTGGTCATAGTTGAGATTCCTGACCTCAAGGGACGACACTGCGGATAGTGAGCGAGGCATTTGGGAGTAGATGGCGTTTGAGTGGGAGCAGGGGTTGAAGGTGGCTGTGACGTTTTTTTCGGTTTTATGAGGGTTGTGTGTGGCCACACGCGATGATGACGTCGTGTGCAGGCGCTAGAAGGGTCGAAAACAGGGCATTGTCTGGTTCGTCGACTGATAGCGCCCAATGTCTTATGTACTCTCCGCCTTTGGCGCCGTTGAGGCTGTCACCGTTCTCGGCCGACACCAAATTCCGAGCTGGTACAATACTCTATAGATATAGCCCCTATTTCTAGTAAGTGTCGACTATCGAGGTTATTATAATAGCGACCAGGTATTTTCAAAATGTCCACACCTCGGGATACCTCTCACGCCCAACGAGTCCGGTTTGGCGCCAGGTCGCTGTATCTCGCCCCAATATCGGATTGCTACAAATAGACACTGAAAAGAGCCTCCCATGTGACAATTTTCATAATCCGATTCGCCGTCATCTTCGCCGTCAGAATCTTCAGCAACCCACGCCCCTGGCATTGGAGGAAATTCGATCATATTCCAAAACTCGCCAACCACTTCCTCCGCGCAGGGATCCCATTCGAATATCCAGTCCTGAGGATTGTCTCCGTAGTTCAGTATCACCAGTGATGGTCCAAGCTCCAGAAACCGGGTTCCTGGCCGTAATTGCATGTCCGTACCTCGACAGGCCGAGAGTTCCATCCGAAAATATTCTTGTAGGTCTAAACCTGCTTCTGCCAGGTCCTCTGTCCACTTTGACAGGGCTTTTGACAACCACTTATTAAACGCTCTCGTGCGCAAGTTTCTCCATTTAATCTTAGCCAAGGTACCACATAGCAAGGGCAAACGACCTTGAGACAAACATGGAGGCAGAACGACCTCCTCTGGACCAGCGCCAGCGAATAGTTTCCTGGTCAGTAGGCGCCACGGTTCCGGCTGAGCTTCATTCAAGAGCGCATGGAAATATGCCCAGGCGAAATATTCAAGGTTTGTTTTCCGAAGAAAGTCTGGTCTGGCGAAACCTCGAGCTAGCATGTCAAGTGCAGTCTTTGGGTCAATCACATCCCAACGAAGTTCATCAGTAATTATTCGAGTGCTTTGTTGAGGCGGAAACATGTTGAACTCCGGGCAGGAAAATCTGAGGTTCAGTAGCAAGGCAGTCGTCCCGGTGTCAAACAGTCCAGCGCCTGAGTTGGGAAAATCCAGCAGGTTGCTGAACTCTTCCCCCTCTCTGCAGAGCTCTAAAAATTCCATTGTGGCCTCATCATCGTATAGGAGGTAAACCGAAATCATCGCGTAGATTACGAGTTGGTCTGCTGGACTATTACTGGTCTTAAGACCCATGGTGTGTAAATCTTTCGCGAGATTGTATTGATGGAAGAGCATTGATATCTAGAATTCGTCAGTTTTATGTGCTAAAACTTGAAGGGGGAAATACCTCAATCAACGTGTCACCATCTTCATTGACATCATGTAATGAAGCTTCGTTTCTATCGAAAGCCTCGAGTATCAAGTCGGTGCGTCCTTTCTCGGCAAATCTGAAAATGGGGCTATCATTTGGGCAAATGTTCCAGTTCTTCAACTGGAACTTCCATCCATCGTACGACCGATAGAACTGGAAGTCCCAAGTCTTTTGTAGTATCCAGCGGGGCAATTGCAGTCTGGCTTGATGGACTAAGTCCATGTCAGAATAGCTGCGGGCGGAAATTTTCGGGTGCCACAAACCTCGGGTGTTTCTGCGAGCCAAATGAATGCATTCTTCGCTCGCTTCTTCCTCCACTCTATACGTGAAACTCCCCAGGAGACCTGGCTTTCTCCGCGGCATTCCCTTGATGGTAGGCCACCAGTTACTGTGGCCTAGGACTGCGTTGTTGGATGGTATTTCGGCAACAGCTGTGGCATCCGGTACTGAGTCTTCGTCCTGGCCTGGGCATTCGACCGAAGAAGGTTGTGCAACTTGCTTGTGTTCCTGCAGGTTTCTCCACTCGGCCATGATGATAGACGGTTGGGCTCTCGTCACCGCACTCATCAGTTGTCAGCCAGCGTTTTCCACATGAAGGGCCGTCGAACATACATCAAATAGGTTTGCTGGGATAGGGAAACCAGTTGTAGGGCAAACTGCAGTCGCTGCTGATGCTCTTCCAACACATCCTTCTTCAACCTGACTTTGAGCTGAGTGAGCAGCTTCTTGCCCCGGCGCGCTGACTCGATTCGTCCCTCCATGTCTTTGATCAACGCGTCAAGGGTGTCCATGGCTTTTTGCGAATACTCCAGACTTCTCTTGGCCGCAGTGTCGTTTTGGACCATTTCGCGTGTTCGCTCAAACTCTGATTCCATATCTTGGATAGCCGGAGCCAGTATCTCCAGTTGTTCGATGCATCGTTGGATGTTTGTTGGCACATCCTGTACCTCATCCCAGAGACGCTTGAGCTTGAAGGTGCTCGTGCCTAGCTTGCCCGCCACCCCGACGATGGCGATGATGCTGGAGACAACACCAAGGACCTCTGCCATCGTGGCGTCGCGGTAGTAGTCACAAAGATGCGATTAGTGCCGAAAATGAGAATGGGGATGAAAATAGGCATGAGGAAGATCAAGACGATCAGCTCCGAGGGAGTTGTGGGTTGAAAACCAAGGGTTGCGGGGGCGTCAGCAGATCAGGAGAGCCTGACGGCCAAGCGACCCAAGCCTCAGCTTCACCTGCAGTATCACGCACCTTGTCACTCGTGGGCAGCTGTGAGTGGCAGAACGAAAGGTGGCTTTGGGGCTGAGCGGGCGGTGCAGAAATCAGGCTCGGCCAACACCGGCAGATATCTTGCCAAGGTCTCTTATTGGATGCGTTGTTGTTATGGATTTCGCAAGGCATCCGGAAGCGCAGTATGCCTTGGAAGCCATACTTGGAAACGAAGTGAGGATGGATTAGTCCCTCAAGTTGCTTGAGATCGGATGTCCATCAGGAGTAGCACCCTATGTGCTATGCTGCGTTGGGGTTAATACGGCGGTTGCATTGAAACTCTCATATGAAACTGCATGACTTACTGCTATGATGATTTTACGTCGCTGTTGGAGTAGAACATTGTGTGTTTTGCTGTCGTGACTGGTGGCCTCTAATGATAACATGAAGAATGAGAGAAGTCAACATTTCAACAACTGAGCCAAAGTTAACCAGTGTCATTCAAGAGCAGAGTCGCTCATTGACGCTCCCACTTCTGGCCCCCGACAAGTATGTTGTTAGTCCACAGCCTATATCTTCTGAGGCTCGTCCGACTTGTCGCTTATGATCATCTCCTAGCTGAGTTTACACCTACCATGACAAGGGTCGCTTCCGCTATTGATCTGGTGAGCTTGAACACCCCAAGATTGCCAAGTCCAAATTCTTTAAGGATATGTACTCATTACCTCACCGAGCTATTCGAATTAGGAGTCTTTCCAAGAGGATTCAGTGCAAGTCAAAGATATGGGCGTTGCTATCGAAACAAGATGTCTATCCGTCATCTCCGCAATCATCTAGCTCTTCTATCTGAGCCAATTGACGACTTTGCAGTCCGGGATAACATTCCCAAGACTGGAATGAGTGAAGTGCGCCCTCGTTTGCCCATCAAATTGGATCCTTTGCATAGTGTTGCCCCATTTCAGTGCCGCAGTTCCGACCGGTAACAAAAAAGTAGTCAGATCCAACCAACACCTTCTATTTGCAGGAGAACTTTTTAGTGGTAGTATAGTCAAAAGTTCCCGGAATAGTCGATCGTTGCTCAAAACGCTCATCAAGGTCGCGTCGTAGCACGATTTTGATTGCGTGATGTCCATGTCTTATCAACCTGAAACAGGAAGGTGCGGACCAGGTGGAGGTGATTCATAGCCGGAGCTTTCCCCCGCTAAAATGCAGCTCGAACAATACAGACCTCAAGCATCTTTAACAATTCATTGAAAGAGATGGCTCTTCGGTGGCTTTTGGGCAGTGTCGCTGCTGGTTTGTTTGTTTTGTCGGCTGAGGCAAAGATTCACGGTTCAAGCACTGAAGCTCGTGGTCTTCACCGTCTTTCCAAGAGAGCTGACGATGGACCACGTGCCGTCAACATCTCGGTGCCTGTCGATCATTTCCACAATGACACCCTCTACGAGCCTCACTCTGATGAAAAGTTTCCTCTGAGATACTGGTTCGATGCGCAGTTCTACAAGGAAGGCGGTCCCGTCATCATCCTCGCGTCCGGCGAGACGAGCGGGGAAGATAGGCTGCCTTTCCTGGATCATGGCATTCTCAAGATGTTGGCCGAAGCGACGAATGGCATTGGAGTCATTCTCGAGCATCGATACTACGGTACCAGTTTCCCCGTACCTGATCTCAAGACGAAGAATCTGCGCTTTCTTTCGACGGAGCAAGCCCTCGCCGACACGGCGTATTTCGCAGAGAATGTCAAGTTCCCTGGACTCGAGGAGCGAAACCTTACGGCAGCTTCGACACCGTACATCATCTACGGAGGATCCTACGCCGGCGCTTTCGCTGCTTTCGCGAGAAAGATTTACCCCGACATTTTCTGGGGTGGCATTTCCTCTTCCGGCGTCACCGAAGCCATCACCGACTACTGGGAGTACTTTGAGGCAGCACGCCTCTTTGCGCCCGGCGACTGCGCTAGCACCACCCAGAAGCTGACACGAGTCGTCGACAAGATCCTTCTCGGAAAGGACAAGGAGGAAAAAAAGAAGCTCAAGATTGCGTTTGGCCTTCAGGAACTCAAAGATGATGACTTTGCCATGGCCATTAGCCGTGGTATTGGCGGTTTGCAATCCAACAACTGGGATCCCGAGGAGGATGCGCCTGACTTTGGAATCTACTGCGGAAGTGTTTCTTCGGACAGTCTTCTCTATGCCAGCACCCGCCATCTCATTCCCACTGTCCAGAAATGGGTCTCAACCTGCGGGTATCAAGCCGAGGCAAAAAGTCTTACCATTCGCTTCCTCAACTACATTGGTTACATCAGATCAGCCGTCAACACGGATCTTCAAGGTGGATGCCAGGATAAGACCGTCAATGAGTGCTACTCGATCCGAGGTTCGATCAACGAGACTGGTTTGAACCAAGGAATGATGCGAAGCTGGACCTACCAGACATGCACTCAGTAAGTTTAATGCCCAGCGTTTGAGATTCGTGCTAACATTTATAGATGGGGATACTTCCAGACAGGATCAGGCACGCCAAAGGACCAGCTGCCTCTCGTCTCTCGCCTTATTGACCTCGAATACACAACCATCCCCTGCCGTGAAGCCTTCAACATCACCACTCCACCAAACATCGACTCCATCAACAAACTCGGCGGTGTCAACTTCAGCTTCCCCCGCGTCGCCTTCATCGACGGAGAAGCAGACCCCTGGCGAGCCGCCACGCCACACCGCATCGGCGTTCCTGAGAGAGAATCGACAGTCAGCGAGCCTTTTATCCTCATCGAGCATGGTGTTCATCATTGGGACGAGAACGGGCTTGACCCGAAGAGCGAGGCTTTTGACTTGCCTCCTCCTGCTGTTGCAAAGGCTCAGAAGGAGATTGTTGATTTTACAAAGGCTTGGTTGGAGGAGTGGGCTGCTGAGAAGAAGGCTGGGAATGATCTCTAGGGGGATCAGAGCTCGGTTTTTGATTGATAGATGAGTCGACTAACTAGACTAACGAATCATGCCACGACTGTCTCAAAGGCACGTTTACTGCCATTTGCAAAGGTTCTCTCGCCCTGGTATTCACTCAGAGCTATCATAAGGCTTCACACCCGCCAGCTTCAGCAGCTGATCTGTCAACTCGGGCTTCTCCCTTGGCTCGCTCCTTCTTGTGTCCGGCGTTCCATCCGGAAACTTGGGCTTGCTCGCCCGGATATTGATATTATCATGAGGCCAATGCGTAGTCGCCAACCACTTGTCAAACGCCTCCTTCTTCTTCTCCAACGTCTCTGCGCTAGCAAGGTACGCGGGGGTGTACGAGACGTACGTGATGGTCCTGATAGTGTTTCCCTCCGGAGTAGGCTCAGCACCCCAATGAATCAGACGTGAGTCCCAAATTATGAGATCTCCTGGTTCGGCGGTGACTTTGTGAGGTCTGTAGCCTTGATCCTCGAACCAAGAAATATGGTCCTCGGTGAAGGTGTAAAAGTCTTTACGCCTCCAGTCCGCCTTGGAGGTGTAGTTGGCAAAGAAATCCTCAACTACCTTATGAGTCCCGGGGTAAACGGTGAGACCACCATCTTCAGGACCAGACTTGGAGAAACAGGCGATGCCCTGGACGCATTGAAGACCTTGACGGTAGGGAGATTGATCAACGTGAGCCTGAGGCTGTCGTGAGACATGTCCAGGTCTCCTCGGCAGCGTGATATTCAAGGCATCAAAAGAAACAAGCAACTCCCTCGTCCCCCAAATCTTCTCAAAAACGTCAATAATACCTGGTTCAAGTCTGATATCCCACATGAACTTTTCATGCACAACGCCATAGTGAGTGAAAGCGTTGAAGTTGGAAATGTTTGGAAGATTGTCAGGAGTCCAGGTTGACCTGTCGGAGAGATCGAGGGCGTCGTTGTCAAACGACTTGAGCCAGTCAAAGGCGGCTCTTTGGTAGGCGAGGGCTTTTTCTTTGGGGATGACGTTGGGGACGACGGCGTAGCCGTTGTCGAGATAGTGTTGATACCAATCTGTCATGATGGATGAGTTCAAGTTGAGGGTATCAACTGTGGACAAGATGGAACAACGAGTGAAAGCTCTGTTATATATAAGAACATGCGGCTACAACGACGAATAAGGTTATGTTTTTTAGGCCCCCAACGACGCTATTTTGCGGCTGCACACGGCTAGGCTGAAGCCGTGCCTGATTTGCTACTTCGGATTCCAAGATCGCATTTGAGTCAGACAAGACAAGCCACTCGTGACGACGTGCATTGCATCTGCGGTGATTTGCGAATTATTTCTTCCTATCATGAGTCATCGGTCGGATGCAGTTAGCCCATTGAGAAAAAGTGTGCAACCTTTGGAAAATTTTGCGATCATTCTTTGAAGAGAGGTTCGAGATTGGGGGCCAAGGCGGCGAGATGAGTCAATCCGGAATGCCTTGGCATAAAACTAACACGGGGTTTCGAGTCAGATTGCAGGGTTTTAGGACGTAAAACGTTTCCACTCTTCCTAGCTTATCGTTATCGTTCAAATCTTGGAGTCGGTATCCGCCTGTGCCAATCAATGGCGGGGTTGGAGGCAACAGTGAGCTGTACTCAGCCCTGGATGCGTTTTCAAGGCAGTGACCAGTCTCTAATGATGCGGCTGATATTTAACTAATCTAAAATTAACTAGGTCTAAGATTTTTACAAGACTGTAAAGGCGCTCATTAAAGCTTTCTAATAATGCATTCGTACTCCTATAGCAGCTGAACAAGAGGCTCCCCCAAGCCTGTCACGATTTTTTCCCTCTTGAGCCAATGCGACAACCCTCAGAGCGCACCATTTCCTATGGTTTTGGGATAAAGATGTATAAATAAAGTAATGAATGATACCTTCGAGGGCTCGAAATCAATGTATCTAGAAGTCTCTACCTCAAGGATTCGGAAGTGCCTCGAGTGTCGTATTTCCTAGTGTTTACCCTACAGACGCAAGGATCCACACGGGAGCTCATCAAGTTGACAAATCAAGACTGAATCGATTCTAGTGCTTAAGAATGAGTATTTCTATTATTAAATAATCATAAGCTCATAAATCTACTGGTCTGAAGCCCTTCTATATGAATAATTTTGTTGTCGTCATCTTGAATGTCATGAGAAACACCTCCTTTTCAACGACCATGGAAATGCCTGGATCGTGATCATGTATGCCTCGCTTTTATGCAACGAAAAGAGCCTTCCCCTTTTGAATCATCAAGCCGCTCCGATGCGATAGTTGTCACCCATTAAAGGATCATAGACCAACGCTAAGGATGCAAGCGAGCCTTCGTTCACCGCCGTGACCTCTCCAAGACGGAAGATATCATACCGCGTTTGCGTATCGGCTCCGTCTGGAGGCTCTCGCTTCCGTGCGTTCCTTATTCCCTTCCCACCCAGCCTTCATCAGCCAAAAAGCTGCCATCGGAGGTGTCGTCAGCAAGCCTAGCACGCCTCCAAGGATTCCCTTGAAGGCTTGCGGCACCCACCGATCTTGATAAAGATAGTCACCGCCGGAGCGGACACCAAAAACGGTCAAGATACCGATACTAGGACCCCAGAGAAGGAGAAAGCCCACGACGGCAAGCATGAAGCCCCTAAGCGCCTGTTGAACTATGGAACGCAACACCAAGCCAATTTTAGACTTGGGTTCTTCCTCAGGTATCTCTTCAGACTTTGGGGAAGGGGAGGGGAGGTAGAAGAGCCATCTTAGCCAGGGACTTGATGGTTCAGGGATGAAACCGATGGGTTGGACTGATCGGTTTGATAGGTCGTAGCTTACGAGGCCCATCTCGACGAACCAGGTGAGGATGCATTGGATGATAATTGTTACCGCTGCGTCTCCTGCAAGGGTGTTTGGTAGTTGAAAGAGTCGGATAGGATTCTTTGTTGTATCCTGCGTCGTGTACATGACTATTGGAGTTAGCATGTCATCAAACGCATTGAAGGTACAACTCACCATACGCTAGGGCAAAATTGACACCGCCCGAAAGGATCATGGCCCCAATACCATCCAAGAAGAACAGATAGAACATCTGATGCCCAGTAAACACCGGGCTTGGCTCAAGCCTCCCCTTCTCTTCCTCCTCTTCCTCTGCGGCCCCTCCTGCATCTCTCTTTTCTCGAACAGGGTTGGCCTCCCCCTTGCGCGAGGAAGACCCCTGTCGGGTTTGAGACGACGACCCCGCCCGCGTCTCACGTTGCGCCGCGGCCTTGGGCATTGTCGCCACTTTTGTTTTGTGTGTGAGATGGGCGGAAATAAGAAGGATGACGGTATCCGTATGTCAATTGGCGTTTGTGAGGATGTTAAGTGATTCTTGCGGTGGCTGAAAATGCGTTTGCCAAGGTGTGGAAAAGGGGGGGTTGGGAAATTGGACGAGAGAAGTTCATGCTGGGGCAAAAAATGCATGGACGTTGAGCAGCCGAAAAAGTCGCTAAGCACGGGCAGCCAATCTACTCCTCCCGCAGAAAAGAATCTAAGCGATTCTAAGGTGATTTTTCATTGTTGGGAATTGCCTCAAAAAATCACACCATTTCCTTCCGTCAACTCCCGAGCGCAAGACGTCAGCAACACGAGACTTTTTATAAGAGTCTGAACTGCCGCTGTTTTACAGATTTCGTTTATCATGAGGGGTTTCGCTATATTGAAACTTTTAAGGGTTGACAGGTTTGATCTCCTTGTCGGCCGCAGCCGTCATCTGTTTGTGTGTTTCTCACCGCTCTCGACACTCGGGGTTTCACATCATCTGTCACTGTCGCGACGGGAAAACATTTGTGTTGAAGGATTGAAACGGGAATATTTATCACTGCAACCTATTTATTGATTCCGAATCCTTGGGTCTTTGATGGATCTTGAAAATCTTCATGATGTAAAGGCGTTCATCTCAAGTCATCCTTTCTCCACGGCTTTCCAGGGGCAACACTCACCGTCTCATGGAAATTGATGCCATCCCAAAAGCAGGGGCCTCAAACAGGGTCGTCGTCAGGCGACGAAATCACAGTGGCACCCAAGGAACGAAAGTGTCCAGCGGAGAAATAGGCGCCGTCTAGGCACAGACGCCGCTCCAACCCCTGGAGTCAAACCCCTGTAATCATGGACCACATGGAGGGGAGCGCTAAGGCAGGAACTGACAGTTGGTGAGTGGCTGGCCTCCCCACCTCCCGCGAGCCCATCTCCGTCCTATTCCAAGTTGAACCTCAAGGCCGTCATCCTCTGGACCCCTTTGTGCCCCAGTTTCAGGTACAGCGGCTCTCTTGACCAGATTCACCACCGCGAGGACTCACCTCGCTTGGATAGTTGCCGCCGGCTACCTGGTCTGGACATGTCGCTTATGGGGATGCCGAGGCTCTTGGGATTCTTAGTCAAGTCTGACAAGTGGGTAGCATGAACCTGAGGGATCAATTTCATGATTCGTGATGCTCTCAATAGTGAGTGCATCAGTGAAGCTCTAGAAGCATTCTCTGCTCAGTCCACTCCAATTACCCTGATCAAACACCGATTCAACACCATCTCTATCAATATCCTAGCAAGCCTAATGCACTGTGACCAAATCCAATCGGCCCCAAGATCTACCAGGATCTCAGCCCATTGGTAATGATGGATGTCAGCACCCACGCACGCTGAAACCTCTTGGCCACGACGATGCAACCCTCCCTCGCATACCCCTTGACGGCATATCGTTCCGAGCGGAACACCCCTGCAGTCCATCTTTTCCGCCAAGATTCTCCGTGAGAATCCATGAGGCTCTTGTCCACAGAGATAATGATCGAGATATAAGAGCTACAGTCCTCCCATTGTCACACCCTCTTCTTTCTCTTCAGGCTCATCCCAGAAGTCAACAAACATTCTCTTGCCCTTCCTTTGAGGCTTTTGCTTCCCTTGCACTCACTTTCTCTTCATTATACACTTCATTGATTGAAGTTGTTTCATTCATTCATTCAAACACGTAAACCGCCAGTCGGACCGTCACTCACTCCTTCAAAAAACCAATCTTTTGCACCTCCGCTTTCCGGCCCCACTTACCTCCGAAAGACCCACTTTTTCAACATGCCTTCCTTCACCCAAAAGACCCTCCTCACGGCCCTCGCCGGTGCCATCGGCGTCGCTGCCCACGGCCACGTCAACAACATTGTCATTAACGGTGCTGAGTACGCCGGTTACGACGTGTTCACTCTTCCCTACAGCAGCAACCCTCCTGTTGTTGTTGGCTGGTCGACCACTGCCACCGATAACGGCTTCGTCGCCCCCGATGCCTTCGGAACCGCCGATATCATCTGCCACAAGGATGCAAAGAACGCCAAGGGTCACGCCAAGGTCGCTGCTGGTGACAGCATCTTCCTGCAGTGGGATACCTGGCCTGAGTCTCACAAGGGCCCTGTCATTGACTACCTCGCTTCTTGCGGCACCAGCGGCTGCGAGACCGTTGAGAAGGAGACCCTCAAGTTCTTCAAGATCAGCGAGAAGGGTCTGATTGACGGCTCTTCTTCCCCTGGCGAGTACGCCTCCGACGAGCTGATCAAGAACGGCAACGGCTGGTTGGTCAAGGTCCCCGAGACCATCAAGCCCGGCTTCTACGTTCTCCGACACGAGATCATCGCCCTCCACTCCGGTGGCCAGGAGAACGGTGCTCAGAACTACCCCCAGTGCTTCAACCTCGAGGTCACTGGCTCTGGTACTGAGGAGCCCGAGGGTACCCTGGGTACCGAGCTGTACAAGGCTGACGATGCCGGTATCCTCTTCAACATCTACACTCAGCTTAGCACCTACCCCATTCCCGGTCCCAAGCTGATTGCCGGTGCCTCCGCTGTTGCGCAGAGCACCTCCGCCGTTGCCAGCACTGCCACTCCCCTCACTGGTGGTGCTTCCGCTGCCGAGCCCACCGCTGACTCTGGCTCCCCCTCTGCCCAGCCCTCCTCCGCTCCCGCTGCTACCACCGCTGCCCCCGCTGCCGGTAACACTGAGGCTCCCGCCGCTGGCAACACTGAGGCCCCTGCTGCCACCCAGGCTCCCGCTGCCTCCGACGCTGCTCCCACCCCCATCTTCGTCTCTGCCACCACTGATGCCGCCGCCGCCCAGCCTACCCAGGCTGCTCCCTCTTCCGGCTCTGATGGCAAGGGCTGCAAGAGCAAGCGCAGCAAGAAGGTCCGCCGCCACGCCCGTGACGTCAAGGCCCGCAACGTCGCTCCCATGATTAAGTACTAAGTGTACTACTCGGAGAAATCAACTCTCACGCAGAGCGTGTTTGTGTAAAAAGATTCCAACATTTTCTTGCAAGGATCGAAGCCACTCTGTCTTGTCCCAAATGACGGGGAAGGGCAGGTTTGGAGTGGTTGTTGAATATTCTGTTGTATATATGTGACCTCGATGTCTTGTATAATAAAACCAACACGACCATTTGAGTCTCAATTCTGTTTCCATTGATCCTTGTGAATGTCTTATGTGCATAGTGGTAGACCTTAGTGGTAAACACGGAGTCTCTTGTGATGTGTGGAGACAGTAATAATTCAACAAAGACGTTGACAATCGTTTCAATATTATGGTTGAATGTTGGTCTAACCGTTTGCCGAGTTCTTGAAGATATCATTGAAGATTGGGACTCTGGTTGCAGGCACGACTTACGCACTGAGCCACGTCCGGTGATAATTGAACAGAAACATATTGGGAATCGAATCTTGAATAAAGTTATAAGAATATGATAGAGCTAAATACAGGCCCAGCAGCTATAAACTTCAGGAGACCGAGTCTCACTCGTCTCATATCTATGTACCAAAGTCATTCATCATAAATCCCGATGAGGATTATACTGGATAGGCCTGCAGACAAAGTTATCAAACCGCATAAAGTTATCCCCAGTTTTCTTCGACTGGGGACTCGCCGCGTAGATCCAGATCGTGTCCGTGTTGCCGGTGGCCGTGAACTGGATGTTGCCCGTCCACCAGCGGCCGGTGTCTGAGACCCGGACAGGCCAGTCCTCGTCGATCAGGTCGTCGTTCCACCACATGCGGAAGTAGGGCACGTACGTGTTGACGTTGCCCTGCGAATCCTTGAGCTCGACCTCGTAGTACTTGTCAAAGTAGTATTCGAAGGTGCAGGCGAAGCGCACGCCCTTGCACGTCTTAGCGTCCTGCCAGAGCCTGATCTCAAGGTTGTTGTAGAGCTTGTCCGTCTCCAGGACGGTGCCGTGGGGGTCGCCGCCGCCAAGCATGCGCTTGTAGAAGCGATACGCT
Source organism: Fusarium keratoplasticum (assembly GCF_025433545.1). NCBI lineage: Eukaryota > Fungi > Ascomycota > Sordariomycetes > Hypocreales > Nectriaceae > Fusarium > Fusarium keratoplasticum. The sequence goes on along the minus strand of NC_070530.1, from coordinate 4,035,279 downwards.
GAGGTGACCGATTCGTACCAGGGGGTATTCCTGTAGGGAATGTCCATGTTGCCGTCGGCGATGGGGATCGCGCAGGTCTGGGTAGCAGCGGCGCGGGCGGTCACAGTGGACTCGATGCCGATGGTGGAGGTGTAGGTGGATGTCTGGCCGTTCTTGACGGTGGTGACGGTTGTCAACTTGGTGGTGGAGATGACACCGATTGTGGATGTGGCCTCCAGAGACACGGTGGTCGTAGCGTCGGTGAAGATGGTGGCAGTGTAGGTGAACTTGTTGATATCCGTGACAAGAACAGGCTTTGTCTGTGTGAGAACGGCATTGACGGTCTCATCGGCAGTGGAGAGAGCTGTGGAAGTAACATCAACCGTGGTCTCAACGGTGGAAGTAAACAGAGAGGTGGACGTCGCCTCAACCTCAATGGTATGACCAACGGGGTGAATCTTGGTCTGGATATCCAAGAGCTGCTCAGTTCGAGTGATCTCTACCCATGTGTATCCAGTCTTGATACCCTTGAGGGTGATGTGATCGGTGACAGAGATTTCGTCAGTCACATCAGTCACATACGAGTTGGTGGTGAAGTAGGTGACTGTAGTCTCATCGACAGGCGTCGAGTAAACAGTGGCGAGGACGTCCTCGGTCACTGTCTCCTTGCCGAAGCTAGTGGTGCCATCGACAACCACCGTGTGAGTGGACGTCTTGCCCTGGGTGATGGTGACAACGTTAGCCACAGTAACAGTGACTGTCTCCCTGTGGACAGTTCCAACAGCAGTGGACTGGCCCACGACGGTGGTGTAATCGGTCCTTGTCTCGACAGCAGCGCTGCCAGAAACATCCTCATAGACGGTGCGCGTAGAGAGGGGGAAGGTGACGATGCATGAGCAGGCGCTGCGGAAGTGAGTCTCGCCGAACTGGTTGAGCCAGTCTTGTTCGGGGCTGCTTTCACCACGGGCATCGAGGCCGGGTGTGGGGAGCGAGCGCTTCTGCTGCCACCAGGGGAAAACCTGCTCGGTGTAGTCGACGGTGGTGACGGTGCGAGTGTTGGTGTAGGTAGAGACTTGGAATTGTTAGCGTGGATTGAAGAACAGGAGATGATGACTTACAATACTCGGTGGTCCAGTCATTGGTGGAGGCGGTGCTCGTCGACACGTCCGTCTCGGTTGAAGTGAAGACAGTCTTGAAGGAGGTTCCAGTGTTTGTCGAAACCTCGAATGTCGTCGTCGTCACAGTAGTCGATGTGGTATCCGTAGACTCGATCGTAAGAGTAGAAGTCGGCACGGTAACGACGTCGGTGGAGGTGTATTGAGTGTGCGTACGCGTCGACGGGACAGAGTGGATGACAAAGGTACGCGACTCTGTAACCACGAGAGTAGCGCCGGGGGCGACCTTGACGTAGGTGCCAGTAGTGACATAGTCAGTTGTCGTTGTGAGGATGGTCTCAACGCTGGTCGAAGTCTCCGTGACGACGTCGACGGATGTAGATGTCGTGACATACTCGGTGGCGGTGTACTCGACAGAGGTTTCAGTTTCTACTTCGATAGTGACTGTCCTGATGCGCGTGGAGCCGACGTGATCGACCTCAGTCTTCTCGATCGTGCGGATCGAAGCAGGAGCAACAAGTGTAGTAGTGCCGACGGTGCGCTGAACCGTCTCGGCATCAACAACAACGCTATCGCTGTTGCGAACAGTCTCGGTGACAACTTCATCAGAGGCCGTCACGTAGACGGTAGAGGGTTCGGCGCTGACAGTCTCGGTGCCTCCACCGTAATACTCCGTCTCTGTCACGACCTCATTATCCGTCTGAGTGATGGTCACGACAACAGTTTCGGTCGAGGCAGAGTTTGTACCAGAAACGGTGGTGACGGGCTGGAGAGCAGAGGTACAAACACCCTCGGCATACTCCTTATGGGCGTTGAAGATGACGATGAGAGGGTCATTCTTCCACTGAGAGACCTGGCCTACCACAAGTCAGTCAAGATCCAGCTTCAAGCGCTTCAAAGAACCCACAGTAAGCAGTGGGGCCCGACGGAATACAAACAGCAGCGAAAGCACTCAAAGAGTTGAGTGCCTCCGCCAGGAAAAGCGAGCGGACAAGACGGCGAGCCATCCTTAGACGTTCAACGACCCAGCTTCAACGAGCGATCGAGAGAAAAAAGCCACAAGCCCAAACGTCCGCCTAGCGGATGGGGGGGAATCCAGCGCCTTTATTTTCCCATGCAGCCATTTGACCCTCTTCCCCGACTTTCCCGAGCATTTTGTTCTAGACTGGGACCTTTGGTCTGACATGTTGGCTCTACCGTCTAAACTATTGAAAACCCACCGGAGCTGAAAAAAGCAGAGCAGACGGTTGACAGCGAGAGGAACGGGGCCCTGACAGGGGTGCCCCTGGGATCGCCAGGGGCGCTTGTGGCCTGGAAGGGCTTAGTCGGCGGCGAATGCGAGGGACTATCGATTTCGAGATCGCGTAGCTTTTAGATCTAGAGTCAATATGGCAAGGATGTTAGGGTTCATTAAAGGCATCACACGATGTTCAAAGAAGGATCGACCAGTGGGAGAATGCGAGAAGCTGAGGTTTGTGGCAAGATGCTGCGAGGTGACCTGGCCGATATTGAACTAGTCTTCCAGCTTTAGTAATTGAAGCCCAAGATCAAGACCAACGATGTTATCCCCTCTGCCTCTTTCGTGTTCAATATTCCCCGTGGCGTCGCCGGGGTTTCGGGCCTTATGCTTAACTGAGGCTTCGGGCGCTTCGCTCACGGATTTAAGGCGTTGATGGGTTGGTGGCTTGAACGTTGAAGCCCCTAAAGGGCGCCGTTTATCCGTCAAAGACTTGGCGTGGACCTTACAAAGATGCAAGGGAGATGGGAAGTGTCGTTGGAGATAACAATTAGTGCTATTGTATTGCTACACAGTTTGCGTCTACTAACAAAGAGAATGTTCGGGTATCTCGACTGTGGAAAACATGCCCGCCAACGCCAACAAACAATCATGCCCAACCAAGCCACTCCTACTCCCCGACCGTGTTGCTCCCTGACCCTTACATCCGCTTCGGGTTCAGATACGACATCGTCTCCTGGTAAGCCCGCACTATGGACGTGCCCATGGCCTCAAAGATGGTCCAGATCCGGTGCGGAATATACTGGATCAACCACAGAATGCCAGCGCCCATATACCAAATGCACTTACCCAGGGTACCAAACAGCGCCTTTAGCATGTCATAAGTCATCTGCCCGAACGACATGATGAACGCACCGATGGCCTTGGGTGCGTCGACAACGATGGCGCGGGCGAGGAAGCAGAAGCCATCCCAGATATCCTGGAGCGTGATGTTGCGGAAGAAGGATACAACGGCCATGGTGGCTGTGTGTAGGAGGGAGAGCAGGCGTGAAAAGACATCGATGATGGCTTCGCCTATGCGCTTGAAGCCTCGACCGATCCATTTGAGGAAGACCATGACAGCGCCAGGGATCGCCTTGATCGTCTTCCAGATGGCGACGGCGATGGCCTTCAGAATGGGTGGGATCTCCTTGATGCCCTCCCAGACAGCCTTGCCACAGCGCTTGATGTTGCCTGGCAGTTCGACAACCTTCTTCACGATCTTGGCAGGCAATTCTTTCGCCATACGCTTGCAAGCGGCAGCCATCCGATGTCGGCGTTTCCAGATCCCCTTGCCGACTTCCTTAGGTAGCTCGTACACGAGAAGAACGGGGCAATCCCAGAAGAGAACCTTGAGGAAGTGACCGAGACGCTTCCATGCGCGGCGAATACGCTCCATCTGTTTGTGATGCGCCGTCTTCCAGCGGAGCCATGCGCCGCCGCGACGAGCGGGGAGGAAGTCGACGATCTCGCGATGACCGTTGATAGCAGCTAGACGAAGAGCGATAGCACCATCGGGCGCGATCAAGCTATCGTCAGCTCCGTAGTCCTTCATGAGAACCTTGACCAGTGCTAAGTGACCTCGTTCCGCGGCAAGCATCAGCGGTGTGCGCTCGGGTCGTTCGTCATCGCTCAGGGTTTTCGAGGTATCGGGACGGCCAAAGGCATTGACTGTTGCGCCGAGTGCGACAAGCCGGCTCACCATGGGCGTTCTTCCCGCGCGCACGGCAGCGAGGAGGGGAGTCTCGTGAGCGCGACTCGTCGTATCTGGAGAAACCCATCCGCGCGATATAAACTCGGCAACAAGATCATCGTGACCGTTTTCGATCGAGGTGAAGAAGGAGTCGACGATATCCCTCTCGAGACGGTACGCTTCGTGGTAACTCGTCCAGTCCGAGTCGGAAGTCAGGCGCTGGAGATTCGTAGTTTTCGCAATGGGCGAATGGAGGATGGGAAACTCGACGGCGGACGCGCGCTCAATTCTATTCAGGAGGTCGCCATCATCGGTGGCAGAGTACGTCGGAACAGGAAGATCCGACTCGTGTGGAGGAGGAGTCGTTGACATGGATGACAAGGAGGTCATAGAATGCGGGGATCGAAAAATACGATGCTGGTGAAATAATACACAGTCACGGTTGATGAATGGAAAAGGGTGAATCGCCCCTCGAGGCGAGGAAAGAGGCCAGTTTTGAAGCCATCGTGACTGTCGGTGGCTGACCTCAAGGCGTCCTTTGGCGTCCAGATATTATGGCGTCGGGCTGTGTGAGTGGCCAGGCAGCGCCAAAAAGCGTGAAGTCATCTCTGTTGGAAATGGGAGCTGAGGGCTCAGCCACCACCAGCAGGGACGTTTAGCCGTTCAGGTGGTTGCATTCAGGCGGCGAGTTGCTGGAAGGGGCCTGAGAGAGTTGCTAGCGTAGGCTGTTTGGAGGGCGCCTGGTGCTGCACAGCCATGAGAGAGCGATAAGGCTGAGGTGGACTCGGATGCATCAGAGCGATAAGATAACAGCCAGTTTGGCTGCATAAAGCGGCATAAGGTGCATAAAATATTAGCATTGAGATGAATCCCTTTGAGCTCCCGCCCAACCCCGGCTCGACCCCATTGCAGAGGCGAAGTTGCTTGAGCGGTACTACCGCTTCATCAGTAAACTCAAAAGACTCGAGTTTCATTAGGTATAGTCGGTTGATGTTTGTCCAGGCCAGACCTTGGGGCGCCCACCCATGAACCCCGCGCGTCAGTATAACTGTCTTTGTTGCGAACCCGAACCTTCTGGCGTGTCCGCCTTTGGTCTGGGGCCTTTCTTGTGGTGATCGAGATGGGTTCCCAAAACAACACCTCAGGAACCATGGCACATGAGGCCAGTCGCATGTGGCAAGTCTTCTGATTTTTGCCGCCCAACATGCAGTATTGACAATAACACAGATTGGCACGGACCCGGGCCAAAGAAGTCACCCTCTTGTCATCTATGTCAGTATTGATTTGCGGCGAATTGTTGTTTGTTCTTGGCTACCCTACGCCTCTACCCTCATCGTTATTGGACGAGCTGCAGTACCAACCCGCTCATTTGAATCGCCTTCTGGATATAAGGCCATGATGGATTTGTGGATAGCAAGGGTATCGTTTCAGAGGTTGTCTGTTCTCAACAGGAATAGTATGCAGTGAAATCAACGGTCCAATCGCACTCAGCTTTCTGTCTGGCAACAAAACCATGCCTTGACTCCTCCCCACCTACCAACCTAGGTATTGTAGATTCTGGGTTCTGACAGCTTGTGATAAGCAAGAAGGCTTTATGGTTGCCAGCCGATAAGCAATCGAGATACCAATGCCAACGATAATCGTCAGAATTAGCCCCGATCGGCGACCAGCACGGTATGCCACCCTCTTCTCCCAAAACTCACCGGCTGCGGGCCCGTTTCTGAAGCCCGTCCCGGCCAACCGTCCTAAAGCCCAATCCATCGACAAACACGTCTCCCCTGATAAGTCGCTCTGGGCTATAATGGCAACATCTGCACTATCCATCCTCAAGACACATCTTCCCCATCTGACTCATCCACTCGCTGTTCAACATCCCCCAAAGACGTCAGATTGCCCCACCTTGACGACACTTGAAGCCTCCATCACGACTACGGATTTGTCATCCCCAAGACGCCTATACTCGGCTCCCACCGCCGACTTGATCTCACTCAAAGGCCGCATTGAACCCGGTTAATCTAGATTCGATCTTTCATCTGCCCAGATCCGCGACCATGACGCTTATCAAGACCCTCACCAACAAGACCCTCAAGGGTCACAAGGCCGTCATCTTCACGACGGTGCCGGCGCCGCAGTCGCAGCTCGACCGCATCCAGAAGCAGTTTCCTGATCTCAAGATTATAACTCGGCTTCAGCCATGGGGTGCTCCTCTGGACCCGGATTTCAAAGAGGAGGAGTGGAAGGATACGACTGTGCTGCTGACTGCCACCATTCTTCCCATCAGGGAGCAGGCGCCTCATCTTCAATATGTTCAGTTGACCAGTGCGGGCGCGAACCATATTGTTGATAGGCCCCTCTTTTCCGGGACGAATATCCCCTTTTCCACGGCTAATGGAGTCCATGGGTAAGAAACCCTCGATTGCACCACGCTGGCAGAAACTAATCTCTCCCAGACCTCAGATCGCTGAATGGATTGTCAGCACTTTCCTGACGTTCCAGCATCACCGTAAGCATATTGCAGCTTTAACTTACTAGATTTTAGACTAACATATCCACAGTCAAGGATTATTGGAAGCTCCAGGAGGAGGCCAAGTGGAAGAGACTCCACCAGAACCCTGAAGATGCCGAAGACACTGTCGGGAAGCGGATGTACGATCAACCCCTGCTTTTGGAAACTACAAAACTAATCATCTTGAAGAGGCATCCTGGGCTACGGTAGTATTGGCCGTCAAACCGCCCGTGTGGCCAAGGCCTTGGGCATGGATGTTCACGCCTACACCCTTCACCCCCGTCCAACTCCCGAGTCGCGCAGGGACGACTCGTACTCACCCGAAGGACTTGGTGACCCCGAGGGCGCGTTCCCCAGCAAGTGGTTTTCTGGCGGCTCCAAGGAGGACATCCATGCTTTCCTGGGCTCTGACCTCGACCTCCTTGTTATCGCCACGCCCCTCACAGCAAAGACAAAGAACCTGATCGCCAAGCCTGAGTTTCAAGTTCTCAGCAAGAAGAGGACGTTTGTCACCAACATTGCACGTGGACCCATCGTCAACACTGACGATTTGATCGAGGCGCTCAACACGGGGGTTATTCGGGGTGCTGCGTTGGATGTCACGGATCCGGAGCCTCTGCCTGATGGTCATCCTCTTTGGAGTGCCAAGAACATCACCATTACTCCTCACATCAGCGCTGCATCGGCGGCGTATTACTATAGACTTTTGGATATTTTCAGATTGAATCTTGAGAGGTTGAGTCAAGGGAGGGAGGATCTGATTAACAAGGTCAACCGCAAGGAGGGATACTGAGGGCAAGTCTTTAAGAAAGGGCATACAAAAAGAACATGGGGTATGGTTTTAGTCTCTATAAGGGTTCGAAATGTATTTCTGCCTCTTGCTCACCGTGTGCAATCTATCGCCTACCCTTAGCGCTATCGTCTATTCATCCAAGCCAACTCGTTTCTATCCGCTGTTGAAAAATCCGTACTATGAACCTTGTTCCCCTGCCCTTGAGACAACAAGCGGCCAGGGTGGAAAATAAGAAACGCCACCATAACACCAAGCATGAGCGACGCATCCATCACATACAGCATGGCCTCGTTCTCGCTGATGAAGCCGTGAAAGCCTTGGACAAACTCGATGGCCCTGACTAGGTTGCGTATCCAGATGGCGATGACGGAAACACCCAGCATCCAGACGTAGGGCTTCCAAATCCCAGCGAACAGGGTCTCCTGGCATGCCTTCTTGTAGAACCTGAAAACCAAGTAAAAGTATATCGCCAACACAAACAGTTGGAACAATAGGCCTCCCAGGACGACTTTATCTCCGATCTTCATGATCTTGATGCTGCCTGTAACTTGTACCAGCGAGCCTCCAATTTGTGTGCAGAATGCGATAATATCGGTCAAAATGAATAGGGAAGTCGGACTGCATTTTCGCTTCGGTTGGCCAAGGAGGACTTGTTTGTATCTCCCGAGTGTGACGTAGAGGGTGGCGCATATGAAAACGGGGGCGACGAGGATAAGCATGAGCTGAAGCATGAAGGGCTTGGGGGAGTTCGGGTTGCTGCCTGCCCAGGCTCTGCCATAGTAACCGAATGTTTCACCTGCAGATAATCAGAGACGGTTTTGTCATGTAAGTGGATCAAGACTCACAGATGCCACCCAGCACCATTGGGATGAAGTAGTTGGTCTTGTAACGCTTAACACCGGCGATATGAATTATCGTAACAACAGCAAAGAGGGCCATAAAGATGAAACCAGCCGCTTTGGAGGGCGTATAAGGATAGTAAAGGACCTTGCCATCCTCAAACTGAACGAGGCCCATCTTGTTGTTGGTCTTGAAGGAGGAAGTCTTGGCTAGCGAAGGAAAATAAGGAAAGTCTGTCAACAGAGCAACACGACGGGGTTTTATTCCACAAGTGGCATATGTCATCGGTGCTATTTTGAATGGGACTGACCTTAAGACAGCCAATTGCCTGTTTTACGGGTTCGATACGTTTAATGTTGTCGCAAGTGAAGCGCAGGGACCCGGAACCGCGTGTCAGGCGAAGCGTGATTGGCAACACTCTCAAGTATAAATACGAAAATTAAAATACGAAAGCGCAAATTATGCCACCGCCTAGCGCTTGAATCTTCGCTGGCGGAACAGTGGCGTTGGCAATCGCTGGTAGGGTTGATTGTCTCACTTTAAGTTGTGCTCTCATCTTCGTTGTCGGATTGGCCAGGTTCGTCAAGCAAAGGACAGGCGACATACGAGCACACAGAGCAAAGGCTCCTAAACTTGTTCTCAACTGTGTCATCTACCTATCTTTACTTAACTCTAATCAAAGATCCCGATATACAGATACTACGAGTAAGCAGTAATGTGTCAACATTTAGAGAGATATTGATTAATCATCTTCTTAAATATTCAGTTACTCCTCTAATAGTCATCTAACATGGTTATGAACTCGCGGTCCGGGAGCAGTTCTACTTCCGAGGGGTTTCTTTTCCCCGCCTTGCGCGATTACCCGTCACATCCCGTTTCGACGCCGATCTCGGCAACTATCAAGACTCACCGAATTCAACAACATGACGCTACGACTTCGAATTGCCACAGAGAGCGATCTCGACGCTGTCTCTGACGTTGCGACGGCATCATTCAACCCAGAAACTGATGCCATCTCGGCCCACCTCTTCCCTCCTCACCTGAAGCCCCCGGGAGAGGCTTATGCTCATGCGGCAAGGCCGTGGAGACTTGCGCGAAAAACGGATAGATTCCGTTCCCAACGAACTACCCTGATAGTCGCGGTTGATGAGGAACTATCCGGTAAAGTCGTAGGCTTCGCACTATGGGAGAAGCCAGTACGGGGTGAGGAGCATGGAAAACCAGAGGCCGCGCCCATCAAACCTCCCTGCGCAACACTAGATCATGCCGCCTTTGATGAAATGAAGAGAGTTCTCGGCGAAGATCACGCAAAGCGTTTCGGGGAAAAGGGATCTCACAACGTGTGGCGTGAGTTCTCAATTTCTCAACCTCCAGCCCAGCGTAAACTAACTGACCATTATAGATCTCGAAATGCTTGGAGTTGACCCCAGCCAACAACGAAGAGGCATTGGTAAAATGCTTTTGCAAGGGGCCTTTGAAGAAGCCGACAAGTTTGGGGAAGAATGTTATCTGGTTGCTACGCCCGCGGGACTTCCGCTATATCGAGGGGCTGGATTTGAGGAGGTTGGTGTGCTGAAGTTGTTTGGTGTTCCGCATACATCAATGATCAGGAAGAGCCAGAAGATCAAACCTGTGGATAGCTAAAAGGGACTGACGGTGATGGCGGCTAGCTGCGTCAACCTTGCTTCATGGCGGCTCCTCTTCCTCGGTAGACAAACTTAATCGCCATTTTCGGCCCATCTGAGATGGTAGATCAGATACAAGTAAAGATGACACGTTTCTCCGTGATCAAATAGAGATAAAAGACTTCCCGCCCTCCTCGTAACCTGCCTGTTCCCAATAAACACCGAACGTCCTTGTACAACACAGCAGCAACATATCCTGGTGCAAGCTCCCCTTCGAGCTCCGATATGATATTCTGACTCGTCTTGCCGAGGCTGAATCCCACAATGGAAAATCGGTCTCGCACTAGAACTCCCTCAGCACCGCCATTTACGAAAACCTATGTTCAGCCGCACAAGTCAAGATCGCGCTATAGGCCAGATAGTTATCATCACCAGACATGGAGCCGGCGCGAGTCCACCCCTGCGGGGTCTGGAACGTCAACAGAAACAGAACAACGTCGCCTTCACGGAGGCTATATGTGCCCTATTTGGCCAACTAGCCACGTAGAGAAGAGATGACGTCCACCGTGAGGGCATAGCTTTGGAGATTATTGCAGACTCCATGAGCTACTGGCAGAAGACTGTGGCAAAGGTCCAGAGACGCACCAACCCTGTGGTCATATATGCCGGCGATGGATGGGAATTCAAACCCACGACTATTCCCCCTTGGATGTGGGAAAAGTGCCTTGACGCTGCCAAGTCCGACTTTCACTTTTCACTTGAACTGGACTTTCAAGATGCCCGTCGCCTACCAAGAGTGCAAGCCATCACCAGCCTTCTCATCTCACAAAGGAGTGTCCGCCACTTTGAGCCTGGAGGAATAAGCGAAATCATCTGCTGTCTCCCAGCTCTCACGGCGTTTCATTGGGAGGTCAGACGGCGCGCGCACTGGAAGATGAAGCATGGATTTGACGAGGACCTTTCAAAGGCCATATCGACCTGGCCGTCATCTTTGAACGACATTCGAATTACTCAACTACAACACCTCAGAAGTCACCCAAGGCCTAGCCCGTATCTCGCTGAACTTGGGTTAGGTCTGGCCTGCCGATGCCGACACCTGACGCGCCTCTCTATGAACTATAGTATTGACGCCTTTGAATTCTTCAGGGCCATGGACCAAGAATGCTATGGCCTACAACATCTAGTTCTACGGTCGGAGCGGATGATTATCGATGAACTGCCTGGACTAAACAACCACTTAAGTAGCATGGCAGTCGAAGCGGTGCAGCGAATGCCTAAGCTAAGGTTCTTGGCCCTATACAGTACCAACAGATCTCACGTTGGGTACTTTAACTATGAAATGATGGAGGAAATGCCAATGCTGAGTATCAGGTGTAGCTGGCCGTTTGAGGTAGCTGAAAAGTGTCTGGAATCTTGGAAGGCCGTTTTGAAAGGTGATGGGAATGGCTCCGCCAAATGGTGTATTGAGCAGTTACCTATACGGAGAGTTAGGTTCCTTGTAGCAATGATTTCAAGGCGAAATTAATGATTTACTTATCATAGCCTTGATTTCTTTGTTGGGTGTTCGTGGAGGAGCTGTCTAGAGTGCACCAAGTCGAGGCTCGTCCAGCAACACGGTCTTGACACCAATCTGGAAGCCGTCGTGCAAAAACAGATTGGGCCCGGTTAGCTCAATCGGTAGAGCGTGAGACTCTTATCTTGCGCATCTAAGTGCAAGAGAGTACGCGATCTCAAGGTTGCGGGTTCGACCCCCGCATCGGGCTTTTCCTATAAAAACACGCATCTTTTTTGCTGGTCGTATCTCTTTTTGTCCTTGTAGGCTGTCTGCTACACTTCTGTGATATCATTATCTTTTTATTCCCTTGATCTGCACATATCTAATAGAGAACTGCTGAAAACAGTGTCAGTCTCTGCAAACACCCCTCACAAATCGCTCGAGGCCGTGCTTGCGTAGGTAGGGAGTTACAGCGCCTCACCTCGTGTGTAGTTCGGGCCATTGGACAAGAGGTCTGATTTCTTCCTATCATCGGACACATGATTAGCATTAGAAAAGCGTTGATAGGTGTACCGTGACAACGGCTGCGAAGTGTATTGACCCCCTTGATCCATGGGATTCATGCACGTCGCCAAGAACTGTTGACAACGCCCGACGTAGACGTGGATGTAGGCTTATTCTAGCCACACGCATGAAGTGGGCGGTGTATCGTAGCTAGCATCCAGTATCTCGAGGCTTGTGTAAATCTGCTGCGGCTCAGCAGCCAAGATATCACCATACGTGGCTCGCTGGCGGCAGTCAGGTTTCGTGTCACCAGTGGCTGAAAGCTGCAGCCAGGCACCCCGTAGGCAGAACAGCATTCGTGTGCTACCTGTCAGCCTCGGAATGCGCCGTAACCCGACGGACCTGCCTGTTTGCCGAAATCAGGCTGTGGTCGGCGAGGCGTCCTTCACAGCACCTTTAGTACTCATGGAGGGGTGAATCAGGCTGAGTGTAAATTCCAAATCGCTTTTACATTCATCGCAATTGCGAGTAACGGAATTCTCAATTTGAACGCAATTGCGAATTACAGAGAGGTTGATAGAGAGATGATGGCCTCCATATGGCGAGAGGACAACCTCGGTCATGTTTTGGTAGGCAGAAACGACCATGTTTACACTATCTTTGCTCTATTTCCCAGAAAACCTCCCGATTTCGAACGATTCAATACCCAACACAGCCCTTGTACACCCTTTTCAATTCCCTTGACCCGAGTCAGCCTTTTGTCCGGTGCCGTTTTGTCTGTTGGCATAGCCGGTACTCGCGCATAACACCGTTGCTCCGCCCCTGACGCCATGTCCCGAAGATGAGAATGAGATTGTTTGCAAGCGCAGACGATACCTAACCGCCCCTTGCATTGCCTCCCATATCCTGGTTCATCTCGTTATCGATGGCTTGGACAGAAACCCTGGGGCCCTGGCCCTTGTGGTCCAGTTTGACCTCGAGGGCCCTCAGCTGGGCGTTCATTTCTTCGACTCGATCGTGGACTGTCGGGGCGTCGATGCCCATGGCTAAGCGGCCATGAACAGTTGATGGGCCGCCAGTCTTCAGGAGTCGGCGCAGCAATAACTGTGTCGGAGCCGAGGCCATGTTCACTGGAGTCGCTCTCGGGGTTCTTTGCACTGCATTTCTAGTCAGTGCTCTGGAGAGACGCCTCAACCGATGGCCAAGGAAGTGACTAACATTTCTTTGTGGTTTTTTCTTCTGTTCTTTGCGGGTGCTAGGTGCAACGCTATCTCGGTGTGCACAAGTGCAGGCAACCATAAGCTTCGGACTCGGGATGAATGATGAGAAGGCGGGTCACAAAGGTAGGTCAGCGACAGTTTTATGAGCCCGCTAGTCACGACTGAATGGATGAGGGACGCATCTCATGCGCACTCACCATACTCGCCGGTCGAGGAGAAACTGAGACAAGAAAGATACAGTTCACTTCACAGCCACCCTCACACCAAGCACAACATGCTAGCCACTATTGGGTGCTCCAAGTCTCCGAGGGGGAATCAGACAAGGATGCATCATGCTCGGGCGAGCTCCCCGGAGCCGAGGAATGCCGCTATTGGATCTTACTACTGCACCGGCATGCGTGCCTCGTCGACATCTCGCCCGGCTTCTGAGGCAGATGCACAGCAGCGTCGCATCGGTCGACACGGAAGCTGTCAATACATCGCAGCTATCGATTCTCATGCCCTGGTCGGGACTATGATTGACGATGAGCCGACGCTAGGGCTTTCTTGGCCGCTCAAGGCAGCGATGAGAGGTTGACACGAACCGCGTCATCTGGAGCTGCAAGCAAGGATGTCACCAGTGTCAGCCAACTGGCACCTGCCAACTCACCTTATCCACTTGAGGCTCTGCTCGGACATGGCTCCTTCCCCGCGCTGCAGTTTCCTTAGAGACTCCTCACTCGGATGGAGCCGATTCTGGGGCCTCCCTCGAACTGCAGTGTGGAGGGCAACTTGGACTCTGTATCAACATCCTTCGCCAGCATCACACGTTCAACTTCCGCCATCACCAACCATCACTTCCCATCAGTTTATCTACCCGTGTTGTCGAATACTCTTGTTCGTCTCCAAACAGCCGCCAAAATGCCTGGATACCGACTTGCCTGCCCTTTCAGTGGCGGTGGACTTACCAAAAGCCACTACTGTGAAGATGGCTCAATCCACATGGATAAACTGAGGTTTGAAATACCGCTACATTGGCAGGGGACTGTATTCTTGCTAACTTCCACTGATAGAAGTCACCTCAGATATTTTCACACATGCAACTGTCCCGACCCCTCCGTAGGTGCCAAACCGCGACACGTGTCCAAAGAACTTGTCGACCGCATGATCGCCATCTCTTACGACAAACAATTCTCAAAGATGGACCGATGGGCGAAGATGTACCAAGCAGCTTTTCCTACCCACAGAAGAGTTCCGGGCCCATGTGTGCCCCGTGTCCGCCACACCCTGAGTCTTGCTCAACATCCTGGGTCCGAGTTCAAGAACGCCATGATACGTCGCTTGGTCCGAGGCGAACGATGGAGTGCAGAAAAAGCAAACAAAGACTTGCAGACCTTTCTGAACCGTTTGCCGCTCTTTTACGACGTACTCAGCCACCCCGAGGTTTGGAGGCGGGGCACATCCTCGGCCAGCGATGAGTCTGGTGATGAAGTTGATGAACCATCCACGACGCAGCCCGTGGAAGTCGCAGAACCCCTAACCTATGAGGAACCCGATCTTTCTATTCAACAAGATGACGGAGACACCGATGAAAAGCCCGATGCCCAGGCCGAACAAGAGACTCCCCCTTCAGCTCCAACGTCAAGTTAGATAGTTGCGCACCTGTTGGAGTCGGAGCCAGGGCCGAATGAGGCTCATTACAACCATCACCAGAGATCAAACACAGTTTGAGCGTCTAGATCAGCGTGTGGGGAGATGCCCCAACTATTGGGCAACATGGGTGATTCATAGCTAGTTGCCCTCCTGAGCATGTATACTAGAGCAGCGTTGATCAATTTACGTGGGTTGAATTCTTCCCCACAGATATGCGGATGTGACATTCCCGAGTGTGTTCAATGATTGTCAAACAAGTAGCTATGGTCGAGGCTTAATCTGTTTATATGCAGTAGTCCAGTTTAGGTTGAAGTTCGACGAAATAGGCTCCATGAGTACGTGGACAGGGTGCATGACGGATCATACCGGCACAGCTATGCTGGATACTACCTTGGCGAGCGAGACGTCAGAAGGCGGGCTTGGTGACACCCCGGATTCCGTCACGTTGGATCTTGCGGTGGCTTGAACGCACAGCGATGTGAGGTTGTTCACATTCGGTCGATTCTAGGACGGGTAGTGGAATCTAACGGTGTGCCACTACCGATAGTTCAAGACCTCCCCGTAAACAGCCAGTCAAAAGCGCACAGTGACTCACTACGGGAATGAAACATGCATCCGTCCGCGTCTGGAACAAGTGGCTTGTGCCCGACTCGAGAAAGCTGTTGGATAATACCAGCTGGACAAGGCGCGCGTTGAGAAGATGACGGTGGCTGTGGGAATTACAGTACAAATGTGCGAGAGAAAAGAGAAAACGGTGCCAAGGAAGGAAGGGGCTTGGCTCTTACGGTGACGAGTGTGCCAAGACGGTCCAGACCGGATCTTGAGCAGGGTTGTGTTGGTGTTGTTGGATGGCTTCATGGAGTTGAACGAGAGCGAGATGGAGAGAGCTGTTGGTCTTCGATGGTCGTGAGACTGAACAACATCAAGGACAGGTCCCTGATATTTATTAACTCTGTATCAGTTGGATCTCTCATCGCCAGGCTGAGGCCGCAGACGGCGTTGGTGACGCTTCTCAAACCCCTGCAATCCATCTGTCAATCTCATTTGTTCGTGCGTACCAGGTTCTTCTGCTAGCCTTGATTGGCTATTTTCAGCATCACAGGCCCTTTTGTCAGCGATGAAACAGGGCTTGGGGTCAACATCCATGTCAACGTCCACTGTTATCCTGAGCATTTCCCCCAACTCTGCTGCCATTCATTACTTGGCGACAGAAAACGAAGGGTCGTACGTGACTTTAAATACACCAACCAACAGATCCGGCCGTTCCCTAATTCAGTTATCGCCGAATCACTGTTACTCTCTCTTTGATGCGTGTGTCGTCGGCGCGCTTGTCAAAAGATGTCATCCTGGTGCGACTCCGCCACCATCTCGTCTTTGAACCCCTGTAAGATGGAGATCGACCAATCTATACGGGTTATCCAATGCTTGCCAAAGCTTGAATCCTTCATCGCATGACTGTGCCGGGCGGAGTCTGACGGATGAGGCATTGCTGCGAGTGACTGCGCGAGTATAAATGCTCCGGGAATGCCGGATTCTTGGGTGCTCGTCATATTCGCTTCGTTCTGTACGCCTCTAACAATTTTCGAGATGAAGTTCATTACTGTGCTGGCTCTTTTGTTGCCAGTGGTCTACGCCCTGCCGTATTCCAGCGACTGGACCCCTAAAGTCACCAAGGTTCTCAGGGTGGAGAGAGTGGAGGATTCCCACGACCAAGTTGTTTTCGGGCTAGAAGAGGCGTCTCAATCGAACACACACGACCAGATCACGCAGCGACCAGTTCCCGGTCTTACAAGCCGACTTCTATTGTTTCTTTCGCGGATATTCGACGACTTTACCGAGAGGATACGGATTGTTTTGGGGGGAGATGGCCCGGACGTCGCCTATGACAATGACGGGGTTCGATACGAGGTTTCGACACGCTGCGATGAAAACAACAGACGCGTCCGAGTTTTGCGGATAAAAAGCAAAGGACAGCCTGCCACATACCGCGTGTGTAAGTTTTTCCTGGAGTATTGCGTGCTGCATCGTGTTACGGTAGCTGACTGATGGCAGATCCGCTATCAGGCGAGGACGGCGGAGAATATTGTAGAAGATGGCGGGAAAAGTATCCGGAAGCATGATTGGCCTCACTCTTTATGTTTTCTAATGCGATGGTTATTTAATGCCTTACAGAGAAATTGACGCGTTGGCTTGGTCGAATTGAATTATCATGGTGTATGCGTGTATTGGAAGAATATCCCACGGTGAATGGCTGAATGACGGTGAATCGAATCCGGATAGTGACAAGGAAGGTTCCTTGCTAGGTCCTATTTGACATTGATCATCTTGGCAACCTGATCGCCTACCTTTCGAGTATCATACCCTGACATCTTCTTCACTAACCGCTTCTGGATCTTCAAAGTCCTTTGTGCGACCTCGGGCCACGTCAACTCCTTACTCCCTTTGACAAACCCTCCATCCTTCCACTCAAACTGTTTCACACAGCGCAACTTTCCGTCGAGCTTCCGTACCCGTCCATCTATAATGACAGTGTCGATATCTCCGATGCCGGAGTGAAATACGATCGCGCCAATCGGGTCCTGCTGGGCGGCTCCAAACATGGCGGGACTCATGGCGTTGATAACAGTTAGATCGGCTTTTTTGCCCACTGCAATACTGCCAATGTCATGTTCCATGCCCAACGCTCTAGCGCCTTGGATTGTGCCCATGTTGTACACCTCTTCGACCTTGTGGAAGACGTCATCGGGTAGTTTGCCTTTCATGAGGTGCTGCTTGCTATCTAGGCCGCGAGCAAACTGCAGGCCCACACGCATCTCGTTAACTATGCTCGAGCTGGTTGCGCAGTGACAGTCAATACCGAGAGAGCAGAGCCTGTCCATTCCAGGCAAGTCATCGCGGAAGCAAACCGACGGGCCAACGGCCATGGATTGTTCTGTGCTGGGTGTAACAGACACATAGGCGTTTGCTTCTCGTAACAGTTTTGCATCTTGCGGCCGGATACTTCCGCCATGCGCAAACACAACCCTTTCGTCAAGAAGATCATAGTTCTTGAGCAGAGCTGGCACGCCGATGGACATGTCACCCTTGAAAATGTTGCAGTGAGATGTGATGACGCTTGCCCCAAGTGAACGGGCTTTTTTGAACAGCCCTGTAACTGTGTCTTTCGGGAGGAAGTAGTAATCGAAGCCGAAACCTAGCTTGACTCGAGAGGTCTTCTCGTTTAGAGGGCTAGACTTTGACAGCTCTTCGAATGTGTCCATGGCCCAATCTGCCACTGGCTTATCATCGAACTTGAGTTGTGGCTCATGCTGGTCAAGACGGACTGTTGGGGTGTACGCGAAGATGGATCGGATTCCCGAGGAGATGGTCCCAGCTATGGCATGCTTGCCTTGAACTGGTTAGAAGGACATTGGGATTAGACACGAAGACTCACTGTGCTCTCGGCTCCAGTTGAGGTGTGCATGGTCAAGCACCGTCGTCGTGCCCGCATCAATGGCCTCCATACACCCAGCTAGGTTTCCCCAGAAGCCATGTTCAGCCGTAAAATACTTGCTGGCCAC
Source organism: Fusarium keratoplasticum (assembly GCF_025433545.1). Taxonomy (NCBI): domain Eukaryota; kingdom Fungi; phylum Ascomycota; class Sordariomycetes; order Hypocreales; family Nectriaceae; genus Fusarium; species Fusarium keratoplasticum. The sequence goes on along the minus strand of NC_070530.1, from coordinate 4,017,041 downwards.
AGTTCCTGAATAGTTTAGCACATGCCTAGCGGTTGTTAACAGAGCGCTCACTGATTCCTAAGTATTGCGAAAAAGTGCAATCGGCAAAGAGTCCTTTTAGAGGGGCCTGCCACACATGGTGATGCGTGTCGATGAAGCCAGGCGATATGAGCTTGTCAGTGCAGTCGATAATGTCGGCGTCACTTGGAGGCTCGATTTCTGGTTCGATTTTGGAGATGCGATCGCCTTGGATCAAAATGTCTGCTTTTCGAGCGGTGACCTTGTCGTTCTCCCCATGGAGCAGGACTATGCCTCCGCTGAGCAGGAGATAACCCATGGTGATTCACAAAGAGATGTAAGATGAGGTCAGTGGGCATGGAATGAGCCTGGAATTTTAACGGCGAGTGCCATCTTGGTCGCTGATCATCATTATGTCATTCCGTTTTTAGTTCAAGCTTTAATAGCCGTTTCCGGGCGATCTGAGTAAGAAGGTCGTCCGCATGCTTACGCCGAAACTGGACGACGAACCTAGGGCTGGAGAGATCATATTTACTCGATTCGAAATACGATGCGCTCTGAAGTAGGGAAGGCTGTGTTCAGATCGCTGCTTGGCTGGATGGTTCCCTCAACGGAGGGCAGGAGTGAGCCCGTATGATGAAAGGACTGACGAAATGTTTGATATATGATGGTAGCTTGTATCATCATACGATATGAGCGTCTGAATGGTTGGTAGTTGAAGGATCGGATCGGAGAAGTCTCCGAGAGGAGATCCACCCCCAATGCGTGGGGGTTGGGATGCCTTAGAGCGACCTCAAAGCTTCAAATCGATGCAGCACTTAAGATTCTATAGAACATCGCCCAATATGCCTTCGGAGCCCCAGTAAGTCCCAGATGGATACTTTCTTCGTTATTGGCTGACGATATACGGTAGCAAGTTTGTCCTCGTCACGGGCGCCACTGGCTTCATCGGCGCCCATGTTGTCGACACTTTACTGGAACGCGGCATTAAAGTCCGTGGGGCGACAAGGTCGATAGAGAAGGGAAATGAAATGATCAAGGCTCGACCTCAGCATGCTTCAAACCTCGAGTTTGTCCAGATCCAGGATTTCGAGAACCCTGGTGGATTGGAAGAGGCCGTCAAAGGCGCTGATGGTGTCATCCATGTTGCCAGCGTTCGTTGTCTCATGAACTTTTTCTAGGTGAACGCAGCTGACTGGCTTATAGCCGTTTACCTATGACACGACCGATAATGAAAAGGAATTGATAATTCCTGCCATTAATGGCGTTCGAGCAATCCTGGAAGCCTGCACCACAAACCCTGCAATCTCCCGCTTGGTCATCACCTCCTCATTTGCTTCAGTCGTCGACATCACACGACAAGGCCCATATGCGTACACGAGCAAAGATTGGAATCCACTCACTTACGAAGAAGCCATTGCTCCCACAAGCGATGCGGTGGTAGCCTACCGAGGCTCCAAGAAGTTTGCAGAGCTTGAAGCGTGGAAGTTTGTCGAAGAGCGCAAGCCACACTTTGACATTGTTACTCTTTGTCCTCCAATGACGTTTGGGCCTGTTGTTCATCCAATTTCAGGCATTGAAAAACTCAACGAATCTAATGCGGTGCTTTGGTCCGTTGCGAAAGGAGCCTCTCCTCTGCCGGTGTCAAGGGTACCGTTTTGGATCGACGTCCGCGATCTTGCGACTGCCCATGTTCAGGCCCTCCTAGTGAAGGATGCTGGAGGAAAGCGATTCACGCCGACTGCGCCTGAAAAGTTCTCCTATGGACTGGCAGCACAGCTGATGGTGGAGGAGTTTCCTCAGTTGAAGGATGTTATCAAGCTGGAAGAACAAGTTATCGACGAAAGTAAGAGTCTGGACGGAGAAACCGCCAGGAGAGAACTTGGATACGAATATCGCACATTTCGCCAGACCGTCAAGGATTTCATCTCTCAGGCCACCGCCTTGGACAATAGCAGATAACCGTTACCCACGAAAATGCAATGACTTGCACGCCAACGATGATACCATAGTTGACTATCTGATTTGATAGGAGAATCATCTCTTCTACTAGTAGGACTCTGAGCTATGTCTAGTTATACATTTTAATCTGCAAGAAGGATTTCGAGATCAGGCTCTGGCTAGTGAAGTATCTTGGCAGCCGCTGCTTTTGCGAACCGTTGGTGCGAACCATTATGCAGACCAGTTCTGCCTTGTTTGAGCATCTGAAACTCTCCAAGCCATAAAAGACGCGTGGCCCTGGAGGGAAATTGTGAATATTTCTTGAACATATGAACCAATTCTTCCCAGTCCCAGACCTCTCAGTAAGACCTAGGGTTCGTGAGACACAGAAATGCCGACTCCTACTCTTGACAGTGCCTCGGATAACATACCGCCATGCCCTGATGAGGCCACGGACGAACCGAGTCACGAGACTGATCAACATTCAATGCCTCGTCTTCTCTACGACGCCCAAAACGCTGCGGCGACCCTATGGGCTCGTTGCTACGGTGCCTCTCAAAGATCGATCAGTTTCTTGTTCCAAGCTACGAAAGCTCCCCGCTCTGATTTCTCACTGTCAACTTTATCTGCCATGGCTGAATCTTCGGCGAGTGTCACTTCAGACACGGCAGCTGAGAACGGACCTGGCTGGTCGGATCGTCCAAGGAGGAAGCTTTCCGTTGAAGCGATCGCAATCACCGGCTGCGTAGTGGCATTCCTCAGCTTGATTGTTACCATCGTTGCTCTGCTCCCGAGCTTTAAAGGAGAGGAATTGGCCATAGCGCAGCTCAAACTGGCCGTCTGGACAGCCTCAAACGAGTACCTCCAGCAGTGCAAAGACCAGTCGGTATGAAATTTCCTCTCGTTTTTAGCATTCGGCTGGCTAATGCTGTGAACAGAAGAACGGTTTCATCTCACCAGACTGCGAGGAGGCGATGAAACGTCCCGCAAAACCGCCGCCTAGTGTCTATGTCTCCGCGAACTACGGCTATAGCGGGTGTTGGCTGAAGGTGTTACTGATCGACCAAAAGTCGAGGATGATGGAACAAAAGAATCTTTTGGACCTAAGGAAGATGATCTCGGTTCCAGAGTACGGTGGTGGAGAGGCTCTAATTCTGATCAAAATCGCCATGGCGAGCGCTTACATCGTGATGCTACTACTCCCTTTCCTATTGATCCTTGTCGAATCCAAGCGGAACGGCGGGAAGAAGCGATGTTCAGAGTCGGGTCGTCGGTGTCGTCGCGGCGAGGGAGGGGAGTAAGCTCTTGCGGCGTTTTGCGGCATTCAGTGTGAATGTTTCTATGTGTGGATGATTGTTCTTGGATACTTTCTGCCTGTAGATAGTGCTAGCCACCGGCTCCTAACCACTACCTCTAAGCACAATCGCCTTGAGTTTCATTGGTGGCGTTGACAGCGACGAGTCTGTTCCCCCTTAGCCTCACATGTACTTCCTTTGCCGTTTTCTCCAGCTCATTTATCGGCCCTAAGCCGTCTCCCACCACGCCCCGATACTCGTTGTCGAGTGCAACCAAGGCCGCCAGGGAAGAATCCTTGAGGTCACAAACCATGTCGTAGCTCTCTCGGTCTGATGTCTGGTTGCTCTTCTGAGCGGCGATCGTCAGGACTAAGACGGTGGCCGCAAGAACAAGCTCGAAGGCGAGAAACGAAAGCCACCCCCATCGGATTTGTACATATGTTTCTGCTTCCCAAGCCTTCCCAGTAATGTTGAAGCCGTGTTCCGTGTAATTGAGTTCGGCTCGGCGTATTCTAGCATCAGAAGCAGCGCCCAAGGGTTAGTGTATGGTCCGGATCGACATCAATAAGGACTCAGAGAGTTGACTAGATTCGAGTATCGACTTACACTGAAGATAACGCCGTCGCGACATTCAGATAAATGTTGTTGAGACTGCTGTAGCGAGCGGTATGGTCAAGCAATTTTTGCGGGTGAAAGAGTACAGCAGACCAGAGACTTCCTATAAAGTCCGAGGGCGTCATACTCATAGTGATGGGTTTTGACAAATCCTCATCCTCATACTTAGCCATTACCCAACTCGTCAGGCTTTGTCTTAGTCTCAATGCCGTAAGCTCCATAGAGAAATAATTTGCACTGAAGGCTTCCGGCTTTGAGCCTGGACACGGAGAATCCTCCCCTGGGCTTTGCAGAACGAGCGTCTCGTTGTATCGCTCTGAGTTCTCCTCACATATACCTGACGGGCCATACAGAGACTGTGGACAGTTGACGTCCATAAAGGGGCTGTCTTCTGGCTCCATGGGTATGGCGATCGAGCTTACCATGTGAGTCTCATCGGCGCCCGCCTGGACTTTGGTGTCGTACGACTGGACGCAAAGATGGAATAGGACCTCCCAGGCCTCGTGCCAAAACGTATCTCCTCGCTTTAAATATCCATCCTCTGTAATGAAATCATCCTCTGTGGAGAATGTATCATTGTAGACTGGGGTGGTGAAAATCAGAGCGAATGAAGCTATTCTCGTCCGTAGCAAATTCATGTCGTTACGAAACCCAAAACTTTCGTTTCCGACCAACATATCGGTACATAAAGAGATTGAATCCAAGTGCATCATGTAAAAGTGCTCAGAAAGGGATGCCTTCCAGATCTTCATCCCAGGAGGCTGTATCATCTCCTTGAGAAGTTCGAGGTCCGATGGAGGAATGTCCGCTGATTCTAGATCCTTAAAGGTCTCGATTTTCAGATGCGAGGATATGTTGGCTAGCTTTACGCAGACCCCCAGTGTGCTGTACTTGTCAAATGTGCAATTACCAGTCGAGCAGAAAGCTTCGAGGGGCGGCATTGGGTTGTTGAATAAGGAATTGTCTGAGGCTATTGCAATTTGAACAGCCTTGCTTGTCGCGTGAGTCAAGGAATCAACCGGTGTCTCGATTTTCCGGATGGCTCTGGCATAGGCACCGCTAGGAACTTCGCGATCTCTGATGGGGTAGTTGATAGCCAGCTGCGTGACCGGGGACGTCAACGTGCTTGTGATGACAATGACGGCTCCGAGAGAGATGAAGCTCTTCAAGTGCGCCCTCCACAACAACATGAAGGAACCACGCAGTCCTCTGCTAGCCTGGTCGATGATATGGAAGTCATAAATGGGCCGGTCTTGAAGGAACCAACTCCATTTCATCTGGCTGATGGCGGTAGAAACGGGGAGCATGAAGGTCGCCTTGATCAGAGTTGTGAAGAAGGCGAGGAACGAGTTTAGTGTGATGCTTAGAGGCCAGTCGGGTAAGCCCCTCTGGTCGAAATGGGCGAGTACGACGATGATTACTGGCCCAGTCATGTTAGCGACAGCATCGGGGGCAGATTCTGAACTTGGACTTGCAGATGAAACATGAGCAGCTCAGTAATAGAGAGGCCGCCTCCAAGGTCCAAACTTTGAAAAGAGACCTGGCTTTTGCCGGAACCGAACTGCGCGAAGCACTTGGAGGAACACAAGTCGTGGACGAAAGGCTAGCTGACGATTTCGTCGGCAGAATGAATGGCTCTAGTTCTGCTGATTGCTGGATCTGGTCCGGGGACAGTATCCTGGGTAGCGGTTCTCCATTACTGGCTCGACTCTCTTGCACCTGCTCGCTCTTACCTGGTACCGTGTGCGTTTCGCTCTCTAGTGGCATTGTCGGCTGCTGCCCATCGCTGGTAGCTGGCGTCTGAGGCTGGTCCATACCGTTAGCCAAGAGTTAGAGTTTGAACTAGGTTGAAGAAGAGCAAAATGGTAAAGAGTAGTAAAGCGGGGAAGGGCGAAAGCACATTGATAAAACTGCAGGTTCATGGCAGTGTCGAGGCCAGCTCCTGCAGCCACCGTCTCATGCAGCCCGTTTGACCACTTGTTAGGCATTCTTCAGTTCAGCTGTCTTGAAGTGGCCAACCATCGTGCTCCTGTGTGAACGCCATTCACATTGCCAAGAGATGACTGCCAATTAGAGGGAGCAAACCCACAGCCTGGTTGTATACAAGCCGTAAGTACACACACCATAGCCTCATTTTCTAAATTGTCTCGACTGTCTCTCCCGAAATAGACCTAGCAGACACTGTGGTGACACTGTTCATGCTGAGTACTGCATTGACAGGAACCGGGCAAACACGCTTCCTGATTTTGATGTAGAATTTTCTGGAGCAGGACAACACCCAAACAGGTTGATAGGGAGCACAAACCCGTTTGCCAATCCCACCCACCTTTGACAAAGATGTATAGCAAACACAAGAGCAAGAGGCAAGATCGGGTTCATGCAGATCCCCACAAAGAAGTAAGCTGACATATCGGAAGGCCCCTGACTAATGTGCCAACTCCGTGGAGTTTGCGCCATGGCCAATTCTCGCGATTAAGCGATAAACTCCGCAACTAAAGGCATCAACTGTGGGGTGAGCTCGTGCATGAGCTCTTAAGCTTAACCCTTTTCTGACCTCAGGGGGTTCGACCGTGAAACATAGATGGAGGCGGAGTTAAGCAAGGGGATAGGCCCGGGGCGTGAGTCGAAAAATCGTAAGCATGCTCCGTGGACAAAATACTCGGAGCGAACTGAGGGCGGAAGTCTGGTGTATAAGTTGGGGGAGGTATAACAACTTTCTCAAAACAGCATCACTCACCAGCACTAGACATCTCAATCTTGTCAAAGACTCAAATAATCAATCACTATGCGCCCTACGCTTTCAGCAGTTTTCGCCAGTGTTATCACTGGCATCTCAGCGTCTCCGATCACCCCTAACACAAGCTCCCAGTCTCGTGTCCGGCAGCTGGTTGAGCTTCCGGGCGTGTTTGTCGAAAACCTCGCCGTCAGACCTAACGGAAACCTCATTCTCAATACCATCAGCCAGGGCCAGATCTACTCTCTAGATCCTTCTCAGAAGAATCCAGAGGCCCATGTCGTCGCCAGCATTGAAGGTGTCAACGCACTCACTGGAATCACTCCCGTGGGCAAGGATGTGTATGCTGTAGCTGGCAGCAACCTCGACACGGACGCGGCTCAGTTCCACAATGGATCCATGAAGATTGCGCTCGTCAATTTTGAGAAGTGTGGAAAATCTGCTGGCGAAACGGCTTCTGTCAAGGTCATCATTGAAGGGACGGACATCGGTCCTGTGAATGGCCTCACCACCCTTCCCCGTCACCAGCACATCGTTCTCGGCGCAGACTCCACAAGGGGAAAGATTGTACGCATAGACACGGCAAAGCGCACTGCGGAGGATATTTTCCAAGATGATCTGCTGGCGCCTGTACCCGACCCTTCATTCCCTCTGGGTGTCAATGGCATCAAGATCTTCAAGAACCATCTCTACTTCACCAACACGGCCCGGCGGATCTTTGGACGAGTCAAGATTGACCAGTTTGGCAACAAAGTCGGAAACGTGGAAATAATTGCCCAACTTCCCGCAGGTTCAGCCGCCGCACCAGACGACTTTACCATGGACAAGCACGGCAACGCTTACGTCGCGTTCTGGACAAACTCGCTTGTCAAGATTACTCCAGATGGGGAGCGAGTCACGATTTTGGAAGGTGTGCTTGCAAGCCCTACTAGCTCGGCCTTTAGCAAGGATGGGCGGAGTGTCTACGTCGGCACCGCAGGTCGGGGTTCTGAGACCGTGTCTGGTGGACAGGTAGTCGAGGTTCGGCTCTAGATGTACTGATCTGGGACTACCTACTTTGGTTTGACTCAGTCACGGGGTAGAGGGGAGCATCTTGATATAAAGGGACCCGGAGAGGTGATAGTAGCAAGAGGCTAACCGCCTTTGAGAATACTCTAGAGGACTGGTAATCATTACACGTCTCCTTGATCATCAAATATTACGTCCACCTGCCTTCCAATATCTCCAGTCCACTGACGGCAATCCCCATGCTACTCTCCGACGAACTGAATGAGACCCTAAGCTTTCCTGAGCTCTGTATCATCTAGCCACGAAGGCGTGTCTCCCTTTAGAAAAATCCTGGAACCGTGTCCTTGCATGTTTCCTTCTCCCCGACAGCAATGCAATAAGACATCTCAAGGTACCCTCGAGCAACCTGGCACAGCTCGGGAGCAAAGCCCCCGTATGCCTGGTAGAGCTGAAGGAAAGCCCATGGCAGATGGCAAGTCGTGATGCCCCATCGCTTCACCTCAAGCTTTGGTCGGGTTGACTTCTTGCCGGGAGGACACGCGATGATGATACAGCCCAAAGCTTCCAGACCCTTGACAATCATTTCGATGGCCGCCTTTGGCTGGTTCATCTCCACGAGATGGCAACCTAGTCCGATACGGTGCTGCGAGAGCTCCAGTCGAGGGGCGTCAGGCTCCTTTCCGACGTAGGTGTGTTCAAGGTTGTGGAGTAGCTGGCGAGCCTTAGTGACTTGGGAGAACTTGGTGTTGCGCAGGAGACGCTTCAAGTCCTGGTCGATCGCCCGACGCTTCTGAAGGACCGTGTCGCACGTGGCCTTTCTCTCCAAGCAAAGTTCGCATTCGCACTTGAATCCCCAGCTAGAGAGACCCTTCTGAACATCCTGGTACGATTCCAACGGCTCAGGGGAGCGATAGACGAAAAGAAGCTCCGTGTTGGCGGGAAGGTCCTTGGTAGCTCGGATGATCTGCATATCACCGATGAAAGAGCGACGGCAGTTGTCGACGCAGGAGTGGTTGAGCTTGGAGGCGAGCAGCCAGATTCCACATGTTCCAAAGGTTCTGTCTTCGCCACTCTGGGAGATCGACATCTTGAACGAAGCGCGGCTGGTTCGGGGACTGGCGAAGGAGTTGAGGGTCATGATCCGCTCGACCAGAAAGCTGACTTGTCGTTAGCGATTATTCCTTGTTGCTGAGTGCAACTTACGAGTCGACGACGGGAGCTCCATCACATTCAGTAACTGTGACAGGCTTGTAATCTCCATGGTGCAGATCCAGGAATGCACGAGACGACTCTGGGCTGTGGAATAGCTTCTGCACGATCTGCGATAAGAGGGTTGCTTGACCACCAACAATCATTCGCTGTGTCTCCAAGTTCATCAAAAGGTTGGTTGAATCGTCATCTTCGTGAATATGGCTGTACGCGAATGCCTTCTCACAGAGAAGCAAGTCTCCAGCAGAGACGGCCTTGGTGGTGAATAGCCCTTGACCGCGGCCGGGAGACGAGCGTACTTCCACGGGAGCGGAGAAGTCGGCACAGTCGATGAGTGGAGGATCCTTTCTCGCCTGCTTGTACATCTGGCTGAAGGAGTACTCGCCCTTCTGCTGTTCGTTCAGTCTAGCCTTGACACGCTTCATCTCTGGGCCGACGGCTTTGTTGTCCGGGTACGACTCTGCGAGGAGCTGGAGTTTGACCATGCACTGATCAAAGTCTCTGAGGTCGTACAGCGCTCGAGCTTCGCGGAACAGCGACTTCTCAGTTGGGGCAGCGGGATCGTGACCCTGGATGGCATCTGACAGCGCCTTCTCAGGTCGGCCAAGCTTGAGGTTCGTCAGGGAACGGTTCAAGGAAGCAAGTCGCTCTTCTTCGGGTGCCTTTGCCACTCGGATAGCTGTCGAGTACCTAGCACAAGGTCAGCATCATGCTCTGCGTGGAGGGGAGTTCTGGGGGTCATACAGTCGCTGTGCCGCTGCCCAGTTCTGATTCTGCACAGCATGGTTGCCCTGTGTGCGAATATCCGTGCTATCACTGTTCAAGCTGGCACCGGATTTCTTCCATTGCGAGGGAATACGTTCATCGCCCGCGCTCAGCCAGACAATGTCGCCAAGGTGATCAACTCTCACAGAGTAACGACCCTTTGTAGTCTGCTTGTAGTAGGGCTCCTTGACGATGCAGATTATGCCAGGTGCAAGGATCTCGGTCTGTGGAACCAGGGCTTCGTCGGGCAGTTGGTAGAGCTGCAGCAACACCGCCGTTCCATGCTCGTCCTCAGCGAGAGCTACAACGCCTAACAGTCGATCAGGCTGGGTGAGTACGCGCATGGTAACCTTCTTCCCGCGGTGATGAGTCTCGAGTCTCATCTCTGTAATCTTGATTGGCTCGAGATCCTGAGCGGGGACGATGCAGGGCAGATAGGAAGGGGGGATCTGGGTGGCGGTGACCAAGGCCTTTGTCTGATCCTTATTTGGACGGGTCAACGAGGCCTGCATCTGCCTGGTGTAGTCGGCGATGGCTTGCTCCCGGGAAGGGTGATCTGTTACCATCTCGCCCTTTCTCTGGATCGCCTTTGCCGCAGCATCTTGGACCTTGTTCATGAACGCGATGAACACGGCACTCTCTGACACGTCTTTGGTATCCATCTTGGCGGTTAGTGACAGATGACGGAAAGCAACCAGTGACCTGAAAATATGGGGAGGATTTCGAAGATTCCAAGCCTCGGTGGGCGAGCGAGGCTAAGGTCAAAGAAAGAAAACAGCTCCCGTCTGGCGAGCAGTGCCAGGCATCAACAATCGGGGCCAGCCTCCTGCATCGCCAGTGATGAATAGCCCCAAAACCAAGTGCTTGTTTGTCACGAAGAAACAGCAATGCTCAAACCAGCTGCATACACGTAACAATAGTTGCCGCCAGCAAACAGCGCTGTGGTACACGTCGACAATTCGAACAAACGCCAATGGAGGAGCTTTGAGACGTTTGTATTCACTTTCTAGACCTTTGTTGGATATCATCACAGCTTACTTGCAGACAGAGGTGATGTACTCCGGCTGTAGCAGCAGGCAAGGCGCACAAGTTAATGATGGGCTGTTGGTTTAAACACAATGTCTTCGCACGCAAGATGATATGCTACACTGATTAGAAACAAAACTCAAACACGCCAGAAGCGATCTCCCATCTTTAGTCCGGTCTCAAACCAAATCAATCTGTTGCCAATCCAAGTTCATCTTTTCCAACTCTTCCACGCCCAAGTTCATCAAGCCGTCGACAAAGCTCGGCCCAACGACCGTGTACGCATCTGCCTGAGCACTGTCGCTTTGCCGCCGAAGAACCATTGGGACAGCAACCCCTTTGACGAGAGCGATCAAGTCTCCTTCAAGCATGGTTTCGGGCCCTGAGCCGAGCGTTCCATTGCTGCATAAGAATAAGCCTCGTTTGCCTGCTAGGTTATTGCACGCATGGAAGATGAAGGCGAGACACGCCTGCTCGTCAGCCATGTCTTTGAGGGTTGCTCGAGTAGCTGGCACAATCCCGGCCATGGTTTCCAACTGGTTCTTAAGTTTTCCACTGTGTCGTTTCATGGTCGTATACACTTTGTTGAAAGCATGCTGTGCATCTGTATCCATACTGGTAAGGTCGGTGCGATACCCATTAAGTGCGCTTAGAACGCCCAGGGGTATCGATTCATACACACCGTCTACAAGTACATCTCCTCTGACTCTCATGACCCATCGAAATAGTACTTGAGCGTTGTGAAGAAAGTTCTCTTCCATTCCAGGTATCATATTTCCCGCAGAATCAACTTCGGCACTGCGGAATGGTACTGTGCAGTGCGTCACGGTGTGAAGGAATGCTGCGTGTACCGAAAGAGTGTTTCCGGAAATCGATATAGGCGCTGCCTCGCCTGGCTGTTGTGGTGCTTGGATGGCATCGTATATGTAGGAAGACGAGAGCCAACTCCTCTGAGCAACGGTACTCCAGTCAGGAACCCAACTGGGAGCGTCAGGAAGATGGGAGCCGCTGTCGATCAGCAGACTGATAAAAGACGAGTCCCATTCTATCAACCCGGTAAGAGAATCTCGGTAGATTTCTCCTGTTAACTTTCTGTAGTCGGGGGTTGGTTGATGGATACCCAGCCGCTTGAAGATGGCGCCAGCGGCAAACACCCGGTCTTCCTTCAGGCTACACTCGCGCTCTCTCATAGCTCGTATAAGTCCAACAAGATGGTCCCGCTGCTCAGAGTTCTTGGGCTGACTGATACAGGTGAACTTATGCCACGACGGTTGAATCTTGGGCAGGTAGGTCGGTATTAGCCAAATACCAATGCATCCCATGACGCCAAGCTTTACCAACCAGACACAGGCATCCCATAATATATAGAATACCCCGGATCTCCATTGCGTGTTGTTTGACCACACCTCGATCATCTTTGCGAGGAAGCCCAGAAACAAGAAAATGACCCAGTGGAGATTATTGGCAGACGATCTCGCTTGGTGTTGGATCCGATACATGTCCAGTTTTTGCCAATACTCTCGAACGGAGCAGTCCTCCTTGAAGCCCCCTGCCTTGTCCAGCACCTCGCGAAATCGGTCCCCGTTCCAACAACATGGACGAGGAAGAACCTGCCAGATATTGCACAGCGACATCCATTTCTGTACAGGCCACAGACACGCAGTCTCGGCACGAGTCCCACGTAGAGGGCGAAACCTGGACGTGTCTTTAAGGCTCATGAGGTCGTTGATCCAGGCGATTGCTTGTTGCCACTCCTGCCAAGAAACGTGTTCTTGGCCGAAAACCAAGATGGGGTTAGAGGCCAAAGCGCTCTCTTGGAAAGTCCAAGACCTTCGCAGCCAGGCTTGATCAACAAGTTCCAGAAGAGAGTCCCAGTCGTAGTTGAACCGATATGGATAGAGGGGTCCCATGAAATACCAGATAACTCGTAGCGTAAAATCCACCCAGACCCGGTCGACGTTGACCTGTGGCAAGGGGGGAAGCTTGGCAGGGACTATAGATAGGCAGTCAGCACCTTGGTACACAAAATAGAGTATGCTAGCAAGGGGTTACGTGCGCCAACGGTCTTCATTGCTGAAACCCTTGAAAAACGTCATTGAGCGGATGGTTTTGTAAAGCTGGGTCTGCTCTTGGGAGGCCGTCATCAGTCTGTTCCCACTGTTCCATGGAATACCCGCAGGAAACAAGCGATATTGAGATACAAACTTGACATAATCTAGGGCCTTCTTTATTTTGACAGTGCTAGGCCCCAGCCAAATGTAGGCCACCTCAGCCCAGATATAGATCTCGCCCATGAGCGGTATTTGGGCGGCCTTCTCGTCGTCATCCATTTGGTTGATGCAGATAGCATCAACCCAGATGGTAAAACTACCAATGGCTTCTCGCAGAGAGGACAAGGCCTCGAAGCAAGAATCTGTGACCTTGACTTCGTATCCATTGCAGTTGATTGATTTGCCCGAGGCCTTGCCCCAGACGTATGAGAGAGCGGTAAACTTGGGGGAGTCCTTGAGATTAACAATCCTCAGGGAGCCAGTCAGGCTCTCATTGGCGGTTGAGCTCTTTGCCGGAATGTCGAGAACCCGGATGAACTGGGCGTCGCGTGGAATTGGTAGAGAGTCGTAGAGCTGAGCTGCTTTAGACCCGGGGTCTTGACTTGGATCGCTCATGCTCGTCGCAGTGAAGTGTCCGAGAAAGATGAAATACGCCGTGTTTGCTTGAACACGTCTGTTGAGGAGGGACAATCCAAATCAGGCTGTCGAGAATTGGATGGAGCACAGTATTGCTATAGCGATAGCGATCTTGCACCTTTTATTCAATGATAACCTCTTTATGCTTCAAAAAGCTACATCACATATCGCTATAGGCCCGTTCTCACCACTAAATCAGCCTAACCGCTGTGGCGGCGCTTAGAAGGCAGGCTAAATGGCTAGGCTAAGCATCGATGCATCATTTGCCATTGAGATCAGTTCTAGGCCCACAGGGCGCAGGACATAAGACAGGCCGTGACAGGGTCCACGCTACCCCAATATAGCTACGCTGGGCGCACCGTGGTAGCTGGGCTGTGCGATGGTGAAGAGAAGATGGCATGGAATGGACTTTCTTGGGGCAGGAGGAAAGAGGGCGGAGCAGATGGTTCTACCAACCCCGCGAAAACCTGAGACAAGGAGAGATGGGACTAGGACATGGTCTCCGAGTCAATATTTCGTGTTAGATGCCAAGTTCCTACTCGTGGCCCAACCTGAAACGAATGCCTTTCGTGAAAACGAATTCCAAAACGAGTGTCCTTGCCATATCCTGCAGTCGTTGACTACCACATCTTCAAGAGTTCCAGTGCAACTATGCCGTCACTTGTTCTGCTTCAGCGCCTGGGCACACGTGCCCACCCGTCACACCAGCCTTGCCCAAAAACTGAAGGAGTTTGCGCTCGTGAATCTCATCCCTATCTGCTTGCTGGGGCGAGTCGCAAGGTGGCGTCATGGTCAAAACTCTGAGAGTGTTCTTGTTCACGAGAATGAAGAATCCAAGTAGCTCCGCTATTTTTCCCTCAGACAGAGATGATTGCCTCAGTTCTTCTCCTATGGCGTCGACCTCATCCTGTATATAAGATTTCTTTGCCTCGTCATGTGTAATGCCTTTATCGTCTTCTACTCGTTTGATGGTCTCGTCGGATTTCGACCGGATAATGGCGAATCGCTTCTCCTGGACGATGCACGCTTTTACGAGAGAGACTTCGATCTAGCAACGACCAGCTGTTAGTTTGTATCTACAGAACCTCATCCACATAGGGTGATCACCTCGCCGAACCTCTCTCCGCAGATGATGAGGATGGCGTCGTAACAGTAGAGCTTGTTGGTCATGAAAGATCTCCTAGCAGACACGAATTGTGTTCCAGCCCCGGGGGAAATCGACAAGGGAGAGACGTTTGAAATAGGCAGCAGCCCGATACTCTTGCTTTTCGGTGGTCGCCTCTGTGGTCCCTACACGTGCTGCGTCCGGGTCGCTATTGAGTAATCCCCTGAGAGCATTGACGAGAGACGATTTGCCGCTGCCGGACGGACCGCATATGGCCACGTAGCCCCTGTCGGGATCGAGACCTTCCTTTTGTCTGTCACTTAGGATTGCCTCAGCATTGAAAGTGGTCTCGAAGTAATTGGGCATTGCCCAAGACCACAAAGCGTGGGATATGACCAAAGCCGTCGGCCCAGTCAAGCCAACATCCGCCGCACCAACGGCGTCAGTTGTCATACTGACCTTGGGCAGGGTAGCTCCCAAAGCTGAGAAGGCGATGTCCCAGCCTGTGGCAGGGTCCCAGTTTAGGCTGGCACCCATGCGTGGGTTTCTTGATCGTGTCATGGCAGTTGAGTCGCGGTTTCGTGGAAACCTAAGGGTGTGAAAGGAGTTTGCTTGGAAGATGGGCAGAGACGATAAAGGAATCGGGTACTGACCAGAAGATAGAGGGGGCCCAATGTTAATACAGTGCAGAGAGTCACCTCAGCTCTTGTCTCAAGCAGGCTTGGCGTGTCCAATAGCCATCTCTGATCCAAAGGAGGCGGCGAATTAGGCTATGCGAACATTTGCACATTCGTTGGGTTTCCATGCACAAATGCCAAAGCGTGTTGTAGATCAGTAATTTGTAATTCTTGGGTGCTCAATTACGATCATAGGAAAAGTAGGCAGACATCAAAGTTGGTGGAGGGGATTGGACAAGCAGAGCGTGACTGGAGGGGGAACTGGCCACCTGGGTTGACAACAAAGAGCCAAAATCTATCCTGAAAGATGTTGAGGCTGGGATACGAACAATTATTGGTTACTCATAAGGAATATCTAGCCATACGCGTAGATAAGTAGTATTATAGTGACATACGTTACACACCATGCCCGAACTCAACCGTACACATACCACCGTTCACATGAGGCGATCCTTGAATCATAAACTGTTCTTGATATTCAATCGCTTGTTATGAATCTATCTAGCTCACAATGGTCTTGCTAACAAACAGCGTCTGCACATTGCAGAAGCCCTTGAGACCGTTGGTACCCCACTCAGTACCGATACCACTCTCCTTGTGTCCGCCAAAGGGAGCCAAGGGCGTAATGTCAAAGTGGTTGTTGACCCAGACCGTGCCAGCGTCGAGTTCCCGTGCGACGCGAGAGGCCTTCTTGATATCGTTGGACCATACTGAGGCGCCGAGGCCGAGGAGGGTGTCGTTGGCGCGCTCGATGACTTCTTCTTCTGTCTTCCAGGACATGAGGGGGAGGATGGGGCCTGGTATAGCTGATTAGATGTTTGTTGACCTTTCAGAGAATGTGGTGACTTACCGAAAGGCTCCTCGACAACGATCCTCGACTTCTCAGGAGGGTTATCAATAATAGTAGGAGTAACAAAGTATCCACCGTTAGGTTCAGGGTTCATCTTGCCTCCAGTGGCAACCTTCCATCCCTGCTTCTCAATGTCGTCAAAGAAGGTCTTGACGCGGTTGTACTGCATCGAGTTTTGCAGGGGACCATGGCTGATGCCCTCCTTGGAGCCATCGCCGAGAGCGTAGGCCTTGACATGCTTGACCATGGCGTCTCGGAACTCGTTGTAGATGGACTCGTGGACGTAGATGCGCTTGAGGTTGAGGCAGATCTGACCCGAGTTCAGGAAGGCGAAGAAAGCCACCTGTCATCTTGTCAGTATTGGGTTCACTTTTCAAACGAGAGTGCAATGTTACCTTCTCAGCAACCTTGTCCACGTCGACATCAGGGAACACGACAGCAGGGTCGTTGCCACCACTGCACATAATCAGCATCGTCCACACAACAATCAGACGACAGTCTTACAGCTCAAGAGTCACTCGCTTCAGAGTCTTGCTCGCGCTTTGAAGCACCAACTTGCCAGTATGAGTAGATCCAGTGAAAGAAATCTTGTCAATGCCAGGATGGCTAGTGATCCAAGGCCCAAGGTTATCATCGCCACTGAGCGACTGCACAACACCAGGAGGGAAGCACTGCTGTGCAAGCTCAACAAGCTTGAGGCCGCAGTAAGGTGTGAAGGGACTTGTCTCGATTAGCAACACGTAGCATAGTGGCACGGAGGATTGTGCAACTTACGAGGGTTTCACGATGATGACGTTACCGGTCAGCAGAGCAGGGGCGATCTTGGCCGTGGCAAGCATGAGGGGAAAGTTCCAGGGTATTATGGCGGCAACGACACCGAGGGGGGTGTATCGTGTCACAACTGTGCGAGCTTCACTGTCCTCAATGACATCCTCGGGGAGGTCGATGCCAGCCATTCCTCGGATCCAGGCGACAGCAGCATCAGCTTCGCCTTGAGCTTGGGGAATCTGAATATTATTAGCGCTGTGAAACCCTCAATGGCAACACATGTCTTACAGGCTTTCCTTGCTCTGAAGTGAGAAGATCTCTAAACTCATCCTTTACAGCGTCAATGGCATCCGCCCAGGCGAGAACAGCCTTTCGTCGCTCCTCCTTGGGAACCTTGGACCACTTCTTAAAGGCACGCTTGGCAGCCTCGACAGCCTTGTCGAGGTTCTCTTGAGTAGCAACGGGAACCTCGGCCTTGGCCTCGAGCGTGGCGGGGTTGATGCCATGGCGAGTCTTGGAGGTCGGGGTGACCTGTCCGTCGATGTACTGGACAAAGTTGTCCGTGAAGGACAGAGAAGGCTTCTTGGTCCCGTTGGTAGTCATGATGAAGATGCAGGTGAAATCAAAAGCTGAAGAAGATGGGAGAGCTGAGTTTGCAGATCAACTCCTCACTCCCTCGCAGCCCTCTTTATATCAACCATCACAGCCATCGTCTCCCGCCTCATCCCCCCGCACTTGATGTCTCAACGCCACCTGCGCCGAGCGAATCATGGTCAATGCGGAGTGCAGGGAGCGGTCCGAGGCCGGGCTAGATAGGCTTTCAAACCCGAGTGCCAAAAAGGCAAACAAAAGGTCACCTCCACTCAGAGGGGTTTAGTAACCAGGATCAGGCCTCATTGGCTTGGCGTCCTGAAACAAACTCCGACGAGGAGCGGGGAGGTCGGGTGGCGATCCCGAGGAGGCAAGCAGGCTGGCCTCAAGATTTTTGTTTCTCATCCTCGCATGAGTTGAATGCTCTCATCTAGGGAATCTCCTTGCGAGTCCACAATAATGAGATGATCTGGTTACCCCAATTGCCCCATGGGATTCAACCGCCACGCGCAAGGATCACGACCCCGCTAGAAACAGCCAAACCCCTTGCAAATCGAGTCAGATACCTTGTATCTGCGAGCATCGATCATTTAATCCACGACGGAACCGCAGTGGGCCAAGATAGAGAAGGGGTTCAGCCATCTGACAGATGAATGAGATTGCGTGCATTCAGATATTGCAGCGCGTGTGTGTCGGGTAGCGAACCACTCAGACATGGGCATTTGTACCACATCCGATAGATTGCGGCTACACGTCAAACAATTTAGGTCGGCACATTCCAGCCACTCGTAGGACAGACATGGCGCCATTACCACGTTGCATGATCTTCACTGCCGCTTGGTTTTCAGCTGTGACCAACGACGCTGTTGGCCACGGTTCCTGACCCAACAGGTTGTATTTTGTGCGGAGGTATTCAGGGGACAAATCGCGCAACTATGATGTTAGGATATCCGGGGGTGGAATCATGATTTTGTCGAGATACCAAAAGGGAACTTGGCCTGAGTCAGGAGCTGAGACTCTTCTCGGAGCCGCTCTTTTCGTCAGGGTAACCTTACTTTAGGACTCGATATGCTTGTATATCGCCGCGAAGGACAGTGATGCTGTTGGCGATGCTTGACGGGATGTCCTGGCACAGGGCAAGGCATAATCAATGCACGCGAGGCATCACGTCAGTTCACGGTGCCTTCTCCAAGATCGACAGTCTCGGAGTAGATTTTCGAGAGTAATGGTTGAGGACATCTGCACGTAGTGGCCGAGGCAGAAGCGCTCGGCCCAATGCTACCTATCAGCTCATGTGAAAGGGGCACTCATAACTGGCCTAGGGTATCTGAACGGGCTTTTACGGCCACATGTGACATTACTCAATGTTATACGACATGTGGAGATACTAGGCAAGTCTTCTCATTCTTGTCTTGTGGCTGTCGTGCTGGAGAAAATAGCTTCTCTCCACAACAAGGTCCAGCGCTACAACTGCGTTCTGTAAAATCTGCCAATCACTTCTAAAACACTACATTACATCACACCCACTATCAATATCGCATCCGGCCGTTGAATTGTACACTACAGCAATTCGAAAGACACCCCCTCAAGCCAATTGCCAAGCTACCCTACTCTACAACCCGCCTTTCGCTTCTCCAAATATTTCCTGACTAGGCAATGAGCGGTCCGACAAAGCCGAGAAACGACTGGATTGGCGGTTTTCCGAGCAAATACACGACGTTCCGGCGCTAGGAGAAGCTGGGTTCTTAGCTCCGGGGAAGTCATGGACCGTGACCATTGGCCGTTTCCCGAGCACGCACATTTCTTCCCCAGGTTTTCGGGTCTCCGGAAGGTTCTGGTCGATGGTTGATTATCGGCAGTTGCGCATGTCAGCAATGAACTTTGAGACTATCTCGCCGATCTCTTGGATAACTGCTTTTAGCTTCAGAATAACCCGGGTTCCGACCAGACTTGAGGTCGGCTTGTGTAATGATTGGCTCAATCACTGTAGACGGGAGCGGCATGTTCACAACTCCCGTTCAAGAGATCGGGAATGAAGGCCTATTGAGGACACGGCAGTTCATTCAAGATTGCGATCAGTTGAGACGATCAAGCCAATGTTGGGCATTTATAAAAAAGTGATGGTCAGCCCGAGAAGACGCACACAATCTCACAATAGCACCTCAATCAATCATTTGAATTAGCATCCATCTTTTACTCGCAATGACTACCGAAAAGTTCCAGAATGGCAATGACCTCGAAGGGGGTCAGTTGAATGCCATTGAGAGTGTCCGCTCCGCTGCAAACATCACAATGAGCTCCGAACTATTCGAGAAACTCTACCTCTCTCCCCCCAACGCCGTCAAGGGAGATCTCAGAAACACATTTGGAAATCCCACTCCAATGTCGGTCTGCGCTTTCATATAACTTGTCGCAACTAACACTTATCGCAGGGGACTTATTGGATTCCTGCTCTCTCTTATGCCTTTCTCCTGCGACCTCATGGGCTGGCGAGGGGCTGGCGGCTTCGGCGCAGCAACGATGTATGTTCTTGTACTTGTCTGACAGCCTCTCTGCATAGCCTACTAATTATCGTCAGTCCTGTTTACTTCTTCATGGGTGGCTTTCTCATGGTGCTCAGCGGAATCCTTGAGTGGGTTCTCGGTAACAGCTTTCCCTCCATCGTCTTTTGCAGTCTTGGTTGCTTTTGGCTTTCCTTCGGTGGCATCCTCAACCCTTCATTCGGTGCATTCTCCTTTTACGCACCTGCCGATGCCAAATCATCCGTAGAAGGCTTGGCCACTCGGGGCTTCAACGCCAGCCTAGGTAAGTGCTACGACATTCACGTCTAGAAGCAAGGTATGATGCTGACAAGGCGTCAAGGTTTCTGGCTCTTGGCCATGGGCATTCTAGCTATAGTCTATCTCGTCTGCGCTCTGAGAACCAATGTTGTCTTTGTCATCATCTTTGCGACGCTGGTGCCCGCCCTATTCCTCTTGACTGGAGCCTTTTGGGTCTGGGCCGAGGACTATGCAGGCAATACGAAGCTCGCTCAGCGCCTATGCGAGGTAAGTCAACTCCAGTATCCACCTCTTCCTTTATTAACACGTCTCCAAAGGCCGCGGGCGCATGTCTATTCGTGACTTGCTTTGCCGGTTGGTATATCCTCGTCGCTATGATGTTTGCCATCTTGGACTTTCCGGTTCAGCTTCCGATTGGAGACTTGTCGACTGTTGTTGTTAGGGGTAGGAGGTCAAAGGCGAACCGGGGTTAAGGAAAGTTGCGTAACCATGACAAGTTTTTTTATCCTAGTTTCTCGGGTGGTTTGTTAAGGCAGGAGCCTGAGATCCAACTACGTGGCCAGGTACCGAGGCGGAGCATGTTCAGGATCTAAAGTCAATTCAAATGGTGATTGTAACAGATTGACCGTGTCCCTAGACCGGGTTACTCAACTCCCGAAACTTGAATCTCATGAACTCACTACTTTCACGTCTGGTGGGCATGATTTCATCGGTTACCTACAAGTGACAAAGCGTCTATAAACACCACTGATCTTAGCATCTAACACATACACAAGCTCGCCCCCATCACAGTCTTGCCGTCACGCCCATCCTCTTCTTCTTCAAAATCGCATTCCCAATATCACGAATCAAATGCTTCTGATACTTCCCACTTCCTGTCTTGGGAAGGTCATGTCCGACTTCCTTATCGCCCATCCAGAATATGTGCTCGGGGGACTTCACGCGGCCGAGATGCTCCCTAACCCAGGCACGAACGTGATCGTCTGAAGGCCTCTTTTCGGG
Source organism: Fusarium keratoplasticum (assembly GCF_025433545.1). Taxonomy (NCBI): domain Eukaryota; kingdom Fungi; phylum Ascomycota; class Sordariomycetes; order Hypocreales; family Nectriaceae; genus Fusarium; species Fusarium keratoplasticum. Next base: position 3,995,991 of record NC_070530.1, on the reverse strand, counting down.
ATGACATGAGGCCTTCAGAAAGCACGAGACCACTTCGCCGTACTTGTAATCTTCAAGGCCGACGACGCAGGATTCGGCAATGTGGGGATGTGAGAGGAGGCGGTTCTCAATGTCGTTTGGTGAAATGTTCTCACCACCTGCAAACTGTCAGTATCGGTTTCATATCGATTGCGGTGATACATACCACGGATGATGATATCCTTGATGCGCCCAGTGATGTGTCCATAGCCTTCCTCATCAATGTACCCCTCATCTCCAGTATGCATCCAGCGAATCCCATTCTCGTCGCTTTTCATCACTTCCTGCGTCTTCGCTTCATCTTCCCAGTAGCCCTTTTGTAGAGCAAAACCACTGGTGCAGATCTCACCGCGCACTCCAATTGGGACAATGTTTCCATCAATATCAATAACTTTGGCACCAGTATGTGGAAAGACCCGACCAATGGAGTTGTGCATCTTTTCCTCCGAGTCATCGAGAGAAGTGATGAAAGTGACAGGACTCGTCTCGGTCATCCCATAAGCAATCAGCATGCCTTGGATATTCATCCTTTTCCGGAGCTTCTCCATGAGAACCTTGGGTACGGGAGAGCCTGCCGCGAGACCGGTTCGTATTGTGTTGATCTTGACAGGACTCTTCTCAAGAACATCGAGTTCGGCAATGAACATGGTCGGCACTCCAAGAAGTGCAGTGGCCTTTTCGCTGACGACTGCATCTATGACCTTTTGGGCGTTGAAAGTGTCAGATGGAAACACAATGGTGCTGCCGTAGGAGAAAGCAGCCAGGAATCCCATGACGAGGCCGAAACAGTGGAATAGTGGCGGAGGACAGCAGACGACATCGTCTTTTGTGAGTCGCATTGAATTTCCGTTGAATCTGGCGTTGTTGATGAGGTTTCTAGCCCAGAAATGTCAGCCAACTTAATTGTAAGAAAGGATCAGCAGTTGCCCGTCCTTACATGTGTGTCAAGGAGGCCGCTTTCGGCATGCCCGTAGTTCCTGATTCATATTGTCAGCTTCAAACTCCTAGGCGAGACCACGGACGCTATCTTACCGGATGTGAATTGCAAGTTCAGCACATCGGACGGCAAGACCTGCGTCTCAGCCTCCCGAAGATCATCTTCGGCCACGCTTGATTCAGAGCTACCGATAAAATCCTCGTATGACTGTAGCTTGATTTTGTTTTTGGGATCTCCTATCAAGTCCCCAATGATGACCAATCGTGCGAATAACGACTCTGGCTTATGGAGGTGAAGCAGCCTATTGACATGGTCCTCGAGAGTCCGATGACCGATCGTGGAAGCGACGAATACGAGCTTGCAGTCTGCAGGAGTCAACATCTGCATAGTTACTCGGGCTGGTGGAAATACTTACTGACGCGATGTATAGCCGCTTCCAGCTCATCGGGGGCAAAGGTATTGTTGATGACGACGACTGGACACCCTATGCGCGCGCCACCGAGGAAAACCTCAATGTACTGATAACAATTACCAGCCATGATTCCCACGCGGTCCCCGTGTCTCAAGCCCATCGCAAGCATGGCTTTCGCCATCACTTTGCTGCGGTCCGCAAGATCTTGATACGAGAGTCGAGTCGACTGCCATGGTACTGACACAGCGCACCGTGCGCCAAAGGTCTCGGCTTGTTCGTCGATTAGCGATCCAAGGGACCTGATTAGAAGTTCAGGCTTGTCTGGCCCGAAAACGAGCGAAAGGCCTCTGTTGCTTTCGCTGACGGAGTCAGTGGCTGTTTGGGGCTGGATGTCGGTGGACGCCATGGCAGTGATTGGAAATATTGACAAGTCGATGGATTGGCATCCATCTTCCAAAAGATTCGCAGACAAGTTTAATATGCTATCATTTGATGGATTTCTCGGCAACACGCAGGGTCAATCCTGATTATCGGACTCCTCCCGGCCGTCGGACCGAGTGATCCACCACTCTCCGGGCCGCCAACTGAGATGACCCCAGGGCAGTCACCGGCCCTTCCGCTCTAATTTCCGCTTACTCGGTTAGGAGGCGAGATGTAGTCCTGCTCATTCGCCCTTGGCTTCCTCCGTTGTGGCGGCGGTGGATCCATACTGCCGGTCTGGCATTGCCTTGAATGCATCAACACTGGGAGTTTGGACAACAAGTAAGAGTGCGAATCGAGCTTGTGGCTTGGCTCTACACACTTTCGACCAGACATTGAAACATATAAACATGCAGCTGGATTCATATGAGCGGCGCGTTAGGTTGAGTGATGTGTGAGTATGACCTCATCCCTGCTTTGTCAAGCCATCGCGACGTGACTCTAAAATGCAACACCAAAGATGCATCCAGCCAGCGACCAAGCATCATCAAAGATTATCAATGACACGAAGCGTAAACGGCCAATGGGAAATCATTTCCGTCATTTCGTCCGTCAGTTTAACCTTGTTAGTTGCTCTTCGTGCCGAGGCCGAGTTGTACCTGGCGGAGCCCGGACCGTCAAGTGGGGAAACCTCCGTGTCCCGCGGCCGGGATGATACACCAAGACCAGCACCTCTGCATCACTGACAGCGGATTACCACCTTACTAGCGAATAGGATCATTCTATCCATGCGAGGCCTTCTATTATGCCCATTTCATAAAGTGAATTTGACAAGTTCGTCAGAGAAAATGGCTCACCACAACCTACAGGAAATAGGGCAGGATAAATCTGGAGAGAATGCGGAGACTGTAATCTCAGTGGAGGTTTCGAGTAGGTGAGTTCTATTAATGAGATAAATCTATGGGATATTTCTGGCTCTCTTGATCTCAAGCCATCTCCTTCGCGTGAAGCATCTTCCACTGCTTTGCCGCACCAACATCCTCATCTTCATGCCCTTTCATCTTCTTAACCCACTCAAAGTCTCCCCGTTGTATATACATTAGCATAGTATCCTGGTTCCTCAAGGTTAGTGACGCATTCCTAAAGTCTAGGGTGGGCAGCATACCTTTCCCATGGTGAGATTCAAAGCACCCTCAAAGTAAATCGGCTTGTACTCTTCCATGCGAGTCTTGTTCTTTATCAGGCTGACAATGTTGCTTGTCACAACTTCAGATTGCATCAAGGCTGCTCGACCTTGTTTGGCACCTCCGGACTGAGCCACGTCACCGATGGCGAAAATGTTGTCTTTGGAAGATGGTAGATGGGCAACTTGAAGAGTGGGCTTGACAAGTATTTCGCCGGTTGAGGCAATGCTCTTTGGTGAAAATGCAGCCAGGAGCTCAGACCGAGGTCGCAGGCCAGTACAGGGAATCTACAATCCGCAGTCAGTTTGTAACCCTCAACATTACAGCACGAGATGTGTATCAACGTACAATCAGGTCCCAAATTCTCTTCTCGCCGCTAGAAAGCGCGATTTGAGTTTCCTTCACAGCCTGACCAGACTGAGGCGGCAAAACAGGTCGTTCTTTCAACAGCACCTCGATGTCCTTGGCGCGGAGAGTAGAAAGGACAAGCTCATGCAGCTTCGCACCAAATCTCGGCAAAAGTTGATCCCTTGAATGTATGAGTGTCAAATGCTTATCGGGATACTTTTCTCTAATCTCAGTGATAAGCTCAACGCCCACTGCACCCCCGCCAACAACCGCGATGCGCTCGGCCTTGCTGATTCGTTGTTGAAATCCCTGCAGTTCCGTGATGCACCCTTCTCGATCACGCGATTTGAGACGTGCGGGTGGTGGCTGAGCAGCTCCTGTGGCGATGACGAGATAATCGTAGCTCAGTCGATTACCACTGGCCATTTCGATGTCTGTATCCGTAACTTCAAGAGCCTCGTCGCAGACACGCTGGAAGATGCCTTCCGGCGCACCATCGGCAATGTTATCATACGGAATAAATGCCTTTGACTCTCGCCCCGAAAAGACCGAGTTCCTGGGAAACGCAAATGCATGGTTAAAGTGAGACTGTTTCTCGAGAAGAACAACTCGATACCCGGAGGGAAGTGTGTTGGCGAGTCGTTGTACGAGATAGGATCCCGCAAAGGAACCTCCGACAACTACCACATTGCGCGGGTTTGGTGATGCTCGATAGGTATGTTTGTGGATGACGGATTGTACTCGTTGAATGGCGAGTCGAAAGGTGAATGTCGTAATGATCTTGACAAAGCTAAGATATAAACTCAGCTCCTGTAACTTCATCTTGACCAAATGAATAAAAGATACATACACACATCAAAATCAATCCTTCCAACGTTCCATGTCGTCCTTAAAAGCTCCGCCAAATAACGCGGCTTATAATGAAACATCGGTCTTCAGGGTTAGAATATGCCGTCGTCGGGGAATTCACCTGACCCACAGCGGAGATAATCGGTGTACGGTTGGCCAGAGCACATCCTCTCCCCAGACCGCACCAATAACCACCCCTTCACAGCTCCTGTTTGTTTTCGTCGTCAAGAGGATGGTCCACGGGCTTTCCACGGACTCGGTGCTAAAAACCTGAGACTTGTCCGCCGGGTCAGCATGTTCGGCCGGTCCCCTCGGGGCCCGAGGCTCGGCCCCGCCGGGCAGTCCTTCTCTCACATTTTGGGCGAAGTGATATTCTACGAAGGATGGACAGCTCTCTCTATCGGAAGAAAACACCTCACTGGAGGACAAAACATCTGGCTCACATTTTCAGGGGCAACCGCGTAACCTTGGGGATGCCCGCTATCGAGCATCATGATTCTAGAGACTAAATTTCATTATGTTCCGAATGCCAACAAGAATGGCTTTGGCGGTCTTTGGGCTTCTTTATCTTAGTTGAGCCGACAGCACCATGTTCCAAACACAAAAGAGAGGTGTCCTTAGGAAAGTGGCGCAAAAGAAAGGGGACTTCTCAATTTGGGAAAATGCAGACGCCTAAAGAGACCTCTCTCCCGACGCGCCGCCTGAATGATAGTCCTTTCTTCTTTCCTCGTATGTCAATAATCCCCCATATATCCATCAAGTCTTTTCTTCATCACCATAGATGGATCCTGCTTCATCCTCTAGGTCGATCAAAATGACAGACCCATCCCTCCTCCATCACACTTGAGATTGACGTCTCCAGTGCTCATCTTAGATAAAACTTTCAGTAAACTGATCATCGAGATCCCCCCAATCTTCAAAGCTGTTGCTAGTTGGAGGACCAATAATAGTCCCGTACCCCGAGTCAACAGATTGTATAGCTGGTGCCGGTGAAAACTCCCAGGGCCCAAGCGCAAAGCTTTCCGGCTCGGGCCCCTGGGCCGACAAGAGCTCTTGGCTTTGATGACTTGCTGGCCCAGAGGCATTTAGGCTCAAGTTTGGGCCTGCGGAGGTGTACACTGGCACTGTCAGGCTAGTGCTGTTGTCGCCCAAGTTCTCCCAGGTATTGCTGGCAAGGCTATCGAGCTCTGGAAACGAGCTTACTCCAGGGATGTGCTCAAGGACATTGCCTGAATGATTCTCGTTGAAAAGAGAATAAAAGCCAGTTTCCTGGGGAGCCTGTTCCAAAAAGGTTGGGTTAGGCAGGTTTTGCTCCACAGCCGCCAATGGCACTTCTGGAGAACGACTGAATGTCAAGCTCCTAGGTGTCGGATACAGAGTTTGCGTGTCAAGCTTCAACTCAGTTCCGACCATGCCTGGGAGTTGCAGCAGGTTGCTTTCCAGCTGAGTTGGCTTTTCAAATTGCGCTTGTTCCTCCTTTTTCATCCATCCATTCGGTTCTTCCTTGGGGCTTTTAACATTGATTTGCGGCCCCGTGTTGGGCTCCTTTGACACAGGCACCTGCGAGAGCATCTCTTTCACTGCAGCCTTCACCGCATCTTGGATATGTTGTTCCAGCTGTGAACCTACCGAGGCCTGAGTTGAGCCCATCAAGTCAAGTCCTTCATTTGGTTTTCTGCCATCTTGCTCGGTGGAGCCTTGCCGGTTTGCCATCGCATTCGCTTTGATGTGCTCTACCAGCCCTGAGTCCAGCGCTGTCAACCGTCTGGTAACGATTTCAGGTAGCTCTTCTATCAACATCTGTTGATAAATATCCGGAAATTCCGGCACCTCTGGTTCATAGTCTAGAACAACATTAGTTTTGGCTTCAAATTGGGGATGGCAAGCGTCCTACATGGGCTAGGAATGTTTTTCTCGCCTGGAAAGATGATCTTATATATCGCACGCCACTTCTCTTCCTCGTCAAGAGATTTCTGATACATCTTTCTGCTCCTTAACTGCTTCTCTTGTTCTTTGTTGATGCCATAAGATCCCGATGGTGGTTTCTTCCGACATGGATTCTGACGATGCTCGTCAAGCACAGGACGAGTTTCAAACTGTTCAAGGCAATTCTCGCATTGAGTGCTTGACAACATATGTCGGCGAAAGATATGCTCCCTGTCAATAAATGGTTAGCACTTGGAGGTATTGTAGAACTTAGCTTATACTGACTTGACTCTGTGAACGCTGTCCCAGCCAGGCCCAACGCATGTTCGTGAACTCATGAATGCCTGCCGATCGTACTTGTAGAACGGACAAGCGAATTTCCTCCTTCCTGACTCCTCTTCTTCATTTCTTTTCCTGCCGTTCTTTATCTTGCCGCTTGCTTCGCCAAACTCGTCGGAGTCGACCTCTTCTTTTTCTCTCGATTCTTGTTTTCTTTTCTTGAATGCCTTGGCTGGCCCATCCGTGCCTTCGTCGTAGTGAGAACTTTGGTGGTCATTGTGTCTCTGCCTTTTTGGTGGCTTCTGTGAGGCTTCACCGTCCGCTGGAGCTCTTGAACTGACGTCTTCTACCCTCTTGATGGAACCTGCGTTGTCTCCCGGCTCGCCGTTACTACTGCCAAGTTTTCGGTTAGTGGTAATGAGACCCTTCTCTTTCGTTAAAAAAGCCCAAGGCTTTTGTTCCAGCCGCACATACCCTTTGAACTTGTGTAAACAGTTTCTGATCGTTTTCTCGTGTCCGTTCAACCCAACCACTTGCAAGATATAATTTGCATCTTCAAAGGTGGTACATGGTCCGTGGATACATGGATCCTCTCTGTTCTGTCTGACAAAGGAACTACATTGCGAGCAGCTAGGGCCTAGTTGACCCGACGGATTCAACGCTTGAGATGAACTGTCAAGGTTCAAGACCACATTGCATGTCTTTTCTTGTTGAAAATACGGGGTAGAAACCTCGATGCACATAGAATCGTCAGAGGTAACCCCCCTGTGGCTGCTTGTTTTTGGGTATTTATCCGATCGAGCATGAACCAAAGCATCCGTTGAGTACCTGTTTTCTGTGACCTGTAGCCCATAGAACCAGTGAGAAGCCCGTCGAGAGAAGCTGTTAAACAAAGAAGAAGAATGCAAAGGGTTGAAAAAGCGGCGTATGGTCTGTAGGAGATGGCCCTTGGGGAAAGGACATTGAAGAGAATCAGACTCCCAGATAGGTGTCAGTGGGAGCCAAGGCCTCGCCTGCCGATGTGTATTCTGCAGAGGCCTCACAGAGTCTTGGTCTATGCAAAAGTCGTCCAGGCAGTAGTGCGTAGCGCGCGTAGCTATCGTCAAGGTCTTTGCAACGAGGAAAGGATCTGCACTGGATGTCGCCACCAGCTTGCCCCTGCTTTTAGAAGGCCAGAAATTGCTGGATGAGTCGAAGGCATGTTCGAATATTTTCAGTACGTGAATAACGCCGCGTAACCATTGCCTGAGGTCATCCCAGTGGTGCGGGGGGGAGCCTCGACTAGGCTGCAAATTCAGAGTGCTGGAAGAAATCATCGATGAAGGAGCTTCGACGGCTGGTCTCGCGCATGGAGTGACGATGGGATTGTCTGGAGTGGCTCTCAAGCGATAGATTGACATAGAAAGGTGCTCTTGAGGCCGGTTGAGTCAGGATCTAAGCGCCGAAGTGATGATGAGAAGTCGAAGTTGGGATGGCTGGGTGTCCACAGTCCACAGCCTCCTTGGGTATGCCACAGGTGTGAGGCAACCACACGGGCGACACAGCCTAACAAGGGTGGGGCGCATTATTGCCGCCCGCGGCTGAAGTGTTTTCGACTGTTAAGGATTGACTTTATCTAGCAAGCAGTCTCCCTTGCACTGCTTGCGTCCCTTTTTGCCTTCTCTACTGATTTACTGGTATTTGGACTGTGCTCGGTACGTAGGATCTGACGCATCTCTAGCTTACGCTTACCCCTGTCTTCCACTTTAATGATCCATGTTTATTTAACTGGCACAATCCTCGCTCAAAAGACCAAGGTCTAAGGACCGCAAATGACTGATAAGAGAAAACATCAACTAGAAGCAAATTCGAACTTCGTGACGTCCTTCTCGCCGAGTCCAGAACGGGCCGTAAATGGTGACGCACAGGGGGCCTCATGTCAAGCCCCATGACGCCGGCAAGAATTCAATAGCAACACAACAGATCAGCGCCAAGCACATCAAGAGCACCGACAACAAGACAACATGATGAAATCCAAGGTATATAGTTCAAGTCCTGGCGACTAACCGAGGGTAGGCGTCTTCATCGGCCAAGGGCATGGATACGTGGCACTGCGCGCATTGCAGCCAAGTGCCAGGCTACCTATTGGAGAACAGTAAACACCATCTTTCAAAACAGCCGACTTCATCATGCACGTCTCTACCATGTGTGGTATGGGAGTCATAGCATCACAGGCCTCAAATCCACATTCTTCCTGTCAAGCATGCTCCCCCTGCACCCTTCAAGATGCGCGGAATACCACCCATTGCAGATACACTTGTGCTGACGAGAAAAACACAGGTGTGCAGCTTATTGAGCAGTTACTGGGGGGGCCTTCAAGTCCCGGTAGAGGCATCCTACTCGCTCGCAAAGATATACCGTGTAGGGTATGGTTCCACGGCTTCGGTAAATACAAGAATCCGGGGATCTTCCACGTAAGCAGCTATGGCCGAGAATGACGAAGGCTGGCTGCGCCTCTGGTTTGGGGATGGAGGGGTGACAAATGCTCACGCATGTGGAATGTCGACAGAAGCTCACGAGCAGTCATGGCCGCAGTCGTGAATCTTCTTCAATATCCATACCAAGAGTAAGTAGCCGTAATGTTTCATGCTCGGCAAGTCCGGCTTTAAGTCCTGCTTACCCGCTTATTAAAGTTCTGGACGCTTCTGTCGAGTGTGTCATCCTCATTGCCGTTTGGGGACGTCTGGGCGGATGTCTGGGACGACATGGGAATTGATAAATAGCATATCTAAGCTCCCCTGCTTTATTTGCTTCAAGTTCATGCTTCAATCACACGGCACGGATGACATCCGATTTCGGTGATGTTCAAGCAATGGGATCGGTTGACTCCGCATTGATGACCATCTATCTGAAACAGGAGATCGGTGGTGCCTGGCCACAAGCAATGTGAATCTATTCATGCCTTACCAGTAGGTGGATAGTGGGCGGGTGCCTTGCCGGCTAATCAAACGGGCGTGAAATGAGTTGAAACGGGTCATCTTCATGGCCGTGAAGAACGGAGGCAGAATGCCGTCTACCGTTCTCCAATCGCCAAGAGTAAGCACGAGCAGATTTTACCTCTGTGAGGTGCTTAGTGGTATTTCTCTATTTATACCTCGATTCCCCAGAGTTTGTAAGCTCGGGGAGATGGCAAGCCAGAAATAGAGTCTGGTGAGATGGCTTGCAGAACAACTTCACGTGCGAATTCCGAGGTTGATACAGGAAAACGGCCAGAACACCACGAAGTATGTACCTCTTAACATCTTCTAACATGGCATTTTCTAAATATTTCCATCATTGGTCCTCCAAGACCCAAACACTACTTCTAGGGCAACCCAGCTGGCCCGAGTCAAGCGTCGCCGGTGACGCAACCTGCTTTGAGGTTTGTCAAACACCAATCGGCCTGTTCCACTAGGCCGTTTTCCGTCAGGATCGTTAGGCAGCTATGCAGAGTCCTGCACCAAAGTCCAAGGCAGACCACGCCACTCTTCAGGGTTCTGTCGCGCACACACAGGGCCATGGGCGGTCCAGCCAGTATGGACCAGGGCTACCGGATCGGCAAAGGACGCTAGCATCTGACAGCTCACCAAGCCAGCCCTGTTTCATCGAGAGATCAGGGATGTTCCCTAGATCAAGCAGCGGCATGAAACATTCACTCAATGTTCACTCTCTTGCCCCCCGTGGATCTGTTCCTCGTCAGAGGAACTCCCAACTTCACGAAGGGAACTTTAAACCGTTAAAAGGTGTGAATTATTACTGAAGCACAAGAAATGCAGCAGAACACTAGCATCCTCGCCATGCAGACGCCTACGGCCACGCTGCGCCTTGTGCCCGACTAGCCCTCACCGCAACTTCTACGGCGGTCAGGCGCCTTATTAGCGAAATTTCGGCAAATTAGCGTATTCAGCGTTCTTTTCTTAAACCGATATGCCTTTATACGCCGGCATACGCAGACGAGACGTTGCTATCGCAACCTAACCCACAGGCGATTTGACCTACTCCAAGGCCAGCCAGGGAGCCAGCCCTGTTTGACCGTAGCCAGTTACCTAGACCAAGACAGCTCTTTATAGCTACGGCAATGTCCGGTAAAGAACCGATCTGCCTCCCAATTGGGCCAAAAGGACCTGATCAGCTCGTCTCTCTCCAAGCCACAGCGCCTACCTGACCATCAACACCTCGATACACACCAGCTAGTGGTAACGTATGTTTTTTTGAAGCTGTCATTATTTCCTCTATTATTAGACTGTAGAGTCGCATCAGAATGAGGTTGGGTGACGGTTGAGTGAAGAATCCAACACCACAGCCAAGAGTGCCGATCTCCATTGGCATGCGCATGAACCGTACTCGAAACTCTAAGCCACAATGCTACGCGTATCCGTTTCAGATCAAAGAATCTCGTCCAATCTCATTTACGGTCGCCTTCGAAATAGAAAGTGTGTTCTGGATCCTTCCATGTGCGCCCTGAACCTTCAGTCGTACAGCATGACGAATATCCAAGGGCGTCATCAGAAGTGTTCAGAACCAAACAGAGACGCGAGGCTGAGCATTCATACAACCTGAGAGTCACGTGTAGACTATTTTTGTTTGCGTAGTTCTTTGAGCTCTGCCGTGCCCCTAATCTATTTCGTCGTCAATTTTGAGATGAGGCAAACAAATGGTTCGCCACCAGAGGTTGTTCCTCAAACTTGAGCAAGCCACACAATCAATGTGCCAAGCCATCCACGAAAGCCTGTCAGCGAATCACCTGACTGAGGGCTCAAAATGTCTTGGAACACATGGCAGCCGACCACAGCCAGATCATTTCGTTATTTTGTGTGACACCGAGGCCGGACACCCTTGCAACCACTAGCGTCGATAGCTTCACTGCAGCAGTTCAACTGTCTCGCCTTGCTAGACATCTGCTAATCTGTTGGCTGGTGATCATCAGAAGGCTCCCGCTAGTCTTAGATATTTTCGCAATAATCTTGAAGCCTCACCCACGCCCTACTCTGAGACGAAGCTGTGCTTCAAACAAGTGTCGAAGGATGCCAGTGAGTCACACTACTGACCGTAACCCAGCCCTATTGACTCGAAATGGCTGTTGAGTCAATAAAAGTTAGGCTGCACTAGCATCAGGTGATAGTGTATTCCGTGGGGGCCTCACTGTGCCGGGTCAACAACAAAGAGGACCAGCGTAGCCCAGGTCATTGGCAGCAGCAGCAGCATGGCCTCGTGACAGGCCTTTTGGTGCCCAAGCTGTCAGGCCGTCCAAGAAACTTCTTGATTGGCCTGGCGCTCCCATGTCATTGGAGGCGTTGGCGACTTGTGTCCTGGTACTGAACCGAGCATGATTGGTCCGCAACCTTGGCAACATGACCACTCCTCTGCTGTTCAGCAGACGAATAGAGCTCTTTGATGAGTTAGATAGACTTCTATAGTTTTCTTTATAACTTCCTGATACTATAAACACCTTAATGCACAAGTTTTACTTGAGTCCAACATAACCTATAAAGAACCACAAGTGCCGCTCATGCCTGGAATCACTAAAGCAGCCAAACCGTATAAAAAGACGAGTTCTTTTGTATCGCTTCAAAATGAGCTTTGTTTAATCGCAATCTTTAACTGCGGGCGGTGCCTCTGAAGACTGGGAACTGTCTGCTGGCTCCTATCAAATGCAAGGCCAACTATGTAGGTAAGGACCTCGATATGGGCAATTCTAGGCAAGTTTCGTAAGTGGAAAAATAAACGCATGAAACCGCCGAGTGTCCTTCTGTCATTGTGAGACTCGCGGTTATGGAAAGTCGCAGTTCAGTTGCAGTTGCACCTAGCCAAACGTTTAAGGATGGCTTTCACAACGAAATCACCACTTCATCGATAATAAACGCTGCCGAATCAGGAACTCATGATAACAATTGGACCAATCTTGTGTGAGCTGGGGAGGTGGAAGTGGCGTGTTGGAGGCCGGAATGACGACGTACGACTCGTGCTTGGCTCAGCACTCCGGGACCTCCGAGGGTACCGTAATGTGGCCTGTTCCAGGCGGCCAGTCTGCCACTCAGCACACATGAAAAGAAGACACAACCAACTCCTTGATGCCCAAAGCCGAGGTATACGTAAACGGGTTACCTGGCAGTGGCAAGAGATGCATCACGGGATTGCCGACTGTCGGTTACACTCGGTGCCGAGAACTCCGCCCCAAGAAGTGGCGAATAGCAAAGAACAATGCGTCTCTCAACTGGGTGAAAGCACAAACATTTGAATAAGTATCTCCTTAACATTTTTACATGCACATGCAAGTCGGCCGCCAAGGCAGCGACGCAACACAGCCAAGGAGGAGAAACGGGGCGACCGTGTCCAACTCGAAGGCCTCCAACGATGGCCGTTCCAAGGAGTTAATCATCACTTAGTCAAACCCGACATCCAACTTCAAATCTCTCTATGAGTGCGCACTTGGCGTGTAATGTAGTTGAAGAGTTGACATCGGTTGGCACACGTGCGTGCTGACAGTATGTAACAATTGCCAACGGTCTTCTGGCTCAGTTATCCCATCAAAGGGCCGGGCTTTAACTATATAAAAAAAACACAATGTAACAATTACCAAGAATACGAGTGAAGTTTTTTGCAACCACTACAAATGTTGAATATGCACTCGATATTGAATCTCGGGTTGAGTAATCCAAAATGTCTAGTTTTTCGATAGATCGGCAACGTCAAGTCTCTAATCCCACAGCCCCCTCCACAATGTTATCCAGAAAAGACATGTCCAAGTTCCCAAACTCCCAGTCTATGATAGAGTCCACAGGGAGCTCCTCAGTATTATGGCCCTTGCCTCCATTTTCGTTTTCAGGCAGAGGAGCAGGTTGAGCTAGCGATAGATCTTGCCAAGCATCTGTCGTAGTAGCCGGCTGGCTTTCCTTCGCTGCCGCTTCATTTCCGCTCACGGCGAAGGTTGGTTGTAGCCCCTTTTCAGAACCTTGGGGTTCGATTCTGATGACACAGAAGTGAGGGATATAGATATCCATGATGGTGTCGTCGTCGCTCAACTTGACTCGGCACCCGAGGTCCTCTTCCTTCTTGGGTTCAGTGACTAGGGTGACATTGTACCTGCCACCAGATGCTGCATCTTCCTCGATCGCGAGGAGATGTCGAAGAAGAGTGACCACCCTTTTTGCGATTGGGTCATTGTTTTGGTGCACCACCTCTTGCATATAACCTAGGATCTGCTCCAACATGCCACGGTCGCTCAATCTCTGATGTGCCAGGAAGTGAAAACCGGCACTCTCAAAGCCTCGATTGCGCTGGTCAGTGATGTGTGCCAGACATAGGGCCGCGCTGGAGGTAAAGACTAGCAAGTCTACACCTCGGCAGTAATAGCTGGCAGATCTGAACTCCCGAAAGGGAGCGAATCTAGACAGAATCTCACGACTTGCCGTGACGGCCGTCATCCTATCATACTCATATCCAGGCTCGACATTCGATCGCAGTAGAAACGGTAGATGCACTTGTAGTAATAGGTGATAGTACATGAAGTGATCATTGAAGCGGAGCGTCTCGCGGATTCTCTCCATGTGGCCGGCAGCAGTGGGTATGGTTGGCGCTACCCAGTATTGGGCGGGCATCGTTGTAGAAGCGTCTTGTAAGATCCTTCCAATCTCTTCGACACTTTTTTTGTCATACATATCTGAAAAGTTCCGTCGTAGAATACGTCCGCATGCAACGGTGCAGAGACGATGCATCCGCTCCCATGGGATGCAGGAATCGAGGGCTTCGGCCTCAGCGTAGGAGTCATCAAACGAGCTCTGAGGTAGACCCAGCATCAAACAGAGGTATCGGTCGAACTGGATGAGGAGAGACCACATATCATCAGGCTTGACGCTGGCGCCGTCGAGAGAGGACGGCTCGACTCCTCGGTTCAGGCCCATCATCTGAGCAATCGCGACCGCTCGACGCGCAGCGAGCCATGAGCGACGAAGGTTCCCTGAGTAGTTCTCGTACAGAGCCTCGAGAAGAAGGCATTCGAGGCCTTCCAGCGAAGTAACAAGTTCGTCATTACAAGTAACCAAGTTATGGGCCGTCTTGACGAGTCGCGACATGAGTGCATGATATTTGGTATCGAGCGTGTCAAGGTGTTGTGTAGATGACGCTGGCATGCCCTGAAGAAAGGTCGCCAGTATCAATAGTTTCCGGGCTACCAAGGTTGGATGCGATCCTGATGGTGGCAACTCCAGCAATGTCTTTGATGATGGTGGAGAGCCGCTTGTTTGGGTTAGATGTGTGCACGTAACCGCGCAAATGATAGATGAAGTGGCTATTGGGAGCCGGAGGATGGCATCCAGGTCCTGTGGGCTAGGCCAGGCTGCTAGGAGACCTCGACGTAAGTGATCGTGATATGCTGCCGTTGATGGATCTTGGTCTTCATCAATAGTCGTCTGTATTGAGTCTGTTGTTGGCGTGGATCCTGGGTGTAAAGTAACCTCTTCTTGGGCACCTCTCTGAATAATCTCAGTATGCTGGAACTCGGTGAGCAGAACATGGTTCAACGTACCGATGTGTCGTGACATGATCGTTGACGAACGAGACGGCTGGACCGAAATTCTGGTGACTGGGACCGGCTTGGCCTATCTCTGTAGTTCCGCCGTCGTGATTCTGGTATGGCCGGTGAGACCAAATCGTCTCGACGGGCAGCCTTTAGAAGCTGCCCAACCAAAGCCTCAACCTGGCCCAGCCTATCGACGAGCCCTTTCTTACTCCCAGGAGGAGGCGGCTCATCAGTCGACTCTTGACTGACACATTCAGTTCCACGACGCTTGCATCCTTCGCAGACGTCCTTGGTAGCGGCCGAAAAGGTGCACCGGGCCTTTCGCCGCTTGCACTCCCAGCAGCTCTGCGTGCCCTTGCGGAGCTTCCGGCGCTTCGGGGCGGGTGCCGAATCGTCCAATGAGGGCTCTCGGGCCACAGATTCCGTGCTCTCCATGGTTTGGAGTCGAGACTGAGCGTTGTCGGAATCCCGGTGACGGAGGATGGGAAATGAGGGCGGTGGCTCGTTCGACCGCCGCTTTGACGGAGATCTGAGCCGGCATTAGTAATCGCCAACTCCGGGGTAGCGACGGCGGAACTAATCACAGCCATTAAGCCCGATTTGTGTTACCATCGTTGTGCGAAAGGTAAAGTATTTGGTGGACTGATTTTGTATTGTAAAGTGTCCGTTCAATCGGCGGAGAGTGTATTTTGAGAATGCTAGAAAGATGGGACTACGCGACACGTATAAGTAGCTCCTCTCCCTTCACCTCACCATCTAACAAAGGCATCATCAATCAATCCAACAACTTCACTTTTAAATATTCCCAGGACTTTCATACTCAAATACAAAATGGTCAAGATTGCTATCGCTGGTGGAGCTGGCAGTAGGTTCCTCACTCATTCGTCTTCTCTCGGTCCTAATTGACGTCCCAGATGTCGGCCAGGAGATCATCGACGCTCTAGTTGCCAGAAACAAGCACGAGATCATTATTCTCTCGCGAAAGGTTCATATCAAACCTTATTGGCTTTGACCTTCTGTTGCTAATCTTTTCAGGATGCTCCCGCCACGGAACTCGCTCCTGGAGTGAAATGGGCCACGACTAGCTACGACGATGTCGATCAGCTGGCCGGAATCCTGCAGGGCGTTCACACTGTGCTCTCCTTCATCGCCAACTCGCAGGACCCCAACGCCACGGCGCAAAAGAAGTTGATCGATGCCTCTGTTAAGGCAGGCGTGAAGCGATTCGCTCCCAGCGAGTGGGCTACGTAAGTTGGCCAAGCCTCTCGCTATCGCACATCTCACACTCGCAGGTCCGGGCTCAAGCACGCCTTTTGGTATGCCTTTAAGGAGGAGACGCGCAAGTATCTCGCAGAGCTGAACAAAGACAAGAAAGTGAGTGAAGAATACTTCCTTTCAGAAACTCGACTAATCGTCCCCTAGGTCCTCGAATACTGCCTCTTCCAACCAGGCATCTTCACCAACTACATGACCTTCCCTTACAACTCATCCAAGCATGTAGATCTCTTTGAAGTTCCAATTAACTTCCACCAGCGCCGGGCTATCATCGTCGAAGGGGGCGAAGACGATGTCATCACCGTCACCACGGCTCAGGATTTGGCCAAGGTCGTGGCTTTGGCTGTCGAGTACGAAGGAGAGTGGCCTCTAGTCGGTGGCATCAGAGGTGCAAACATCACCGTGAGCGAGCTTATCAAGCTCGGAGAGAAGATTCGAGGCAAGTCAACCCGACCCTCTGTTGGACCACAAAATGCTAATATCAACGTCAAGGTGCGCCATTCAAGGTAGAAAAACTCAACGCCGAAGATCTCAAGGCCGGTGTCATCAAGTCATCGTGGATGCCCATCGTTACTCATCCCGATGTCCCTCCCGAGTCCCGCGAAGCCTTGGCCGGAAGTCTCCTCGCTGGTATCCTGCTGGGTGGCTTTCATGCTGGAAACTTTTTGGTCTCTGATGAGTGGAACAAGCTCCTCCCGGACTACAAGTTCACTCAGCCCGAGGAGTTCTTGACCGAGGCTTGGAAGGCGATTGAGGCTGGTGCAAAAACTGTTTTCACCGATTATTAGAGGTGTGGCAGCCGCGAGATTGGATACATAGACATCTTTGGGTTCCGTATACAACTTGACAAGAATTTATATGTGATCTACCAGTCTGATCCACCCCCTCCACCACCACTATCACATCCACCGCTATCACCGCCGCTATACCCTCCACCTCCGCCACCCCCCCCCACTGCTACTAGGTCTGTAGTTATAGCTTGAAGAACCATAAGTATTGGAGTCATGATGTTCAGCGACGTGAGCGGCCCTGACTCTGGCGGCTTCACGATCGTAGTGTTGCCACGGCCTCGTGAACCCAATAACGTAGTTTCGCGGTGGTGGTGTCGATTTTCGTTCTATCTGCACAGGTTTATGTTCCTTTTCCGGAGTCTTGTTCTCCAGTGGCCAGTCCGGAGGATCTGCTGCTGGCATTTGCTGCACCAGTGTGCTCATGGCGTTGAGCAGGTGTTGATTTTGCGTGTTTAGTGCTCCGGTGTTGGGGCTCGTAGTCGTAGTCTGAGTATGCTTGCGATCCCCAAATATGTTCTTCCTCTCATCATCAGAGTTCCAGTCTTCTGCTGGGGGCTGTTTGTCCTTAGACGCTGGTTGGTTTGCAACCTGGTTCCATCGTGCTTGATATGGCTTTGGTGCCTTGGTTGATGCGGCTACCTTGCTTGGCTGAGGTGCTGCACTGGACTTTTCTTGGGTATTCCTTTCCTCTGGCTTGCTCTGAAGCTGGACGGGTCTCGGGGCCTCAGAAGCGGCATATTGTTGTTCTTGCTTCTTCGCGCCGCGACGGCGAGGGAAACAGAGGCACATGGTGGCCGTGTTTGTTAGGTCTTGGTCTTGGACGGATTCTTTGGTGTGTGAATGTTGGCGACTATCGAGTGATAACGCACTGATGGATTGAGTGAGTGAATAAGCTGGTGAACCAAGTTACCATCTGATATTCAATACATATCTCTCCACGATCAAGAAATGGCGTGTTTATAATCACCAACGCCCCGCTACGCAGCAGATGCCAAGAAACCCCATGATTGAGCTTCGCCTCTCGCTTGCTTTTCCCCAATCGATAGAAATGACACAGTCTCGTGCTCAATTTCGGTTCCCAAAATGAGCGAGAGTGCATGGAGTGGAGCAGCGAGGCAGAAACGCGCCCCCCGTAATTCTGTCTCAAGTTTAGAGACTCTTTCAGCTCAACGACGATCGCTCCTTTACACGTGGGGCTGCCGATAGGGCCGAGGTGACGGAGGGAAATACTCCGTTGGTCTTGTCCGTATCTCGGCCGAGAGCATGCGTTCACATTTTACAGGAAGAGGCAGAATGCCAAGCATGACAATCTATGCTTTATCAATAGGTAAAAATGGCTGAACATGCTATTTTGTCATGGTCTCACAATCAGCGCTTCACGATTCTTTTAGGGCAGCTGTAACAAAAAGAAATGTCTTGTCGGAATTCTCAAGTTGGTATCCTTCCCCAAACACCTCTATAACCCAAATTCAGTCCAACATCCAGTTCCAATCAAATCATACAGTCGTTCTCGTGCGGTTCAATCTTCTGTGTTTAACAGCCGCCGCCGCCGCCGCCTCCATCACCACCACCACCGCCTCCTCCGCCTCCTCCGCCTCCATCTCCTCCGGAGCAGCCGCCCCCGTCACCTCCAGAGTATCCGCCGTCGTAGCCCCCGATGTAGGGTGCAGTGTAGTGGTGGTGATAGTAGCTGCTGCTGGAGCCGCTACCGCGGTACTTCTTCTTGTGTGCCATGGCTGGCTTTGCAGGATAGTCGTAGCCTGTGGCAGGCTTCTTCTTTCGGAAGAATGGGAGACACATTGTTGTTGTTTTGCCTTGTAGGCTGTTGATGATCTTGTATGTTTTGTGTTGTGTGTTGTTTTGCCCTTTGGGCTTTGGAGGTGTTTGTTGTTTGTGTGTCGCTCGAGTGATAGAGTAAAAGGTGTTTGATGAGGAAAGTTGTTGATGTGTAAAGTGCTTGAGAGGAGATCAAAGGCTGTTCTTATAGCTCTTGATCCAGGACTTTGACAGATTCAAATATGCATAGGAGAAATTCTAAGTCTAAAGCCTGGAGACCTCGTGGTTTATATAAATTTCCAAGATCGGTATGACGGCATCTGATCAGCCTCGCAACCGCAACTCTGCCTCGCCCTACAAGACAAGTTCAGCCCCCATTCACGTCATTTCAGAGGCGATGCATCAGCTCCAGGCACCCGAATTCTGCGTCTTATCGTTCTAGAAGCCTTCTAGCGTCGGCGCATGTCTCCTCCTTCGAGTGGTTGGTGTGATACGGGGTGCACAGCCTCAGTGAAGATCATCAGACGCGTAGATCCACTGCGGAAACTCAGCCTTGGACCGCGTGATCGATACTGGATTGGGTTTCGGGCCGCTGAGAGAAAGCCTACAGTAGAAGCAAAAAAGAACGCATATGAGCTGGGCGTCTTGTTCGGACTTGACGCATGTCGCTTTACGAGCTTTGGGCGTGACCAAAGCCATGGACTCATGCTTCAAGTGACGAGTGAAATGACGAAACAAGTGCTGCAAGGGTGAAGGTCTTGGCCACTCATTTTGCCTAAATAGGCATCACCCGGCGCCATATTTACACACTATCACATCCCCACTAAATCACCACTCACATCTGTTACTGCACCATCCGTCGCCTCTCCCGTCATCCGTGTCACCCCAAAGTAAGCACCCAGGCCAATCTCCCCGATCATCCCCCAAAGCAGAAACCGATTCGACCCCCCAGCCTCTACACTGCCGCTCACGATTCACTACAAAGAAAAGCATCGCAGCGTATAACCCCAGCGAGGAACGGACGCGAAGATCAGGAGGAAATGCGTTCATGATGAGCAAACCGTGCTGGGAATGCCTCAAGCGACGTCTCGTCTGCGACCTGGGCCGTCCGGGATGTCAGAAGTGTCAGAGTCGGGATACAGAGTGTCCGGGATACGATAAGAAGCCGCTCAAGTGGCTTCAGCCTGGACAAACTAGGTCCAAGGGACGTCGCGCTAAGAACGAGTCCAACGTTATCCAGCTTGCCCTCAAGGACACAACCGAAGCGACCACATTCTTTGAAGCGATCGAGTACTGTACGTATTCCCCTTCTGATGCACCAGATTCCCCCGCTCATGTGCCTACTCATCAGACAATGTCCACATTTGCCCCGATCTGGTAGCCAACGGTTCCGGCGCCACGACAAAGTCCCCCTTCATCATTCCCCTTGCAAACGCACCTTATGCCCCTGCTACCATCAGGCATTGCCTTGTCTCCTCAGCCCTAGCACATCGCATCTTGCAGTCGGAGCAAGGATTCGAGGAAGACCGTGCCATTCTGGCAAGCAGGCTGCAGACGTATCGTGGTGCGGCAATTCGTCACTTGGCCAGCGGGGTCAAGCTTGGTTCGGAAGTAGGATGGCATAACACCAGTGGTCGCGACGGTCGAGACGCCACTCTGGCTTCTATGCTGGTGTTTCTCTTTGCCGAGGTATGTTTCATGAGTGTTTTAGAATGTTGTTCTCATTCCGTAGCTCCAGCAAAGTTTCTCTCCCAACTGGCGTCAGCATTGTGATGCTGCGCATACCCTCATCGATCTCTTCGGTGGTACGGCACAGCTCATCCAAGAATGGCCTTGGTTCAATCATCTCTTTCGATATTTTATCCTGTAAGTGCTTGCTTTCATTCGAGTACTCTAATACTAACCCTACTTAGCATAGACATCATGGGCACCGTCACAGCGCCGGCCCCAGAAGTAGAACGTGCAAATCGTCAGCTCGAGTATATCGGCCTACTACCTTCCATGTACGGTGTTGGCCTCTGGACCTCTCTTCCATGTCCCCCAGAGCTCTTGGCCGACATTATTCTCGTGAACCACATGCGAGCCACAGCGACGGATGACCCTCTTTTTGCGCAGCACCAGCACTCCTCCGCCATCGACCTTCTCAAACGTATCATGGCTTTTTCGGTGGAAGACTGGGCAGCCAGCATTAATCCTTATCCACAGCCGAAAAGTTCTGACAAGACCGTTATCCAACGTCAGACCGAGTTACTCGGCTGGCAACGAGTTGCCTACATATACCAGTCTGCGGTTGCTCTGTACTGTATATCCGCCCTCCTCAACCCCGAGCGCAACATTAACAACAACCAAACCACTCCCGACTTTGACATCCTATCACTACAAACATCATGCCGAAAGGCTCTTCTACAAGACCTCAGAGACGTTGCTTTGGATCCAAAAAGCGAACTCCGAAAGTATCTCATGTGGCCGACCGTGATTGCTGGTGTCGAGCTGGATGCTGACGACGACACTTCTAAGGCCTTTATCCTGGAGGAGCTGGGATGGGCCAGTAAAATGTTTGGTACGGCATCGCTTCTGGTCGCGCAGGATCTATTAAAGAGGATCTGGGGCTCTGGCAAGACGGGGATGAGGAATTGGGACGATCTCTTTGACAGACCTTATGCATTTGTCATGTAAACAGGGAGGACTTTTGGCAGAAATGGTTTAAAGATACCCGTATTTTATTATCTACATTCTTTGAGTATAGTTGACCAGCCTAGGGAAGTTGATAATTGAGATTTCACCATTTTAAGAACACGGGACATTGACATTTTTAGCGAATTTTAAAAGACTACCACTAATAGAGATATACACTCCTTATAGTCCAAATGATTGCATACAGATGGTTATTTGTGAGTAGAAAAGCAGGCATCAAAGGGATGTTTGAAAGTCGTGGTCAAACTGGCCTGGGGGACTTGCAGACCAAATCACCACAATCCCGCTTCCGTGATATTCACAACCACATTTTCAGTGGGTGCAATCTTAAAAACGTTTTCAAATACAGCAACTATTCCTGGGCCTATTTGTAATCAACAAAAAGGAGCCTTCCCCCTATTTTCCGATGGTGAGAAACCAACACCCGGGCACGCAAAAGAAAGTCCGTCTCCACCCTCATTTCCGTCTGACATCACAGCCGAGATCCCCGTGTTAGTGTCCCTTACAAACCCATCATACAAAGCTCTAACAATGTGGCTTCTTCTGTGGCGCAGTTCCGAGAGGGAAAAAACTCTTTTCCCCAGATCTTCTCCCTTTTACAGCTTGACACGTCGATTGTTAATTGTCCTTATCAATCTGCTCACTTTTTATAATGGTTGGTCTTCTTGTCATTCTTTCTCCCATGTAATTGGTTGGTTTCTTCCATTTCCACTTGTTCCGGTGGCTTTTATTCCCCTGTTACTGCATCAGGGTGCATCTCAATGGTCGCTGGCCTCAAATCTGGCCAACAATCACCAATCCCCCAGGCTGTCGACGCCTGCTGGGCGTAATTGAGCCGAAATGTCTTTCCATCTCGGTCCCTCTGCTGGCCAGCACCTCCTCGACCCCTGGTCCCACGGCGTAGGCGTCATGAGCGATGTCTGCTCGCGCTGGTCGGAGCTCGACATCACGCAGATCGGGTCGCTTATCGCCATTGCAGGAACCGTACCCACGGCCTGGCGCTTCCTGCAGCGCATCTGGCGCGAGGCCTACGGTTACATCCGCCGCTTCTTCCTGGCCTCTGTCACAATTCCAGGGGGTGATCCTCTTAATCGGAGCGTCGTTAAATGGATCATGGATCATAGGGGGAGGCATTATCGATCTTTTACTGGCCGCACCGACATCGGACGTTCTCATGGTGATAGGGCTGCTGCGCTGAAAAAGACGCGACATTCTGTTCAGTATTGTCCTCATTGGAACACGAGATGGATTTGGTACGGAAGAGGTCTTTTTCTGATTACCCGCAGAATTGATGATTTTTCTGCATCTTTATCCGATCCCAGTTACGATGGCATCGGAGGCGAGGAAATCACGGTGAGCAGCTTCGGTTGGTCAGCAGAACCCATCAAGACATTTATCGAAACCTGTCGCGAATATTCCGACAGACAAACACAATTCTTTGTCATCATCTACTCTCGGGATCGTTACGGTCTCGCCTGGAAGCCGAAAGCCCGGAAACCAATTCGACATCTCGATACCGTCCACTTTGACGACGAGATTAAGCAGGATCTACTAGTCGACATCAGAAACTACCTCGACCCCAAGACGCAGAAGCGGTATCAGAGCCGCAGCATGCCCTACCGGAGGGGGTATCTCTTCTACGGGCCTCCCGGAACTGGAAAGTCATCACTATCTGTGGCCATTGCCGGCGAGTTTGGTCTTGACCTGTACGAAGTCAAGATCCCAAGCGTCGCGACAGATGCCGATCTAGAGCAAATGTTCCAAGAAATTCCCCCACGTTGTGTCGTTCTACTCGAAGACATTGACGCCGTATGGGTAGACCGGTCAAGCAATGAAAAGAATAACCAAGACGGCAACCACGCACCAAACTGCACTCTATCCGGCCTCTTGAACGTCCTAGACGGAGTAGGATCACAAGAGGGTCGCATCGTCATAATGACAACAAATCGACCAGACCAGCTCGACAGCGCACTAATAAGACCCGGCCGCGTCGACATGAAAGTGCTCCTCGGCAACATAAGCCAAAAGTCTGCAGAAGAAATGTTTATCCGCATGTTCTCCCCCGACCTAGGCTGCACGTCACATTTAGACATGCAAGAGATTCGAGCGCTGGCAAAGCAATTCGCCAGCGCGATACCTGAAGATACGTTCACGCCTTCTCTGCTCCAAGGGTTCTTCCAGCTTCATCTGGAGAGCCCTCAAGAGGCTGCTTCGAGTATTGCTTCGTGGGTCAAGAAGGAGTTGGAGAAGAGTTCAGATAAGGAGTTTGAAGTAATAACTAGCAAAAGGAGGGTGTAAGATGATTTGTACTTGATGCACTTTGTATACTATGGGATAGAATTATTTGGATTTGTATGACGGGCACAGGTTGCGATTTGTTGGTTATAATAATATGCTATCTATTTATCCACGCCATACCCAACTTCTATCCTGATTTAGTAGCTTACACGATCAGCAGCATCATGCCGACTATATTCTCGCAAGAGCTCTGAACCCTTGACCAGCAGATTTGTCGTTTCCTGAAACAATCTCCAAGCACATACCCAACACTTCCCTCGTATCTCTGGGATCAATGATTCCGTCATCAATAAGCATGCTGCTCGTAGAGTAGCTCTCAGCATCCCTTTGAACCTGGCGCTTAAACTGCGCCGTCTTTTCCTGAACCTTGTCCGCTGACTCCTTTTCTCCCTCAGGCCGAGCCTTCTTCGACTGGATCTGCTCCATGACGCCAGCCAGCTGATCAGGTCCCATGACGCTACACTTGCCCGTCGGCCAAGTAAAGATGAACCGAGGTTTGTACGCTCTACCGCACATGGCGTAGTTGCCAGCGCCGTAGGAGGCCCCCATGATGATGGAGATGTGAGGAACTTGAGAGCACGAAACTGCGGAGACGAGCTGCGCTCCGGCCTTGATGATGCCAGAGTGTTCGGCTTTGGTGCCTACCATGAAACCTGTGACGTTGTGGAGAAAGATGATGGGCGTACCCCTAGGGAAGGGTCAGTGGTTTCAGGGAGAGGGATGTAATGGCATGACTTACTCTTGGTTGCAGAGCCGGATGAACTGGGCGGCTTTGAGGGCTTCATCGGGGTTGATGACGGATATCTGGTTGGCCACAATTCCCACCCGAAAGCCTACACATCCAATCAGCTATGATTCATGTATCAACACTTGTCGGCTTACCCATGATGTGTGCCCAAGTCGTCAAAATGTTGACACCATACTTGGGCTTGAAGACGGCCAGTCTCGAGTCATCGACAAGTCTCAACACCACCTCCTTCATGTCAAATGCCTTTCGAATATCGGGATTTACCAAGGAAAGTATATCATCGATGGGATACCGTGGAGGAAGAGGATTCGAGATTTCACCGTTGGTCTTGAGGAATCGCTGCTTGATCTTGAGAGAGGCGACCCAATCCCTGGCTTTGTGAATCGCATCGAACCTGAACATGTCAGCTTAGGTTACTCACTCGGAGTGGGACACTAGACTCACTCATCTGTCGCGACTTGATCGGCAAGTCCAGTCTTTGACCCATGAACATTAGCACCACCCAACTCCTCTGCCTCGACCTCTTCTCCAGTAGCCATCTTGACCAGCGGCGGACCACCAAGAAAGACCTGAGCCTGATTCTCCACAAAGATGCTATAGTCGGACAGAGCAGGGTGATATGCTCCACCGGCAGTTGAAGACCCAAAGACGATGGCGCACGACGGCTTGCCTTGGAATGAGCGGTTGGCGAGGTCGTAGAAGAGTTGGCCACCTTTGTGGAAAACTCGGAATTGTTGCGGGAGGAATACTCCGGCCTTGAAAGTTTAGTTGATGTTGAGGATGTTGTGTGAGAGGTTCAGACTTACAGACTGGACAAGAGAGATGAGGGGGAGATCGTTCTCGGAGGCTATCTCCAAAATGCGGTTCACCTTGACAACTGCCACTTGTTAGTGAATGCGTAGACTTGAGCGACAGTGCACTCACCAGTCATCTCGTTCCAAGCTCCGCCGCTCTGTGTGGGTATATGCGACATGAGAAGACATATCTTTCCGCTATTCATCGTCAACACGAGCTCCTACAAGAATGCTAGTGTCGACCTACCTCACTGTGCCGATACCAGCAATAATGTTGGCAGAAGGCGTCGAATTGGCATTCCCAAAGCCAGCAAACGGACAGAGCTCTAAGAATGGAGAGTCTTGATCGAGAAGTAACGCAATGCGATCTCTTGCTGCAGGTCGGTTAGCGTATCCCCCACAACGTGTGCTGCTAGACTCACGAAGAAGTTGGCCTCGGGTCTGATGCCTCTCAAGCGAGGCAAGTGTACCCTCACTGGATACTTGTTGCAGCGCATTCTCGTACTTCTCTAGTATGGGCTCCCAATTTGCGAGATTGTCCTTGTGAGCTTGGTCTCTGAGTGACACCTTGGATCGCTCGACTGGGTATTGATGTGTGGAAGCCATGTTGCCGATGGTTGAATTGAAGCAACTCTTCAAATTCCAAATCGAGTAATGTAAAGATGAAGAGCAATCTCCAGCTGAGTTATGGGTGTAAATAAAGATGCCGTTCGGGGTTCGGACCGAGGCGGAGCGACTCCACGAGGGACGGGAAGATGTCAATCAGAAATGCCACTGCTGCGACAGCAAATTGCTAAAAAGTGAACAAAGATGTCTGTGATGAAAAGAAGCATGAAAACATGGAAGAATATACCTCGGTTCAAATGCCTGTCAAAGGCAGCGACCGACGCGGTAACTAATGCCTTGGAAGGTCCCCGCGGGGATCGGTCCGGTCGCGACGGGAATCTCGGTTGTCGACGGATCTTGAATGCGGACCGCGAGGAAATCGCATCCACGGAAGGAAGGAACAAGCAACTCGATTCATTTAATCTAACAGTTCTGGGTCCTGCTGTCATGCGCATCTCATTTATTCATCTTTAATCATGACTACACACGTCCGCATCGTCGAAGTCGGCGCCCGAGATGGCCTGCAAAACATCTCCCAGCAAGTCCCGACAGACGTCAAGATAGAGCTGCTTCGCAGACTTTACGATGCTGGACTGGAGACGATAGAAGTTACATCCATCGTGTCGCCCAAGGCTGTTCCACAGCTACAAGATTGTCGCGCCGTCTTGTCGAGTCCACCGGTGCAAGCGCTTCTCAGAGATGCATCGCTACGTCTTCCGGTTTTGGTCCCGAACAGAAAGGGCTTCGATATTGCCCGTCAGCTGGGTGTTAAAGAAGTCGCTGTGTTTGTGAGCGCATCGGAGGGCTTCAGCAGGGCCAACATCAATTGTACCGTGGACCAAGGAGTCGCCAGAGCACGTCTCGTCTGTGAAGAAGCCAAGAAGTTTGACTGCAAGGTTCGCGGGTGAGTATCTACACTTGCTCTATCAATTCAGCCACTAACTCGCCGCTTCAGCTATGTATCTTGCATCTTTGAAGACCCCTTCGATGGACGGACTCCTCCGGCCGCCGTTCTCAAGGTCGTACAGACCCTCCTCGACATGGGCTGCTACGAAGTCAGTCTCGGTGACACCCTGGGAGTCGGATCCCCCAAAGACGTGCGCAACCTCCTTCATCTCCTCAAGACAAACGATGTCCCCTTCGATCGGATAGCCGGTCACTTCCACGATACATATGGGCAAGCTCTCGCCAACGTTTGGGAGGCTTATACCTGGGGAATTAAAGTGTTTGACAGCAGCGTTGCTGGCCTGGGCGGATGTCCCTTTGCGCCCGGGGCCAAAGGCAATGCTTCTACCGAGGACTTGGTCTACATGTTTGACCGAGCTGGTGTTCATACGGGAGTTAATCTCTCCAAACTCGCAGCGGTCGGGGCTTGGATCTCGGACAAGTTGTCGCAGCCAACTTCAAGTCGCGTCGGCGCTGCCTTGTCATCCAAGGAGCGGCGTGTGAAGAAACCACGAGAGAAGACCCACGGACCGTTGACCTGGGAGCGTGTCAAAGAAACGGACGGTCTCATCGTTGATCAATCGGGAGCGAATCTGAGAGTCACCATGAACCGACCGCGCAACGGCAACGCTCTCACCACCGCCATGATCGAAGACCTGACGTCTATCTTCCGAGACGTTGCTAGCGACAGGAGCGTCAATCGCATCGCGCTCACAGGCAGTGGCAAGTTCTTCTGTACGGGTATGGATCTTAGCAAGAGCACTCCCGTCGGCGGGAATGACGATGTCGCCCAGGCGCAGTTCAACAGACTCGAGCGTCTTTTTGACACGATTGACAAGAGCCCCAAGGTGACAATCGCCGCTCTCAACGGACCGGCATTTGGAGGCGGAGTCGGCCTAGCATTTGCCTGCGATCTTCGACTCTGTGTCAAAGGCGCCAAGGTCACACTGAGTGAAGCCAAACTCGGTCTTTGTCCTGCGACAATCTCCAAGTATGTGATCCGGGAATGGGGCGTACCTTTTGCTCGAGAAGCAATCTTGACAGCAAGGCCCGTGACTCCATCAGAGCTGCACGCCAAGGGAGTAGTTATGAGTGTCGTGGAGGATCAGACCAAGTTAAACGAGGCCCTGGATTCTTGGCTGGTCAAACTACGAACTGTGTCGCCTGAAGCACTCCGAATGTCCAAGGAATTGATCGCGTCAGCCTGGACCCACGGAGGACACCCAGAGCAGGCTGACACTATCAAGACTCTCTTCAACGAGATGATGAAGCCATCCGCGCCCGGTCATTTCGGTGTCAGCGAGTTCCAAGCAGGACGAGCAGTAGATTGGGACGCACCACGCACGCGCAGCAAGCTCTAGAGGAGGGTACACGCGTGAGGACGGAAAGACGGGCCATTCTATTGGATCAGCTTCCGACAAAGAACAGAGAAACTAGTACGTTTTAGGAAGTAGTTTAGTCTAGCTCGTGAAATATCCATGTTTCCAGGCTGCGGGGAGATTTGCTCGACCCCAGGATTTCCCCGGATTTCTTCCCTCTCCTCTCTCTTCTGCCAACTGAACCCAAACTTGCCAAACGAACCAAAGCCGACCATTGATGCACCGGGAGTTGGAGGTCCCGTGATTTCGCCTTGTTCCTGTTCAACTCGAATCTTACGTTTCGTTTCCTACTTTTAACCCCCTACCTCGACGCCCTACGCCCTTCCCCTCACCTCGGTCCGCTCGGCATGGAGACACACGACACGCGGCCCACGAATGCGGGCGTGATAAAGCGAATTCGTCAAGCATGCGCCAATTGCAGGTTAGTAAATGTCATACACGGACACTGTTACATACATACATCTAACATGTGCGCAGGCGACGCAAGGTCAAGTGCTCCGGTGAGCGCCCGGTGTGCACACATTGCCGACAGAGCCGACGGAGCTGCGTCTATGAGCCGTACTCTGTCACGGCTGGTGAGACGGGCCATACAGTGCCTAGGGTTTCTAATGCTACGATAAGTGTATGTTTGAATGTGCATGCGAGAGTTTTGATGCTGACTGTGTGATAGAGTCAGTTGTTGGAGCGTATCTCATCGCTTGAGTCGGCGTTGAGTAGGCTCAGTCAAGGCAACTTTGACGCTCATGTGTAAGGATGCCTGAAAGGAGTTTCCTTTATTCTACGATTCTTTATTTGAGGGAATTTGGATATCTCCTCGAATGTATCGACTGACTCGATTCTCAGCCAGTCATCACCCTCCTCGGCGTTCAACTCGACGCCTCGACGCATGCCATCACTACATCACAACCAAGATCAGCCAGACTTGAATCTCGACTCAATAGTACAGAGTTCTGTTTTGAACAGCTTGTAAGATAACTACCTGCATAGTAACATCAGGGCCTGACCGAATCAGCTCATTCAATGGACTCCCACCTCCAGAGGTAGTCCAATCCCTCGTGGACACCTACTTTGCCCGCGTCCACAACCAGCCATACTCATTCTTCCACCGCACGTCTTTCTACGCGAGTCTTTCAACCATGTCGATTCCGAGATGTCTGCTGTTTGCTGTTCTTGCTTATGCGGTGAGGTTCTCGGATCAGCCTTATTTCGTGGGCAAGGTTCAGCAGGCTTCGGATGCGTATTCTAGGCAGTCGTGGCTGTGTGTGATAGAGGATCATTTGAGTGTGGATAACAACCTCGACTTGTCTGTTATTCAGACTGTTACTCTACTGGCAATCGTGGATTACACAGGTACGTCTCATGCCTCACAAACACCATGACCTTGGCTGACGATATCTCCAGCCGCAAGAATTAGCTCAGGCTGGCTACGTCTCGGCCTAGCAATCCGACTATCCCAAGACGTCGACCTTATGTCCGAGCCGTCATTCTTCCTCCCCCCAACAGAACGTGAAGAACGAAGACGAACATTCTGGTCCATCTACCTCGTCGACAAGCTAATCTCGTGCGCCCGTTCAAGACCCGCAGCAGTCGCCGATGACGACTGCACTCTTCACCTCCCCTGCAACGAAGACGTCTTCCAAGATAGAGGTGAAGATGGTGAGAATGTGCCTACCCTGCGTCAGGTCCTCAGCTGGGATGTTCCTCTTGCGAATCCTCCAAGTCCGTTTGGATTAGCTGTTGTGGCTACGTCCATCTTTGGACGTTGTACGAAATACGCCCATGGAAGAAGTGCAGGTGAAATGCTCACGCCGTTGGATCCCCAATCCGACTTTGCCTTGACGAATGCTTCACTGCTGCTACTCGAATCCTACCTCAAGAACCACGATCAACCGATTCTAGATCTTGTTCAAAACGGACCTCAAGCAGACACCAACATTGACGAAAAA
Organism: Fusarium keratoplasticum; assembly: GCF_025433545.1. NCBI lineage: Eukaryota > Fungi > Ascomycota > Sordariomycetes > Hypocreales > Nectriaceae > Fusarium > Fusarium keratoplasticum. Next base: position 3,965,830 of record NC_070530.1, on the reverse strand, counting down.
CAAGTCGGCCACCTCGTCTTCTCTCACGCTCTCTTCCATCTCTGCTACTGTCTCCTAAACCACCCATTCCTAATCCGTCTCCGCCTACGTCCCATAGCAGCAAGGGTTCCGAAAAGTTTCACATCCAACGCGTTCCACGCAGCGCAAGAAAACGCGAGGAAACTCACGGATCTGCTCTTGGCGGGAACTACTGGGGTTGTACCGATGGAGTCTTCGTTTTACACGTACTGTGCTTCCATCGCGGCGGGGATTCATTCTCTGGCTTTTGGGGCGCAGCATCAGGGTGTCGATGTTGATCAGTATGACAGCCAGAGGTATTATCAACGGTGCATAGAGGTGTTGGAAAGACTGGGTGTTTTGTGGCCTATGGTTCCCAACATGGTTTGTCCCCTTTTGTGATCCATCAACACAAATACTGACTTGTTCCAGTTGACCAAACTCCGAGAATTCGACGCCCACTCCGAGTCCTACGCCCACCTCTTCAACGCAGCCTGTCTCGCCGACGAACTAGACGGCATTGCAGAAAATACCCTCTGGTCACTCGTCGACTACGGGATGCTGGCTAGGGAAGTGCCGGGAAATTCTCCCGCGCATGTGTCATTCTTATCAAATCTACCATCACCGAGTAAATGGATTCCAGGTGGCGACTACATGGCTACGTCGCCCACGAGCGAGGCAAGGAATCAGTTACTTTTCGTAGGGACTCAGGAACCATTGACTCGTTTATAAGGAGGTGTATGAAGCCGGGAAGGTAAATAGCATACTTACTCTCATACAACATAACAACACATCAGTGATTATAAAACAGCGGGGGTTTGATATCTGATCTATACTTGCTCACTCTCAGCTGTAGATCAGATATCGAACCCCTGTTGTGATATAATCGCTGATGTGTTGTTATCTTGTGTTATTGCAACCGTCACTCAAATGTTGGCCGCCTCTTGTTCTTGGCATTTGACCTAGTACGGGGGTAGAGATGGTGCCTTTTATCCATCGAAGAAGAAGCTTTGTTAAGACTATCACGGCGTCATCTCCTCACGGTTATAAACCTTGCTGGGTAGTTATTATGTTATCGAAGCTTGGGTATAAGCTTTGGCTATGTTACGGCTGTGCTATTTCCGTTGGGTTGCTCGGAGCCCTTTGACCAAGATCAGATACCTAATCTAGCTTAGCACTTGTCATTTATTCATTTTCTGGAGGTAAACTCCGACGTCATTGCATTGTAATCCCAGTTGTTGCTCCCCGGCCTCGGACCGAGAAGCGGGCCCTTTGATCGAGCCGGACCGACAGTTTCGGACCAATGAAGCATCACGGACGGATGTGACAAGATAACGCTCATTGAATTCAGGATTAAGAAATCGTAGAGATTTGGATTGGAATAGAGGTAATTTAACACTGTTGATAGCTTCATAAGTTTAAACGTGGTTCTTGAACCTGTGGCCAGTTGACTCTATTTACATACCTCGGGAGACCATTTACGGACCGCATCTACGGACCGCACACTTCCCGAGAGTCTTATGATGTGGACAATCTTACAGTTCCCGAGGTTAACATCATGAGAGTCTTGGATTAATATTGTATATATACTCATGAGGCAGCATTTTACTTGGCTACACACTCTCAAAACACCCTAACGCTTCTCACTGGCTGCTTCAACCACAAAAATGACTGGCATTCCCTTTGCAGACCCTCTCTGGCTGACGAGAGGTGAAAGCCCTTACTACGGCGAATCTCATAGGCGCTTGCAGAAGGAGGTGCGGGCGTACGTCGACGAGCATATCGCGCCCTTCTGTGATGAATGGGAGAGAAAAGGCGCCGTACCGCAAGAGGTAATCAATCAACCGCCTTTTGCATATCGAACTCAACTTAATCATTCCTTTCAGGTCCAACAACGGCACGCAAAGCTTGGATACACCGCCGTAGCTGCCTACCCAGTAGCATTCGATCAGTTGCAAGGCCAGAGACTCCCCGGTGACATTCCCCCTCACGAATGGGACGCGTTCCACGACCTCGTCGTGATTGATGAACTGGCAAGGTGCGGATACCTCGGAATTGTCTGGGCTCTTGGATGTGGCAACTCGATCGGTCTTCCACCCGTCATCCAATTCGGCAATCCAGAGCAAAAGCGACGATTCCTTCCTGATGTCCTCTCTGGAAAGACGAGATTCTGTCTAGCCGTCACAGAACCAGATGGTAAGACCCTGAGATCTGGTATACGGCAGTGGCTGATACTCAATAGCTGGTTCTGATGTCGCTGGAATTACAACTACGGCTGAACGGAGAGGAGACAAGTACATTGTCAACGGCGCAAAGAAGTGGATTACCAACGGAATCGTTGCGGATTACTGTACTGCAGCTGTCAGGACTGGAGGAGACGGGACATTTGGCATCTCGGCGTTGATTGTTCCTCTCAAGGCTTCTGGCGTTACCTGCAAGAAAATTGAGAATTCTGGTGTCGAAGCCAGTGGTGAGTGTACTACGCATCTCCTTGTAAAGCATCTCTAACGGTGAATAGGATCTACCTACATCGAGTTTGACAACGTAGAGGTCCCCGTGTCCAACCTTCTAGGCGAGGAGAATAAGGGCTTCCCTATCATCATGAACAGTGAGTACCTCTTTCGAATTCTACTCTCATATTCTGACCATGCAGACTTCAACCACGAACGCCTCTGGCTCGCCTGCACCGCCCTCCGCATGGCCCGCGCCTGTCTTCACGACGCCTACAAACACGCCCTAAACCGCGAAACCTTTGGAAAACCCCTAATCCAAAACCAAGTCATCCGCGCCAAATTCAGCACCATGGCGCGTCACATTGAATCCACGCACTCCTGGATGGAGCAGCTCGTCTACATCTCCAAGACCAACCCCCATGCAAAGCTGGGCGGTCAATTTGCGAATCTCAAGGTGCTGGCGGGACAGACCTTGGAAAAGGTGAATAGGGAGAGTCAGCAGGTCATGGGTGGACTTGGGTATTCGAAGAATGGTAGGGGGGCCAGGATTGAGCAGATTAGTCGGGATGTTAGGGTCATGGTTGTTGGGGGTGGCAGTGAAGAGATTTTGACTGATTTGGCTCTTAACCAGGAGGTCAAGGCTGAAAAGTCGAAGCTGTAGTTGAGATGTCTATTGTAACAATCCTTGGTATACCTCCATGTATCTGCATACCTATATACTGTACATCGTATTCGAATTATGACCTTTCGGACTTCAGACCAATCACCTCCCGCACGAAAAAGAAGCAAATCTCGCCGCATGTAAGACGAGGCTGGGCGCGCGCACCTAGTGAGCACTAAGCCACTTCGCTATCGAACGCGAATGAGACACGAAATAATCAGCCATCTAGCGGTCGTACTACTGCTAGAGGCCTCTAATTAGCTCTCTGGCATATTGCAGACCCGCAGCTGTGCGACATGCCTTGTCCGAAAATTTGATTAAAATGCTCATCTCACCGTTCTTGCCCAACTCAACATCACCACCTCGATATCATGGAGTCGGTCAAACAGGGCTCAGCGCCCATCAACCTCATCAATGGCGCGTTTTTACTGCTCGGCGCATGTATCCCTACCGCGTCCATCATCCTCGCGACTCCAAAGTCAGGCATCAACTCTACACCGCGCTACGTCTGGCCCATCGTCGTAGTCGCGATCGGCAAGCGACTCTTTCAAATGATAGCAGACACGGGCACGAGCTTTGTCATCAACGGCGTCATCATGGGCTGGGTTGTTCTCGTGTTGATCCAGTGCTGCAATGTTTTGATCATTAGGAAGCTTGACTCTGATGAGTTGGTGAAGGGCAGCATTTTTCGACTTTCTGATGGGTTTATCGACAAGTTTTATTTCACCATGCGTCTCTTGTTCAATCTGCGAAACGTTGGGAATCCGTGGGAGGTCAAACGCCTCAACAAGTTTCCGCGCTACTACAAAGGGCCAAAGCCGAGTCGCAGCGCGTACATCACACGACAGGTCCTCATCATGGCATGGCAATACCTCCTCCTCGACATCATCTACATGTCCTCCTTGGAGACACCGCCAGAAGATGCTCAGAGACTCTTTGGTCCCGGTACAGAGTTCAACTACCTCAATGCCACTGCTGAGCAATGGGGAGGACGTGTCGCTGTCGGTCCTGTGGCGGGACTTGCACCGGCTCGAGTGTCCATCGACATTCCCTACCGAGGCTTCTCTATTCTCTCCGTCCTCCTCGGAATTACCTCTACTGATCAATGGCCGCCTCTGTTTGGAAGCATGTGGGATGCATACACCATCCGCGGCTTCTGGAAGTAAGACTCCCCACTGCTGTGACATGCACCGACTTACAAGATGGCAGCACCTTTTGGCATCAGGACTGCCTATGGCCTATGAAATCACTCAGCAACTATATATGCCGAGACCTACTAGGTCTTCCACGGCCTTCATTCATAGAGCGCTACCTGAATATTCTCATCGTGTTCTTGGCTTCTGGCGCGATGCATCTCACCATCGACTTGTTTTCCTACAAGCCCCCATCCAAGGCACCTACGCTTGCCTTTTTCGGCTCCATGGCCATAGCCATCATGTTGGAGGACGCAGTTCAAGATCTATGCCGCCGCATCACTGGTGTTGATACAAGGAAGAAAGACGTGCAGGTCCCCCTGTGGCATAGACTCGTGGGCTACGTTTGGGTTACGACCTGGATGACTCTGACAGCTCCTTGGTATTTGGCTCATGCCGCTCAGCTACCAGCAGAGACAAAGTGGCTTGTTCCGTTTAGCTTGGTGAGTCAGATTGGACTTCCAGCAGCAGGGGCATTGCTGGGTGTGAGCGGCTTGATCTTAAAGTATGCGATTGCGGGTGAGGTTTAGGCACATGAGGGGAGGCCTTGAGAAGTTAGGGGCGGAGATATTATAGACATGCACGTAGAAGTCTAGGCAAGATGGTTAAAATGGCGATGGGTAGATGACCGCGATGGATGGCGATTCAAAACAGGCAAACATAAATGAGCAGGGAGTTCAGGAACATGAGCATACAATTGGTTTGTTACATCTACCATCTTTCCCTCAATATCAGATGCCTCTAATGCTGAGAAGCAAAGGCCGCAGCATACACATCCATATCCGCGATGAATCCATTCGTCCGCGTAGGTTCCCAACCAAGAAGCTGCTTTGCCCGATCAGATGATCCTCTCAAAGTCGTGCTCATAGCCTCTGCAAACGGACTATCCCCTGAGCCGACCAGCTCATACTTCCCATTGAACTTCCAAACTCCAGCCAGAGCGTCAAAGATACCTTGCATGCTCTCTTGGCTTGTGACAAGGTCAAAGACTGGGTACGTAGACCCGCCATTGATGAGAGACAACTTTTCAATTGCACATTTGAATCCCGTCGCAACATCGTCGACATGAACCAGTCCAGGCTTGGACTCGGCTCGCAGAGGAATCTGGACAGTATTCGAATTCCCGCTCCGGGCGGCCTGTAGCAGTGGGAGTACGAAAGGTGTCCAGATGGTGCTCTCGCGACCGTAGATCAAAGCTGGACGGACAATGGCGACGTCGAGAATGTCTGAAGAAGCCAAGATGGAGTTTTCCAAGTCCGTACGCCAAGCAACCAGAGCTGGTGGTTGGTTGATTGCCGTCTGTCCAGCAACATCGAGATCATTGACTGGTTCCTCGCTGGAGCCATGAACCCATGTTCCTGAGCAATAGATAAATCCAAGTTTGGGGCCAGTGTGTAGTCCAGAAGCTTTGTACTTGCTCAAGCGTTCTTGACCGACCTGCCGAACGTCGTTGAGAAACTTTGCCGAGTCCTGGTTGGCCCCAGCGACATCAACGACAACATCGATGTGATACTCTCGGATGGCGTTGAGATAAGGCTCTGGCTCCTCAACCGGGTTGGGGCAAATAACGGGAATGACTTCCGCTGCGGCGAGAGATTGAGCTTTGGCTTCGTTGCGAGCTACACCGTAGACTCTGTGTTGGCCGCTGCGGACAAGCACGTCGGCGAGTCTCTTGCCAAGATAGCCTGTGGCACCGAGGATGAGGACCTTGGGCATTTTGAAAGTGAGGGTTTTGATGCCAAGAAGCTGAGGAGTTGGAGTGAGCTTGTGAAGTTTATAGAGCTTAGTGCAGGTGGTAAGAGATTGGGAAGTCTAAGCGTCAATGATGATGGTGAATTGACACGTTCGGGGTGTGTTACTTATAATTGATTCAAAGACGATGCGATCCATGTACCAAGTCGGGAATATCTATAATGTCCTTGACAAGATCGAATAACTCCGGTATCCAAATCTTGATCCGATTCTCTACCTACGAAGTCTTGTGTTCTACAAACATCTTGACTGCTTTGCGGAAGTCAAAACAGGCGATGGACTGAAAAGCTCCAATCAGAATCTCGAGAATACGAGGTCGCGTTAGCCAACTGGTGAAAAGGCCGGTGTTTCCGGACATAGTGGCGAAGCCTGCGGAGATAGCCAAGGTTCGTGCTTATCCCGATGCCAGTTTTGCGGCATCACGGCAGGGTAATGATGGTAAGCGGCTCAATCGGCATGCATCTCGCATGCCTTTGCGAAAATTCACTCTCTTGAATTCGGAGCACGGGAGCTTGTGTATTGGTCAATGATGCTGGCAGCGTTGAGCAGCGAGCACCGAACTGGCTCTGAAGGCTTGCACCAGGTGTTATGTAAAGATTCCAAGTCCACAAGAACATATTTACCAACATCTTTCTAAACATTCCATTTGCTTATTCTTGATCACGGTAGTCTCTTTTATTATCCCTCTCCTCGTTCAACTACTGTAGTAGCTTCTTCAAGTCATCCCTTTCCTTCAGCTCCTCTATCAAATCCGTAAAATCAGTGATACCCTTGCCGCTCATCTCCTCGAAAAAGGGTACCTGTCCCTTCAACCAGCCTCCCTCTTGTCCTGCCTCGGGAATAGCCATGCCTCCCTCCCGAATCGTAATCATGGGCACAAACGTCACCATCATCAACCGCTTGTTTTCGTCCTCTTGACTCCACTCCTTCTTGTCAACAGGTGCAGCTATCTTCAACGCCTCATACCATGCGCCTTCGATCTGAGCTCCTAGTTCATCAAAAGCGGACTTTGGTCGGGTAGCAGACGTTCGCACGATGCCGATGATGCGGTTGGATGTATTTGTGTGAGGTTTGCCGGCTAAGAAGTAACTACCGGCACTGGAGTCTTCTTGGATAAAGTGCACGTGGACAAAGAACGAGGGTGTAGTGAAGGCCTTGCAGTGCAGGTCGGTGATGGAGGCAGCGATTGACTGTCGCTGCTCCTGGTTGAGGGGAGATGAGTGATAGATTTGGTAATAGGGCATCTTGTCAGACAGTCAAGGTTCTTTCTTTGTTGGGTGATTGAAATGATCAAACAACTGGGCAAAGTGCAGTTTGCAGGCTTTGTAGTTCAGATTGGAGTCGTGACACCCGATCATTAGGGCGTTGTTGACAACCGAGGTCACAAGGCGAGGCGGGGTTTGAATGCCGTGAATAGTAATCAACTCAAGCTTGGCTTGCGAAGCGGGGAAGAAGTCCGCATCATTCACTTGATGTCCAAAGGACTCGGTCGTTTACGCGGCCACAATAACACCCAGAGAAATCCAGCCTTGATGGAGTCACGAGACAAGGTTTCAGCTGCCAAGGTTCAAGCATCTACACAAGCGCTCAAGGAGCGAGCAAGGTCATAATAGTCATATTACACCGTAAACATTGTTGATCTTGGTGACGTCTTCATCTTAGAACTTCTCAACATATGGCCGAATATCAACCTCCTGCGTAAAGGCAGATCGATGCTGGGTATGAAGATACCAATACGTCTCAGCAATCTAATCACAGTCAGTCTCAGCCTGTCACAGATCAGGAAATACATACCGCCTCTGGCTTAATCTTGCCATCCTCGGCACCATCATTAACTTGCCAATCCTTTGTGCGAGGAATATCAATAACACCGTCGATAATCGCATGCGCCACATGGATTCCTTGAGGATGGAACTCCCGGGCGAGAGACTGGCCTAGAGCTCGCAGCGCCCACTTTCCAGCGGCAAAGGAACCGAACTGAGCTGAGCCCTTGATCGAGGCTGTCGCTCCCGTGATGATCAGGGTTGGAGGATACTCAGAGTCAGGAACAGACTTTTGGAGAAGAGGTAGTGTAGCTTGGGCAAAGTGGAAGAATGCCCGCCTTTCAAGTGTCAGCTCAGTACCACCAACTTGTCGAGAGTCACATACACGCTCCCATTGAGACTAGCATCAATATCCTCAACCTTCAACTCCAAAAAAGGCTTCTTGGCGAAACCGCTGTTGACATTGTAAACAGCGGCAGCCAGTCGACTACCAGGAAGCTCCTTGTCAATCGACGCAAGGGCATTCTTGAGGTTCGTGGGATCGGAAACGTCGGCCGTGATACCAATCGCCTGACCACCCGCCTTCTTGATATCTGCAACAGCTTCTTCGTAGCTCTCGGGTCGACGGGCGAGAAGCACGACGGGGTACTTTTGAGCGAATCTCAACGCCGTAGCGCGACCTCATGGAGCGATAAGCGGGGATGTTCGGGCGGAGTGGGGATGATCAGCTTACCGGTTCCAGGGCCGACTCCGGCGACAAGGGCGTAGAAAGACTTGGAGGCCATAGTGACTGTTTCAATATCAGATCTGAGAGTAGATGAAGTTGTCAACTGAGTATCAACGCGCTTTGCGGGGGAAACAATCGTCTTATAGCTATAGGGCTGTTCTTTGTCAAGATGGTCTAATACTTATCAACCTGACGTCATCTGCTTATAAATGTCGGCGAGTTGTTAATTGCGCGGAAATGTGACGTGATGCACCGAAGACAGTCGGCGACATTTGTCTAATCATTGCATATATCGCCATGGACTTTCAGGATTACGGGGGTTCTCCGGTCGGTCCGTTCTAGCCTTTCGGATGTGCTCCCCGAACTCGAGATCATGTGAGAACAATCTGGATGGATGTTGATTATTGGTTGTATTTGTACGAAGGTTGCAGTCTGTGTAGATGCAAACTTGGGCATAAACAACGTGTCAGTGAACAAACAATTGCTATTCAAGGTCAGACCTGCTGTAGAAAAGGGACACAAGATATCACGGGGCCAACCTGTACCCCAGAGCACCGAGTCACACCAAACGTGCTGAATGGCGGTTTCACAGACTCGGCTCTTGTTTTTATATCTGTATTCGTCCCTTTTAATCACTGTCAGGTTTGAAGTTGTTCTTGACACAATGGCATGTCGAGGATGTTGCTCTCTGACGCATGAGCTTTGATTCACTGATGAAAACCTTTTATCTCTAAACATACAACAAGCAGTAGTGAGTCAGATGAAGACTGAGGAACGCATCATCAGCATCTCGACTCTTGACTGAATCACAATATCAAAACAAGTATAAATTATCTAGTTTCTCCCAACCTTGGTCCCATCTTTCTCTCCGTAAACAAATGAAACCTTACCATCGACAATAAAATCCCAACTAACCATCTCAGCCTAGAAAAACCAAAGCTCCTCAGACTTGGACAAAGCTCATCCTCAAAACCACACACCGCCACCATGTGTGTCATCTTCTGGCGTGAGCAAGTGTGCCGACGGTGCATGAAGACCCTCCACAAGACAGAGACAAATCGGAATAAGTGCAAGAAGTTCCTAGAGGGCAAGGGATGTTTCAGTGACGAGTACTCCAACTGCGACTGGGTCGAGGGACCTGACTGCCCGACGTGCGGGCCACAGCTGGAGGAGGAGGATAGGAAGAAGAAGAAGCAGAAGAAGTAGTGAAAGGAGAGTGACATGCTACTGAGGAAGGGGATATTGGCTACTGGAAGTTGAGTAACATGCGTTGATGTAATCTTAATGAATTGACTGGATTCCAAACTTGACGGCCTAGCAAGCTTTCCATCCGTTGCCGCCCTCGAGAATACAGATTGAGGGTTTCGTACACGAGCTGATGAACATTCATGGGGAAACATAGGTGTACAACACAGTGTTGGCTCCAAGCCCAATATTGCATTAGCATAACGACATCTCTAATTCTATCATCGCTTTTCCTCAACATTCCACACCCCAACGCCTCATCATCGCATTTACTCCTTAACCAAAACAGCCCTGTACCTAACCTTGCCCTCCTTCAGATCATGCAGAGCTGACTCGATGCCCTCCTCGTTCAAAGGATATGTCATGATTGTAGGCTTAATGTTCTTGCGGGCAGCAAACTCGAGGAGCTTGCGGGTGCTGTCGCGAGAGCCGACCAGGGAGCCCTGGACTCGGATTCCCTTGAGGGAGAACTGGGTCAGGGGGACTGGTGTGGCTTCGAGGCTGGCTGTGAGGGGGTAAATGATGCCATCCGTGTCCACAAGAGGAACCAGGCTGCAGTTGTTAGTGATTGTTATTCGTGATTGAAAAAAATGTTTACATACCTGGCGTAGTCAACGTTTGCGCTGCCGCACAGAAGCAGGTGCTTGACAGGCTTGAAATCAGCCGGAGCCTCATCTCCAGACTTGAAAACATGGTACTCAGCAGCACCATACTCCATAGCCTCCTCCCTCTTTGACTCGGAGCTCGATAGGACGACAACCTGGCATCCCATGGCGGCGGCAATCTTGATGGCCAAGTGGCCAAGACCTCCGATGCCCATCACGGCCACGCGGTCGTCGCAGCGAACGCCATACTTGGTGAGAACGGTCCAGACGGTTGAGCCGGCGCACATGAGAGGAGCGGCGTCGGCTGAGTCGTAGCCGTCGGGGATGGGAACAACGCACTTGGCGTCCCAGACGGCACCGTAGCTGAAGGATCCATTATCGGTATCGGCAAAGCCATAAATCTTTCTCTCTCTGCAGTACTGATCCAGATCTGTACTTATGTCAGTGTGTTGATCCTTCATCTTGAGTTAGAGCCTTACCTCTGCAGCAGTTATCACAGCTGCCGCAAATCTCATGCGTATACCCAAAACCAACTCTATCGCCAACCTTGACAGTGTTGACCCCAGAGCCAACCTCACGAACAACACCAATTCCCTCGTGGCCTAGCGCAATGCCACTCGGCTGGTAGAGCTTATCCGTTCCACAGACGCCAGAGTGCGTCGTCTCGATAAAGACCTCGTGGGGCTGAAGATCGCGCTCAACGCTGTCGGAAAAGATCTTTCCCTCAGGGGAACCGCGGAAGACGTTGAACTTGAGAGCCATTGTTGCTTTTGTTTGTAGTATATTATTTACTGGATGTTTTGCTCTCCAAGACTTTGAAAACTGGCTACGAGTTTATATAAGGGGTAAAACTCTTATCTTCCCTGACGTAACCCGGCACCACCATCAGTCGATCAACAAGGATACCGCATAATTTGTCATCTCAGATTTATGTAGAACACTCGAAGTCTCTTCGAATCTTCCCTGAGCGGATCCCCTTCGGTGTAAATGTGGAAACTTGGGGCTCTCCATATGCCTCGGTCCGGCTTTTGACTACTTGAAACAAACTCAGCGCCGGTCAAGAGGCCAATGAGATGAAGCGCATGGACCTCATCTGACATGTTAGTGCCGGGTCCCCGAACAAGCCGGACGCGGCGTCTATCCGGATGTGTTAAGACCTCCGGCTCGAAACGTATTTGAGGCGACAGTCTGTTGGGGGACCTGAATTTGCAACCCGCTTGTTTTTTGCCCCGTAGCAATGCATTGCCAGATTCCACGTGGTATCTGACTCGCGGGAGTCGCGGCTTTGACGGAAGGTCGCTAGTCGCCCCGAAATAGGAAGCGGATCCGGTCTTGAGATTGAATCGCCTGATTGAGTGGCTTGTGTCGTTTCAAATGATCGACTTGACTAGCATGTTCCACCAGTTGGTTAACTTGCACGTTGCCTGGGTTACTCTGCCTCTAGTCAATGCGAAGTAGCCAACCATGACGCTAGCATCCACCCGGAACATTGTGACAAGAAGAATAAATTAGCATTGCACAAGAGAATTGATTGGAACATAAAACTGACATAGAATTGGATCCTCCAACAGAAGAACTGATTGGCTCCCACTTAGTAGCCATCACCCAGGTCTGAGATCTTAGAGAATGCATCGCAATGAGAGTAACAAATAAGAACAACATTTTCCCAAATACACACAAGGGAAAATCATCAAACAAAGGGATATATGAAAGCACATTGACCTATTCACAACTTATCTTAATCTACCTGATTCTACGGTCTTCTGGCTCAGTTATCCCATCAAAGGCTGGGCTTCAACTATAGCAAAGAGCACATTATCAACACATATAGCATCATATCCCAATGCTAACACAGCTACCTGAGTCTAATCTCTGCTTCCACTTCATACATCGCCCAGTTAAGAATCAGGCCCTCTACTCCATCACCCTTGATAGAGTTACGATGTTTATGATTTCTCAGTGCACTATTCCTCCAATGCATAGACTTTCGCACATTATTTCCTTCAGCCAGGCTCATCGATCCAATTCCCTTGAAGCAATCCTTGGTCAAGTTGACAGAATAGGTGTTCACCAGCCACAGCCGCCGGGACGTGATGAGAACAGACAGGTGAAGAATCTCTAAACTTGTTATAAGTAATACAAAGCCAATTATTCTCCCGACTTGAAGTAAGCAATACTAAAAACCCCGAAAGTGCGATTCTCGTATTCTTCGTAATACCGTTATCCCCATAGCCACAGCAGGTCTTGGCCATTCATATTACCGCTTTGGGCAACTGATCGACTCAGCCATCCCAACACCGCCTCTCAGGTTGACGTACTCTAATGAAGCAGCTTGTAAACTACAATTTGGCCTAAATTGGTAATTTTATTTCAATTGCGCAGCTGTCTAGATAGTACGCTGTTGAACACATCGTGAAAGTATTGTCTCTGAGAGGATATAAAGGTAGGTTAACAGACACGAACTGAACCAAACATCTCAACACAATCCATTCACTCACCGATTCTCATCTCAAAAGACACCATGTTTTTATATCTTCACCTTCGGCATTTATTGCTGGCTCTTTTTCTTGGCATCAATGCCGTATTGGCCACGCCAAATTTCAACCCACAGATTCTGGCCGACACCAACCGTGACGGCATCATCAACCGGCTCGATGCTGCAAACAAGCACATCTGGACTTCCAACCGCGGCGCGATATTCCTCCCCAACATAGGAGATCAGCAACATCGCTGTCCAGGTGTTGACCTTGTGAAGCAATCTCTCAGTAACTTTGAGCTGGCCGCCTGCAACGACGCATCCGGAGACCGTCTCCTCACCCCTGAATATGCAGCTCCTCTCAAGACTCTTCCGCTGAAGAACTTGAGCCAGAATGTTATCGGTTCTATCTACACTACTCCCAAGTCCGCCCTTGGCCGGGTTCGAATTTTCTGGCAGAGTCAAGATTCTTCAGACTGGTCCTTGGTCGACCCGCAGATCACCTTCAACGCGACAAGTCTTGCAGCAGGCCTCACCCTGGCCATCGACGGGCGAGAATTGGTGACTGACTCTTCGATTTGGGATGGACTTGTAAACATCACATTCAGCGTAACTGACGGGAACGCAACCGCAAGCGACACTGTGGCTATGAAACAGGCCCCCGTGCTGATCCATCACCACTTACAAGCCCCTCAAGTGGTTCTCAGTACCGATGGAAACGTCACCTCTTCGACTTGGCAGACCAGCTTCATCGACTCCATCCAACGCACCCTCGACAGTCTTGATCAAAGCCTTCCCTTCGTACTGTTCAACGAAACAGGTGACATCTGGGCCCAAGACTTTCTCGAACCTGGATACGCAAGCATGCCCGGCCCCGGCGAGCCAATCTCCATCCGCGTACTCTTGCGGTCTGCTCAGTCAGGACGCGCCGCAGGACGCCAAGTCTTTTCTCGCCTGCGAGGTCCTGGCATAGGAGGCTTCCAGCCAGGTCTCGGTTCAGGCTTTGGCCACGAGGAGATCAATTCTGGAGGCAACTTTGAGACTATCCCACCATACACCTCAAGAACGGGAGTCGAGTACAAGAGCGGACGAGTTATCACTGGGAAACACTTCGACAAATATCCAGCAGAGTCGATGGTCAATTTTTTGGAAGCTCAGGGTGTTCAGAAGCCATTGGTCCTCGAGACTGGGTGGCTTGCTGTCGGACATGTCGACGAACTGGTTCAATTCGTTCCATACGACAACGAACTTGGCTTTACCATTGCTATCGTTGATACACTTTCAGCTTTCAGTCTCTTGGAGACGGCTTGGAAAGACGGCCATGGTGATGCAAAAGTCATCAGTTACAATGGAGACATGACACCCGACAACGAAACCATCTTCATCGATCCAGAGGTCCGGAATCTTACAATCAAAGATTTACTCAACGACAAAGACTTTATCGCCATTAACGACTACGCACAGAGCTTCATCAACGAAACCCTCGACCTCCTTCTTGTAGAAGTTCCCCTGCCCGAGTCAGATATCCTCCGCGTCCCTACGCTCTGGAAAGACGTCACCTATCCCTGGCCCAACACCCCAGATGGCCATCCTCTACGTCTCAACAGGGCTCCTCCGGGAGAACGCCAGGTCAAGTCCTTCTTTCCACAGTCTATCAATGGGTTGGTCCTCGGACATGACTACCTGACGCCCAAGCCGTGGGGTCCTGTCATTAACGGCCGGGATATTCTCGAGGAGGTTGTTAAAGACGTGTATGCCAGGGCCAATATGACGGTTTGGCTGATCGATGATTACATGTCTCATCATGTTCGAGGTGGAGAGGTTCACTGTGGGACGAACACTTTGAGGGAGAAGGACGTTGCATGGTGGGAGTAAGATGCATCAATGTCGAGCCGTACCTTATCGGTCAACTACATCGCATGGCATTATAGATAGCATAGAAGTTTTGGTGTATCTTTATTACTGAACTTATCCACACTCCTTAATTTAATTCCCTTCTCAGCTTGGCACCGGCATATCCTCTTACCAAACCAGACCCTTGACCTGCTCAATCTTCTTCACGTTAATGTTCTTCCACATAATGACCGAGAATATCGTGATAGAGTAGAGACAAGTTGCCGCAATCAGCATCAAACGCTGTGTATCACCGTAGGCCTTGTTGATGGCGTCGCGAGTAGGCGATCCCCAAGGGTAGGAGGACTGAACGGTGAGATCACCATAGATGTTGGCGAATTCTCCCATGGCATCGGCTGGGAGGTACTTGGTGAGCTTGGCAGGGAAGATGCCAGTCCACATAGCAGCAGCGATAGCCAGACCAATGGCACCGCCAACGGAGGAGATCATACGCTCGACGGCCAGAATAGCAGGAATATCCTGGTGTTTAGAGACAGCCATGACGGTCATTTGTTCGCAGATGACAAGGATACCACCACCAAAGGCGATGAAAATTTGGCACATGACGATGTAGCCAATGTGAGAGTCGGGCTGACGGAAGTGAATCATGAGGCCGACTCCAAGGATAGTGAGGGGAACGCCAAAGTAGAGGGCCTGCCACTTGAGACGACCGTTGATGCGGATGATGACTCCCATGCAGAGGGCGCAGAAGCAAGAGCCGACTGTATAGATGTTGGTGATGTAACTGGCGTGGGCGATAGACTCGCGGAAGACCACAATCAGGAATGAGTAGAAATAACTATCCCAGATGTACCAGGCACAGTAGATACTCGCCACCATAGTAAAGGTGAAGAAGACGGTCCTGTTGTTGATAAGGTACCATGGAATAAAGGTGGTGGGGGCAAGGAACCTCTCCCAGGCGGCAAAGGCGATGACCAAAAGTCCACCAAAGATCAAGAAGCAGATGATCAGGGGAGACTTCCAAGTGTTGGACTGGTAAGAGTACAGCGAGAAAGCCAAAAGGAACAGCGACAAACCGGTGATGATGAGCAACAGGCCAACGACGTCGAATTCCTTGAGGTAGTAGACCACGGACTGGGAAAAGGTACGATTGCTAGGCTCGCGCTTCACTAGACCCTGCTTGACAGCCTGGCTCTGGTAGTACCAGAAGAGACCGCATAGGGGGAGAGTGACGACGGGGTAGACGATGGCCCAGAGACCGAGACCCCAGCGGAATCCAATGTGCTCGTAAGCGTGTTGAGCAGCAGGACCGTACGCCCATACAGTGGCAAGATACGGCGAAGAGGCAAAGGCAATCATGAAAGCTCGACTCTTAAGCGACGAAGTATCGGCGATAAAGATGGTCGTCGTAAAGTCGATACCCGTGTATCCCACGCCGTAGAAGACCTGGGCAGCCGCATAGGTCCTGACGTTGTTGCAGCCTGCCATCATGATGATGCCGATAGTGACGATGAAGATCATGATACTGAAGGACTGAGGTCGGCCCCAAAGGTTCATGAGCTTGGCATAAGGGAGGATGATGAGACCTGACACGAGGTTGGAGACGATGGACGTGGTGGCCGTGAG
The DNA here is from genome assembly GCF_025433545.1 of Fusarium keratoplasticum. NCBI lineage: Eukaryota > Fungi > Ascomycota > Sordariomycetes > Hypocreales > Nectriaceae > Fusarium > Fusarium keratoplasticum. The sequence continues at coordinate 3,949,478 of NC_070530.1, read as the reverse complement.
GGAGTGAGACTGGAAGCTACTGGTGACGAATGGTGTCAGGGTGCTGATGATACCAGACGAAAAGGCCTGGATGAAAGAGATGAGCCAGATACTAGAAAGCTCATGTTAGCAACAGTATGGATGAAATGCAAGTTGTAGACTTACAGAAGGTAGGCGATGATCAAGTGCTTCCTCGTCCAGACCTGAGTCATGGCCCGAACAGCCTGGACACCCTGATCAAGCTCACCATCAGACTTTTCCTGCTCAAAGTCCGCAGCAAGCGTCTCCTTGTCCTTTGCAGCAGCTTCGTCATCATTGCTGGCACGAGCCGGCTCCTCGACGACAGGAGCCTCCTTGATGGGGTTGCGGAAGACGTTGAACCTCATTGTGTTGACGGAGTAGATGAGGACGATGATGGACGATCAGATAAGATGAGACAAACAGTATGCATTATATATCAATCAGCATCCCACTCGGGCAGGCCAAGCTTTGCCAGCCCTGTCGGGTACTCTACACCATCCCCCTGCCCAACACAAAGCTCTAATTTGACGATAAACGCATCCCATTGGGTCCAGAACTAAGCGATCATCTAATCCGGGTATACCGTTCGCACGATGCGTGGCATCTCCGCGAGCGAGAACTTTTTTCTCTCCCAAAAAGGAGTCTCGATGCTCCATCCAAGCGGTTAAGACGGCATGTCCAGGTCCACCCCACGACCATCCGTGGATCGCTTGTCTGGTGCCAAGTGGAGATGTAGAGTAATTTGGTCTGAAACGGGCATGGTTGATTGATCTTATCAGATGATCAGCAAGGACAAGAAAACAGTTCGTCCCAATCGACCGGTCTGGGAGCTCGGACGGGAGGGGCTTCGGAGCTTTCGCAACCTTGCCGCATTTCCGTGATCAAGACTGAATGTCAACGGATTTTCTCCTTTTCAAGAGTCTAGAATTCAGGCAAAGGCTGTCAATGATGGAGTGTTCTATTGCGTGCAGCTTGGACAAGATCGTGATCAGCTCACCATCAAGGACTCGAAGAGCATGTCACCATTAGCTCGCAAAACCTTCTTCCGGACCCTCCGAACGATGCCCTCGCGTCCACAACGTGGGGGAACCCGCCGAGATACCTCCATACCATCACCAAGGGTACGATTACTACGCGTCGAGTCTTGGTGGGCTACCTCCTCGACTTGGCAGCCCTATGGGCTGGGCGCCATGCAAACTCTGGGTTCTCACGCGTCAAGTGAGACCCGCAGAGCAGGGAACTCCTAGTCATGTTCTCGGGAATAAGATCCAGAACGAGCCATCGTCGCCCGCGCCGCGTGCTGATTATTAACTATTGACGGTAGGGCTCGTTTTGTCTGGATCCGTGGTATCCCACATCCCGAGGGGAGAGGGCATGGTTGTTCAGAAGTTACGTTACATCGTGGGACGGACAAAGTGCTTCCAAAATCCGAGTGTTGTCAAGAAGGATCTCCCAGGTCTTGAGAATTTCTAAGAGCGAAGAGCAATCATATGCGTGGCGATGAAGCATAGAATAGAGAGAGAGTTTTTGAGATCCCCCCATGAGTGTGAAGAGATGTTCAGGCATCGATCAGCGCTATTGCCGTTCATCGAGGCTCCAATGGAAGGGGGTCGGTGACATCGCTCGGATAGTGGGTAACCAGGGTTATGCCAGCGCCGAGATTCATCAGGATGTGATCGTCTAGCGTATTGAACTGCGAACACTTACGCAGGGATGACTTGGAAATAAGTGAAGTACCCAGGCCATGGATATCTTAAAGAGCAAGCCCAAGACAAAAACTCTGAGCAACTCGATCCCCAACTCCAGTACGACCTAAACAACGAAACCACCCGGCTACAGGATCTTGTTATATGACTATATCACTCCAAGGGGATCCTGAGACATTACAAAAGTCTATAAGTACATTCTCTCTGCATCTTGTGATCTTTGCAGAACTCGCCCGCCAGCAGGTCCATCGAAAAATCGGATGGCTGTCTCACATTCAAGCACCACGGCTAAGTCGATAGCTAGAATCAAGAATTGGGACTTGGTAGGGCTAGGATTACTGAAAGACTCCTGCTTTAAGCTCCGCTGTGACGATTGTGTATCTTCTTTTGGCATGTAATTCCAACAAAGGCGGCAAGGTGAAAGAAGACCCGGTGACCTTGCTATCGTCACTGAACCGTTCATGTGCACTGCCATCTCTCACATCAAATTATACATCAGATCATCTCTTTTCAATCTTTTATGTGTTTTGAAACCAAAAGCTGAGCCGGTATCAAGATGGATGCCTTGTGGTGTTTCGATCCAAGAGGTCCCTCAACACTCGACTGAAGCCTCATCACATCCTTCATCCAGATAGTGTGAAGCATTTTGTCTCCTTATTTGAACAGATGAGCAATGTTGATTAGCGATTTTAGGCATTCACTGTATCGCGATCGCGTCAATCCGATGCCGTTGGTCCTGCGCCAGGTGGGGGGTTCAACTCAACAGATCTTAAGAGGGAAAGAAACAATATAGCCCTAGAGTTTCAGTCCAGATTTTTAAGCATCCCATCAGTAGGTAAAATACACTTCGTAATTGCGAGCATCTCTGTGGGGTGTGATGATCCTCATTCTTGTCAACACGCCTGTCTCGACCCAGGTCACGCGTTTCAGAAATAAGGCTTTCAGAAGAGCCAGACTGTGAGTGTGTTGCTGGCTTTTTATACGGCTTCGGATCCTTGATGCCGATATATCTATTAGTCTGCCTGTGTTAGGATGTAACACTATAAAGCGTCTCCTTCCAGCACGTTGGGCACTGAATCACAAAAAATGACATCCACCCCAGATGTCCATGTCATCGAATACTTAACAGGTTGTTGCCAATCGTCTTCCATCTCCAATATATAGTTCTTCACTTTGCTCTTATATACTCCTGAGAACTGGAGCAAGAGCCATCTCGTCATAAGCTGCCATGAACCTTTAGTCGGTCCAGCCACAACAGACTGTCAAGCTAGTCACCTCCATTCCTATCAGCGATATTCTTAGTGGCACTAGACTTCTCCCAGTCAATGATTTCATCTTAAAATTAGAGAATCACAAGTTACTCAGGAAAAGACCTTCGTGGTTGAGCCAAGCCACGTCGTCAAGTCTTGCAAGCTAGTTGAGTTGTATCACGGTTGACTCATATGTAGTCACTCTGTTACTTCCCAGACCATACCAAAACTTGACAATAAATATCTCTTCAAAGCGCTTCCTACTCAATCCTATATCTCGTTGCTTAATTCGCCTCCGCCTGCAAAGTCTCCCTCTTCGAAGCACTCTTCGGATCAAAATAAGGCCTCTCCCCAACTCCCACAACCCTATTCCCAAACCGATCACCCAACCCATCATAGTCAAAAGTCGCAGAGTGAAAAACACTCCTGTTATCCCAAATCGCAATGTCATTCGGGTTCTCCCACCGCAGCCGCACCTGAATCGAGTGGTCCTTTGCCACAAGATCATAAAACCACTTGAGGAGGTTTTCGCTCTCTTCGGCTGTCACGTCGTTGATGTGGCCCACGTGTGCGCCGATGGGAAAGACACTCTTCCAGCCTGTTACGGGGTTTGTTCGTACGACGGGGTGGATTGCACGGAGTTCGCGGCCGACGTTGTCAGGAGATCCGCGTGGTTTGTCGTACAGTTCGAAGCCGGAGCGCTCGGCGACCTTGGCAAAGTTGGGCTGCTCAAAGGTCGCCGTTAGTCCCTCGAGGAACTTTTGATACGCCGGGCTGAGGTGGTCGTAGACGTCGTAGCCAGAAGCCCAGAGCGTATCGCCGCCAGTCTTGGGCAGCTCAACGAGCCTCAAGCTCGTGTAATCAGCAGGAGCAGGCTCAAATGCAATATCGGAGTGCCAAATTTCATTGTTCCGCTTCGTGACGACGACACCGTTGTCTTGCGTCTTGCGGTAAAACTTAGCATGCTGCTTAGAGCTGATTATGCTGACCTCAAGGTCATCGCCACCAAGCTCACGCTCCGAATTGAGCAGCGGATGGATGTGTAGCGTCGAACTAGCCGGGCGACCCGTCAACTCTCCAAGACGGAGGATAAGCTTCTTCTGAAGATCATTTGTGAGATTATTTTGAGCGCGGAAGAAGACGACGCCGCGTTGAGAGACTGCGATGGGTCAGACAGCGACTCACGAGATTCGCCAAGGGGGAACTTACTCGTGATGGCTAGATCACGGATCAACTCATCCGAATTAGGGTCTTCAAGCCATTCAACCAAGTTCGCCTTGGGAAACTCGCGTCCAATGGCGGGAGTCACATCAAAGTGCTCATAATCCTTGAGAGCGCCCGAGAGCTTCAACGGCTCACGGCTCTGACTCTTGGAATGGACAGGAATGTCGGCTTCAACGGCAGCAGGCGCCATATTGAGTATACTGTCGAATTGTAATTGCTAGAGATGATGGTTCTCTTCCTGGGATATCGCAGTCTTCTTATACACAGAACAGATCATCTCAACGGGCGGGGAAGCAAACACTGCCAAGCTCTCGGCATGACCACCAATGACCCTCGGGTTTCGGTCTCTCCATGACTTGATTCGCTCATCACGACGATTGTTTCCTCATAGCGACACTCGCATGCAACATGTCGTGCTCCAATTGGAGTCATGTTAACTCGATCCCCTCAGAACCGCCAACAGAATGTCCTCGGCCAAGCAGATCGCGCCATCGGCGTCGAATACGAGCGGCAGATTCGCCTTCTGACAAAGCAGATTTGCGAGAAAAACAATGGCGACGGACTATCGGAAACACCATCAAATCCGAATGGGATAGCCAATTATCGCTGACTGACGAGAGCCAAGTTGAGAGGTTGCAGACACAGGTGTCATGATAGCGTGCGCGACATGGGCGATGCCTATAACGCAACCAGCACCGATGGCAGCTCCAGCAAATGCAAGAGATGATAAACTCAAAGGTCAAATTCACTTATAATACGTACATAAGATGCGAAAAGGGGCAAAATCGCAGCGTCTCTCTCAACCAACTACAACCAGGGCTCAGTCAGCGGAAGTCGGATATCGCGTGCCAGACAAGCCTCAATAATTAATTAGACGCACGACTCAGGGACCGGATTAACAGCGTTGTCCGAAATATTCCTTCTTATCTATCGTTATTGCATTCTTAATTCCGCGCTTTGGCATAAAAGACATGAAGCAATCCATCCTGACAAGCACGTGCTACGCGATCGTCAACACCAAACTCATTCATCCACCAATGCAAACTTCCTTCACAATCATACTCATACCGGCAAAACACAATCAGGAAGGTAGATTAATCTGCATATCATCACCCCACGCAATGCGACACTACACACGGCGAAGAGTCACAGTTCCGTCCGCGCGGTATCTGCACCCTCTCCGCTACCGCCTTGCATCCAAGCTCGCCATCTAATCGCCATCTGACGTAACTCGTATCTCATACCATTCGCAAATCAGGACAGACAGTATTCTTGTGCTCGTTATGTCATCATTTAGTTATGCTACTATGATCTTGTGCCGACCAGGGCCAGGACAGACGTGTAAACACTATACAGCAGGCATGGTATAAACTGACAAACATTCCAATCGACTTTCCATGCAGAACAACGAACTGGATAGGGGGGTATTGACATGATATCGCCGGACAACTTCTAAAGGCGACGTGAAACCAGAAAACAAAATCCACTCAAAGGCATGAGCCGCAAACCCCCATTGCATAGACCCCTCATAAACACCGCTCAATGCCCGTAAAACGACAGAATTAGATAATAGTAAATCGTAGATGGTAGAAAGCAGGCTGGCGCAATTAGTGCTGCTTGGTCTCGGCGTTGGAGATGGCAGCGTCGACAGCCTCCTGCAAGTCGAGGTGGAAGTAAGGTCGGTTGAGACCCTGCACAGCGACCAGGCGCGAGTGGGAAGGGTCCCTTGACGCGCCCTTCTCCGACAACTGGCTGTTGATGGAATCGTCAATAGCCTCAATGTCCTGGCGGACAGGGGAAATCTTGGCCTTCTCGTCAAAAGCAGCAGCCGTGGCAGCGCTGTCGGAGCCACCGAGATCAGCAATGCTGAAGATGGCCTTCCATTGACCAGCACCATCCGATTCGCGGGGTGTTCGGAAGCCAAAGCCAGCAGCCGCCAGGGCGCGCTTGGTCCAACGGTTCTCAATGTTGGCAAAGTGCCAGTCAACAATCTCGGGCGCAGCAAACTTGTCAAGCTGATTGCGCACATCAATCAGAGCCTGGATAGAAGTGACATCGACGTTGTTAACAGTGGAGAAATCAAAGATAACAGCCTTGAGGATAGGGCGCTCATCGTTGGTCTCAAGCTTGATGTTGCGGGGCTCGCCATCGTTCCAAGGACGGTCACCCAGTCTACCCAGGAGAGCGGGGTTGGTCCTGCGGCACTCGGCAAAGATGGTCTCGGTAAGGTGGTTGAGGTATCGCGAGGCGTTGGGGTAGTTGAAGCCCTCGGCGAAGCGGTAGATAAAGACACCAGGATAGGGGCTGTGGACAATGACGTTGGGGTTGGAACCGTCGGCGTGATCGAGGGGAAGGAATCCAGCTCGGAGAGAGCTCTCACTCTCGTCAGCAGCGACCTCCTTGGCAATGGATCCGGGGCTTGAGGTTCCGTTGCTGATATTGGCCTTCATGGTTCGGATGCGGACAAGACCGAGGAAGCGGCCACGGGTCTGGAAGAGACGGAAGATGACAACAGCGAAAGAGATCGAGACGGTGGTGTAGATGCCATTCTCAATGGTAGAGAAGACAGTGACCAAGACACCGGCGAAGAAGATGACCACCTCAATGGGAGAGACGCGCCAGAACTGGTACACAACCTTGGGAGGGGTGATGACATCTCCGACGGCGTGAATGATGACACCAGCGAGGGCCGCGTTAGGGATGTACCAGAAGAGAGCAGTGAGGGCGTAGAGAGCCAGGAGGACAACGATAGCAGTGATGACACCAGCGAAGGGAGTGCGGACACCAGCCTTAGACTTGATGGCAGTACGAGAGAAGGAACCAGTGGCGGGGTAGGCACCGAGGAAGGGTGCGAGCAGGTTGGTGACACCAATAGCGACAAGCTCCTGCGAGGGGTCGATGACGTAGTTGTTGATGCGGCCAAAGGACTTGGAGATGGAGATGTGCTCAATCAAGACGACGATGACGGCGGCGGGCAACTCGGAAGCAAAGGCCTTGATGATGCGGGGGTTGATCTCAGGAACGGCAGCGTGGGTGAAACCTGAGAAGCTGAAGTTAGTCACAAGGGTCTTCGGCACGTGGTACAGAAATATGCAGGGACTCACCGCTAGGAACATCTCCAACAACGCTGACTCTGGGCTTATCCCTGTGGTGGATGTTCATGCCAGCGCTGATAGCGACGTACAGAAGGATGACAAAGGCGGTTCGCAGAGTTGAGATGAAGAAGTAGAGCTTGGCACGCTGGGGCTGCTTCTTGGCGAGGAACGAGCAAAGACCACGGATGCCGTAGAGCATGACGAGAGAGCTCAGACCGAGGGCAGCGTCCAGCTTAGTCTTGGGAAGAGCCTTGAGGGTATCGATGGTGACTCGGTAAGGAGCGGCACGGGTGTTGACACCCTTAATGCCCATAAGCTTGGAAACTTGGCCGGCAATAATGTTGATGGCAGATCCTGTCATGAAGGCGCAGATGGAGGGCAGGGGAATGATCTCGACGATCCAGCCAAGTCGGGCGAGGCCGAGGAATGTGACAATCGAGCCAACAATAACAGCAAGAGCTGAAGCAACAATGTGGCCCTCAACATCAGGGATCACCTCCTGGGCATGAAGAACAATATTGCCCGTGACCTGAGACATGACAGCGACGGGCTGGAAAACAATGGTCAGCTGGGCTCGTTTGCGGGGTGCGGGGAGCATGTTTGACTTACTCCGATGGTGATATCCTTGGAGGTAGCAAAGAACCAATAGATGAGGACACCCATAAAAGAAGAGTACAGGCCATACTGAACGGGGAGTTGGGCGAGCTGGGCGTAAGCCATGGACTGGGGGACGACAACAGCGCCCACAGTGACACCTATCGGGGAGTCGAAGTTAGCGATGGATAATTCTCCCCGAGCGGCTAAACTACTCACCAGCAATGAAGTCACCAAGGAACCACACCCAGTTGTATTTGTGAATCCATGACAGGAAGGGGAACAGGCTCCAGAAATACTGGGCAATGCCGTGAGCAGTGGGAGTAATCTCGCTCAGGAACTCGCCAACGGTAGGCTCATACTCGATGTAAGGGTCGGCATTGGTGATGGACGGAGCCTTCTCCTCGGGCTCGTGATGGTCGGCGCCGATGAATTTTTCCAGGATGGACCTGTTGGGCTTGGCGGAGGACGTCATGGTGGACAACAATGCCAATCGAGTAGACAAAGAGGACAATTGCTGAAAAGAAGAGGTCAAGTCTCCAAGAACGGGGAGATGATGAGGTGGATTAGCAACGGCGGAGCGTGGCTATTTGAGTCGAAGGATGGTCGTGGAGCCGGATGCAGGCGATTCGGACTATCGCTCGGTCGGTCGGGCTGTGGCACTAACACCTAGCAGCTGGGCTGTCGCCAAGATGGGACAAGAGTCGGAGGGGGGGATGGGATGGGGCTAGTGACCGCCAATCCAAAAGCAACGGTCGACAGGAGGGTAGGACTGAAGAGTCGTGTGAGGGGATACGAGCGTTGCTGAGACTCGACCCGATGTGATGGAGGATGAGAGGATGAGAGGTTGTTGGATGCTCGAGAAGAGAGGCGAGGACGGGGTATAAATTTAAGTTTGATCGAGAGCTGGCCACCGACAGCGGCGATCCGGATGGAGTCGATGAAAGAGTCGAGTCGAGCATGGTTGCTGGTTGATGCTTGCTCGAGGCCACTCCCTCCCTAGCGGTGGACCCTTCTCCGTCCCATCCTCTCCATCAGCTCTTTTTTGGGAGACGCCCACGGACGTTTCGATACCATGCCCATCTTGCGTATTATTCTGACGAAATGGTCAGAGCTGTGCGTAGTGCACACCCGTTCAGCGCGCAGATGTCTGATGACCAGGGATCGACGAACACCAGGGCCTGGGGAGCGACATGGCCTGTGACGGCCCATGTCCACAAGCGACATGCTGCAGGCGCCTCCAAATTGTATCCTGTACTGCGTGTCCCAAGTACCGGCTCATGTGTCTCCTCGGAGCATCGCGCGGTGTGTGGCTGGACGTTTCCTCGCACACCCCCAGCTCTTGCTTTCAAACAGCCATGATCCGTGGGCCTCGTCAACTTCGGGAAGCCTGGTCGCGGAGAGGGCGGGAAGACGTGGGGAGTTGGGCGCAAGCCGGTCCTCTGCAAATTCGACCGGCGAGATTGCGTGCTGGCCAGGATCTGAGCATGTCATTGTTCGGCTCCGCCAAGAACCCACCCACATTCGCGTTGCCTCCGTGGGGCGGATGATGAAGCTGAACGCGGCTGTTTTTTTTGTAGATGGAATCTCCCCGAGAGGATCAGCAGCACAGGCTTCGGCTCACCTGTAGTATCTATAAAACCGCAAACACAGTCTGTCATCTCCAACACTCCCAAGGTTTCCTTCAGTACTCAATAGAGATGACAGCAAACTTTTCTCCCCGTGAGCAGACTCGACAAACAACGGATCCTTGCTAGACCACCCGCACGACGATATCGTCCCCGATTGCGCCATCGGCACCAAACCAATGACAGATAAAGAAGCCTTCTGAAGCGGGACGCTTTGGCCCGTTTCGGTTTGGTGGGGGCGGGCCTAGTTGAAGCCGCGTCGTGGGAGGTTTTTCTGTGACGAGCCAAAGGCGAAAAGCTGATTTGCCGCGCGGTGAAATCATTGGATCAAATTGGACCATGAACAAAAGATTTATCAGAGAAAAACATCACCGTACATGTGCGCCTCCATTTTGATGATGACATGAGATTGAGGGGGCGACAGTCCGAGGGCAGGGGAGACAGGGCAGGCACGGGGAGCGCGGGGAGTTCAGGTAGTAGCTTCCTCCCTGGCCGCGTGCATCTTGGTTTCCCCGAAAGTTCTTCTTTTCTGCATCGTTCCTTCTTCTCTCGGGGAGATTGTTTTGTCAGCGGCGGAAGGTAGCAAAGTCAATGACGGAAGGTGGCACGCACAATGAAAATTTGACCCTCAAACCCGACACTGCAATTAACTGCTATCATCTCCATCCTCTAATGACCAAATTTCACCATGACCACAACTCGCATCTACATTGCCTCATCACGGGCCATGACCCAACTCCCCGTGCAATCTGATGCCTTCCTCTTGAGGTCCCTGTAGCTGGTGTTTCGGCCCCACTTCCCCCAGGACCATGCACCACCGCTGCCACCAACGCAACACCAACCCTGCGATCGATACTCCCGCCAGAATGTCACCATCCATACACCCCCTTCTGTCACGGAAGCTGTACCGAAAGCATGGCGAACAAAATCTCTCATCACCAGTTTTCTGGGTTATCGAGTCCAGATTTGGCGGGCACGTTCCGCCGGCTCGTCGCCCAGCCCGACAGTCCACAACAGTGATTCGGCATCAACTCGCGATGACTCTTGTTTGACCATAATGGCACCATGCAATGCGACTCGAGAAACACAATTGGCTCACCCTTGTTTCCCATGGAAACTCTCACTCCCTGGATCGGCCATGTGCGCCAGATGCTACGCCCCGTCATCCATTCGCCAGAAGACGCAACCCCCTGGACAAGCGTGGAGGATCCCTTGAGTGAGACTTTGTAAGTGCACACCCAAATTAGTCTTGGCATCTAGCTTCCCAAGGCTGAGGTCACGGTCACGTATCGAGTCTAGATCCCAATAAACTACAGTTACTTTGCAGGAAAAAGCATGTCGACTCGACAGCTCTCAACGTCGAGTTGCCGATCTTCCATCTTGTCGATCCAGACCGAACTGGACGCTGTATCCAGCGCGCTGGGAATTGTCCGTCCATGGCCCAGACTCGCATTCGATGTTCCGGCGTGGGACAATTCGTCCGGGCCCATCACACTAGATCTGACGCAATGGACCCTGATGCATTGCTCTATCATAGTGTGTTGCGCCTCAACGCTTTCTGACCCTTTGCAGGCACACGGATCACCAACCTGGGTCGACCATGACCGTCTTTCACGCCAAAAAGGGATTCTCTGATGAGACCGCGTTGTCCGCCCCGTCATCATCACGGGCCATCGCCTCTCAGCTTGGAACGTCGGCCTTTCCCCGTCTTTTGCGGTTACGAGATCGAAATAGGATCGGTACCCTATTGTAGCTAGGAACACTGGTCGACGCGGTCGCCCCGGAGCACGTCATGAGGATGTTCGTCTCATCCCCACCTGCGCTGAACTCTCGTTGGCACACATGCTAGGAGCAACCTCGTTCATGAGCTCCCCTTTCATGCTTCTGCAGGTTTGATGGGGCTGACAGGCCGCCCATGCTCCGGGTCGTCGGACGAGCGCCGATGGTCCAGCTTGGCTGTGGGAAATGACTTGATCTAGAAGGCCCGTAAGCTAGGCCGCTCAAACTGCCAAGCGAGCGATGTAAGCATGCTTCACTACCTCCATCTGCTCCCGTCTTGTCCCCCCACGGCCAAGACATGCTCCGGCACAAGTTCCCGTCATGGCAACGGTTTGGGCGTCCTGGGCATCGCGATTATGCCTTGGCAGATGTGATGACAAACTCGGTGTGAAGCCATTGGCTTGTGACAGTCGCAAATGTCGATCCTCACATGACGAGACTTTTGGAGTCGTTGACGAATATGCGACAGCTCGGCGAGGAACCAACAATTGCACATTGCAATCCGAGCCCTGCGGTGACTGATTCCCTGCTCGCCTCCCTCGCCAAAGAGACAACTCCTGGTTTGCTTTTGTCGCTTTTGAGAAGGAGGGAGGGTAGGGGCGGAACCTGGTGCAGACGGCACCTAGATCTACCCTTGTCGCCTCCAGAACCAAGAGATTTAGTGGTGGTGTGGTGCCGGGGAGTCTGCATTTGGTGGCGTCGTGGACCTGGAGTCCCGGCGCCAGTTCAGTTCCGGCATCCCTCCTCTTGGCTCGCCTCTCTTTGGCTCGCCTTGGAGCGCTCGAGGTTCGCAGCTCAGAAGTACTTGGTACTCGTTCCCCTGCCGAGGCCCATGTACCCCCTTCCACGCGTTAGCTGCTCGGCGACGCAGGTAACCGTTGTCTTTACCGGGAATGCGGTAATCACCGAAGCCACCAGCTGCACGCGAGCACGTCTTCCCCTTGTTGTGAATCAAGCGGCTCTGTGTGGCTCACTCCCGTCTTTGCAGCGTCTTGGCAGCACACCTTTCTCGGCATCACGGCACACAACCCTGCGAGGCGACTGCACGACTGTCGAGATATTGGTGCTAATACGTGGGATTTGCTGCTTCAACTTCCAGCTTGGTAACAATCGGCTCCACCGAGTATGGTCTTAGAATCCCAGAGGCTTGCAAACTCTACTTCACATCAATTAGCTCAGGTTCCCATTGGACGCGAATAGCGTCGGCATCGCGAGCTGGACTCTCCACTTGCCACTATTGGTTGTCTTCCGCTGCATCGAGGCATGCTATCGACCGGCGGCAATGTTCGCGACCCGGCATGGCTCATCAGAGCCTTGTTGAGCTCGAAAAAAAAGAGCAATCGTGTCTCGTCTAGACAATGGCGTCGACAGCCACGGCGATGGTGAAAGACGGGCAGACAACCAGAATTGCCGCGATACCGAGATGATGTCGATCTAATCAACAATCACCGACTGAATGTCATCGATAAACCGGATGGATGCTCGCAGCAATCAGGAAAGGTCGACGAGGGAGTCCATCGCGTGCTGCACGCGTGATGGGGATTGGCTTTGCCTGTGATTTTACCTCATAAGCAGTGTTCATTAAGCTTATTCAGACCCACATACGCTATCCCCAGCATTATCTGACATTCCTGTTGCCCTGGTCGTTCGATCTGGCTGCCTCCGAGTCGCGTGGTGTTGGTTGTCGTGGGTCGACGTCGGCGCAATACTGGAGTGAAGTTGAAAAAAGGACAATTCACGCAGCGGCTCAAGCTGCGTCGAAAAGTTCCAAGGGCTCTGATTTGATCGGATCGGGCCGGGGCATTTTCCAGTGTCCATTTTACTGGGATTTCTCGGGGAGTTCATGTTCTCTCGGGGAGTTGGTGAGGGCACCCTTCGGGGAGTTGGGTGGGGATGGGCAGATGATCACCAAGTTGGCGTCGCCGATTCAGCTGCACGGGGGATGAAGTGAAGAATGTGGCAAAAGAGTACTTCAAGTTGGCTTGTAACGGTCCAAAGGGTGTGGACTTTTTTTGGTCTGGCCCAGACGAGGCGTTTGTGGTGTCTGAGGGTGACGATACGCCACCAAGGCGTCAGAGAGCATCGAGATCATCACGGCAGTTGAGCAGCCGAGGTGGTCTGCAGAGAGTGATTCCAATATTCGGAGATGACCAGTTCTTCTCCCTCTAGCCTGGATCTTGAGGTCATTTACTATGCACCTATTTTTTTTCAGCTCGACTTAGCTTTACACTCGAGGTTGCACAATTAAACTTGATTATTGCTTCTCTTAGAAAAAGCAATAAAGAATGGTTGATCACGTCCGATATGGCAAGATGCGATCACGACATACAGACTAGAAGGTAAAGTACGCAGCTGATGCCCAAACACTCTTTCGGGCGGCAATGGATCATCTTTGTTGTCAAACTGAGGCATCACGGCCATGTTCTAGGGTAGCTTGATGAGTGTGTGTAAGAACAGGTGACTTGGGACATTCATCAATTAGAGGAAGGTCTGTGGCCGGTAGCAATAGACGGTCTGGTTTGCTTGGTATCCATTGCTTGTGAATTAGTCTTTGCTGGCTGTATTCATACACTGGACCCCTTGCCCTAATGCTCTTTGTTTTCCCGACGTGCCTGGAGGGTTTGAATCTGCCCTTGAGAGGCATCTTCCTTGCCTGGATTATCAGATATGCCAGAAGCGGCTATTCCCACTTATTTCAACCATGTATGGTCGATTATGGCCCAGTTGCATCTGGGTTTATCATGAGAGTTTGGTCCATCCAAGTCCTTTAATCAGCGCTCAACAACTACGCAAAAAGAGAGATTTGCCTGGAACCTGCACCTAGAACAGTTAGGCAAACTGTGAAAGTTTTTGGTCATTCCATTGCTCTTCTACCCCCTTCCTTGTCTGCTTGTTCGCCATTTGCACGGTCTTGTCATCTAACATCCATGAACCCAAAGCAACACCACTACGGCCCACTCAACACATGGACTTGCAAAGCTGAAAGCATCTTGAAGCTGCATCACCATTGACTCATCCATGGCCATTATCGGAGGTGTTTCGCAAACTCATAAGCAAAAATCCTCCCAATTGACTCACTTCTCCGCACAAAGGCGTCACCTTCTTGGTATCCGACGTTTAGCCTTGCCGCGGATATGCCCGGTTCCTCACTATCTGACTGTGCCTCTTCAACTTCAACTGAGACATTATCATCATGGCTGAATACGCTCAAGTCTACTCTACAATTCCCGAGGGGCTATTGAAGCTTCTTAGTGATAATCTTCCCTATTCGCTTCCTTTGCTGCGACGGATACAGTTTACCAAGTTTGAGGGCGGGTTGACAAAGACTGCTAGAATTATTCTTGTCTCGGAACATGGAGACCTTGGGGGTGAGGCGCCGCCTCAGAGGTTCTCGGCTGCGTACCTCGATATTGGGGGTGGCCCGGATACGCAGATGTGGGTGTACTCGACAGTGGAGAAGTCCAGCGACCTAGACACGAAGGAAACCATCGTCTACGAGAGACAACTCGCAAGATTGGTAGATGAAGCCGTCAGAATCGCCAAGGAATACAACAAGGAACTTGCATATCCTAGTGCAGTTCTGCTAGGAACCATCCACGACACGACGCGTGCGCTCCTCGCAAAGACGGGACGAGTTGAGGCACGGGAAACAGGAGCCTACGACAAGTGGCTCTTCCAATATCAAGACATTCCCAACGACGAAACCAAGTTGCCAGAGGGGATGAACTGGGGAACTGCCAATGAGGATGATTGTGCAGTTGTCGTCTCGAGGACAAACATTCCACGGACAGTGTAGGTTGGGTTTATGATAGATGAGAGCGGAGCTAACTTGGATATAGCGAGGTTTTGAGCCGGATGCCGAGTTTGGTGATCAAACTCGACGACGGGACACCTATATCATGGGCATTCCTAGGTGCGTAGTAACTCCAGAACTCTCAACAAACATCTAACAAATTAGGTTTTGATGGCTCATTGGTCAGCCTTCACTGCGAGGTAAACACCCAACCAGTCCAACAAGTAACATCCAACTAATAAATGTCTCCAGGAGGGTTATCGTCGCCGCGGTCTAGCCAAGACCCTCGCCGCAAAGCTGTTTCGCGAAAAGTCGCGTGCTTTTGCTGATGATGGGTGGTGCTCTGCCGATGTGGCACCTGATAATGATGGAAGTCGGGGGATGTGTAAGAGGTTGAACGGGAAGCCTTACTGGAGGATTTCATGGTGAGTGTTGATATTCGTATGGATAGTTTATACGGGAACTGACTTTGGTAGGGTGTTGTTGTATGTTGGGGAGAAGCCGCCGGAGAAGCTGAATGGTGTGCAAAAGTGAGGACGTCTGGGTTGAGCGTAGAAGGAATATATTTCTTAGAAATGCTCTAGTACTAACTACCAGTCGTTGATGAATGAAGTAGACAAGTTGGAGCAAGGAACCGACTCATCTTTAAGGATGCCCACAAGCGCCTTCATTAGCATTATGTGATAACGACGAACTTACTAGAGCCAAGGATAGAGGGTGACTTAGTTTTAACATAGGACTTGGAGGGCACTATTATCAGCCAGCAATTTTGACTGAGGCCGAGGCCTTTGCCAACAATTTAACACGTATTGTTGATCTTGATGTCCCTTCGTCTCTAACTTGACCGACTGTGGTAGCTATTCATGTAGACTAAAGACACGAGTTCTCGTCAACCTCATCCCCAGCCACGAATGGTAAATCGACTGGGTTGCCTCTAAGGGCCAAAGGGCTAGACTGAGGGGTCCCGAGGAGCTGTACTGTGATATGTATCATGTAATGTGAGATGCCAGGCCAGTGATGTAGTGGGCTACCACAACTAGCAAGTTCCACACTTCATAAATATCATCTCAACGTCTCCCATAGAGGATTAAGGTCCGGGTCCTACTTGTCCGGATACCACATGCTCGTTATTGAGGATGGCACGTAGATAATAGAAGACATAGTGGGTTCTGGGCGCTAGCATACCTTGTCATTTCGACAAAAACCGCTAAGAACTCTTGTCGCGAGATACCTGAGGTCGGGTTAATCGTCGCTAATAAGGAGTAACTCCAAACCTCCTCAGTTAGAGGAAACACGGGCCCTAAAGGACTCACAGAGAATACCTCTCGCACTTGAGACGGTCGGGCAGAAGAGTTATTGATGCGAACGCTCTGTCTCCGTGAAAGGAGAAGCAAATGAGCCAAGAGCAACACAAGGCGCGGTTATACCCTTCAAGATGGTAAATATAGCCAATCATTGGCCAGAATGGAGGCTACCCATGCAGGTAATGGCCCGAGTGTAGGGTTGACAGGTTCATGATCGGACAGCGCCAAGTTAAGGAGGATGGGATTAGAAACGAGTCGCAAGAAATATAGCATCCCTATTGTTATATCGTTCTGATCTCGGCCCACATCTACCGACCACTGTCACATTTGTCGGCCTCCTACCGAACACCTTGCGACAAACCCAGTAGCGAGCTATGCACTTCAGCACCACACTCAGCTCCGCTGCTCAAAATCACGAGTCCAATCGACTGAGCCGCAGGTGGCAGCACCATATTTATCCGGTCGGAAACACTACCGAACAGCCAAGACGTTGCCTGAGCGGACGGAAAATTCGTGGGGCGATCCCCTTCCAATTTGCGATGGCCCGATGCGACGACAGGGGGTCAACCACGCGCTGTTTCAGGCCTGTTTCTTGTGCCCCAGCCAAGTCAATGCGAGCACCCGGAGAATTCATGATTGAGAGTGTTTCGCTGTCAATAGTACTGGTTGTTATGGGGAAACAAGTCTTGTATGAAAAGGGGCGCGTTTCCCGTTGGACCCTCTTGTTTCTTCAGTGCGATTTTCTCATTCCTACCTAACAAACTAAATCCTTTCGTTTATTTCCCCCAAAAAAACCTTCCATTCATTTTTCATCATGGTTGCTTTCTCTTTTCTTTTCGCAGGGTTGACCCTTGCTACTGGCGCTTTGTCTGCTCCGGGTGCGATTCCGTTGTCTAAGAGAGCTGGAACTCCAAGCAGCACCGGAACCCACGATGGGTAAGCCAATTGACTGCGACGCTGGAGGTGTACTAACATGTTCCAGATTCTACTACTCTTGGTGGACCGATGGCGGAGCTGACGCGACATACACCAACGGTCCCGGCGGCGAATACACCGTCAAGTGGTCGGATGGAGGTAACTTGGTCGGCGGCAAGGGATACAACCCTGGTGGTCGACGGTAAGTCTTTGACTCCCACCTACCGAACGACTCTAACACATCTAGAACCGTCGAGTACTCGGGCACCTATAGCCCCGAGGGCAACAGCTACCTCGCGCTGTACGGCTGGACCAAGAACCCTCTGATCGAGTACTACGTCGTTGAGTCGTTCGGCACGTACAACCCCTCCAGCGGCGGCGAGAAGAAGGGCGAGGTTACGAGCGACGGCGCAACCTACGACATCTACGTTAGCACGCGCACCAACGCGCCGTCTATCGAGGGCACCCAGACCTTCCAGCAGTACTGGTCGGTTCGCCGAGAGAAGCGCGTCGGCGGAACCATCACCACCGGCAACCACTTTGATGCGTGGGCCGAGGCTGGTCTGAAGCTTGGATCGTTTGACTACATGATCATGGCTACCGAGGGATACTTCAGCAGCGGCTCTGCGACTATTACTGTCGGCGGATCGTCTTCTTCGGGTGGTGATGACAGCACTGGTAGCAACGAGGAGACTGAGACTGAGCCTGTCGCGAGCGCACCTGCTGCCAGCGCACCTGCTCAGAGCCAGCCTGCTGCTACCCAGCCCGCCCAAAGCGAGCCTGTTCAGAGTGAGCCTGCTGAGAGCGAGGCTTCGCCGGTGACGTCCCAGCCTGGCTCCGGCTCCGGCTCCGGCTCCGGATCTGATACAGGCTCTGGATCAAACGTAAGTCCCATTAACAAACTCCTTTTATTTCACTAACTCACACTCTCTATAGTGCGCTCCCCAATGGGGCCAATGCGGCGGCCAGAGCTGGACCGGCGCGACCTGCTGCCAGTCTGGAACCTGCACGGAGCACAACCCATGGTACTCTCAATGCCTGTAAGCGAGTGCTACCATCCACCATCACCCGACGGAGAGAGATCTGAAGAGCCCGGGCACGCCGGCAAAAAGAAGACGAGGCCAGCAGAACACAAGCCAAAAAAGAAACTCCGGTACAGGGAATCGAACCCTGGGCTCCGCGGTACTTATTCCCTCAAGTTATGAGAGCGCGAAATGTTAGCCACTACACCATACCGGATTGTGGGTGTTGGTTGGTGTTGGGGGACTCTCTTGACAACCAAGAGCACCAGACAGAGCGATTTGGCAATATTCCATGTAAATATAGTAAATTGTAACCATGTAAATAATAGTATAAGGGGAATAGCAGCAATTCTTCTGTTTTGCATCTCTTGCAATGCTCGAAGAACTGGCAATTGCGTACGTCAGAGTCCATCCCATGACAGTTGCTCTCGGACCGTTCCGAAAGGAAGGTGGACCAACCCCGGAGGGTCAGCTCCGGTCGGATCGGTGGTCTACGGAGTACTCCAACACCGAGGCGACAGCCATTGAAGCCGACAACGGGTTAGAAAAGTGCTTCGCTGGGCTCCCGAGTTCAGATCTGGGTTTGATACTTCCACAAGTTAGGGAAAACAGCTGATCGGGGAAATGTCAATCGTGAGCTTGTCATCAAGGAGAGGACTTGTTCATGCAAACCACTTGAGCCCTTCGTCTGGATGCAAGATTTCTCGGTCGCTATGGATCTGTGGAGTAACAGAGATATGATTATGGCCGAATTGACGGTCTGCGTCCAGGTTTGCGTTGCTGCCTTCTTCTTACGGCCCATTTGTCTTGGCTTCTTCAATCTCGATGATCATCCGTTATGTCTGACGTCAATGATAGTGATGAAAGGATGACGGACTGACCCGCATCTTCGATTCAAGTATTTGAAGCTTGGCTTCCATCCGTGTTCTAAACAACATAATCAGTTCCTTCGACTTCTTTCAACATGTCGACACCGTTGGCGCCTTTCTACCAGCTCCGTTGCGGTTGCAATCAATACCCATGGGGCAAACAAGGGTCTGACTCTTTGGCAGCGCGCCTATGCGCAAAGACACCAGGATGGGAGGGAGATGATAAGAAGGACTTTACCATTGACGAGAATACGCCTTACGCTGAGATGTGGATGGGTACATATCCCGTCTTGCCCTCCTACGTCGCAAGCACAGGCGAGGATCTCCAAGATGTCTTGGACCAGCATCCAAAGGAGCTTCTTGGAGAAAAAGTCATCGCAAAGTTTGGCCACACAAAGCTCCCATACCTCCCCAAGATCCTATCTATTGCGAAAGCGCTTCCTTTGCAAGTGCATCCCAACAAGGAGTTTTCGAGCAAGAAGCACAAGGAAGACCCTGATTCGTTCACCGACTCGAACCACAAGCCTGAGATTGCTCTGGCATTGACCGAGTTTGAGGCATTCTGCGGCTTCAAGCCTGTGGAAGCCATCGTGGATGTGCTACGTCGCAAGCCTCTGAGGCACTTGCTGGTTGCCGGCGGTGCGACTGTTGCGGATGAGAAGCTCTCTGAAGAGGGCCTCCGTCAAGTCGTCAAGACCATCCTCAAGTCTTCTGATGAAGACATCAAGAAGATGTTTGAAGCGATTAGGGAACTCCCTGACTATGCTTTTGTTGGTCTCAACTCTGCCATCCCACAAGTCTCAAAACGACTCGAGGGCCAATTTCCCAAGACAGATCCCGGCCTGCTGGTCGGTCTTCTATGTATGAACTACATGCTCCTCCAACCAGGAGATGTCATCTACATCCCCGCCGGCGGCATCCACGCATACATTTCAGGCGACATCATCGAGTGCATGGCACGCTCCGACAATGTCCTCAACACTGGCTTCTGTCCCAAGGCAGACCGCGACAACGTGGACGAATTTTGTTCGGTTCTGGACTGGGAGCCCACAACCAAGATGAAGACGGTTCTTCCGCCAGAGGGCTATCCTAGGAGCAAAGAGGGAAAAACAAACATTTTTCGGCCGCCTACGAGCGAGTTTAATGTGTTGGCGACGGACTTGGGTGCTGGTGAGCGGGAGGTTTTGGGTGAGGGTGGCCCAGCAATCCTCATCGCGACGAAAGGAAGTGCAACAATCAAGGCAAATGACGACGTGTTTGAGCTATCAGAAGGACATGTTTACTTTGTGGCACAGGGAGTCAAGTTGGAGATTGCAGCTGGAAAGCAGGGTCTGTTGATGCATACGGCGATCGTTGAGTAAGAGGGTATGGAGTGTGCATGAGCGGTTAAATAAGCAAAAATAAAGGACAAAAAACATACAACATTGGGGATTCGCTAGTCGTCACCGACCTAGCTACTAATCCAACTCTTGCCAGGTTATCGATGGGAGATCGGACGGGATCCCGAGTTTTCTGGCAGATGTGGTCGTATGTGCTTGGGTTGGGGACAAGAGGCAGTATCAAGGTGCGTGGCAGGGGGCCTGTGAGGCAATGACCGAAGGACTGAAAGTATTTGGAAAGAGATGCCCTATATAGATTAACTCGTATTTCTCTATGGCTTGGTAAAGTGGTTGCTAATATAAGTACCTGCTTGGAAAAGTGGTGATGTTTGTGTTGGTGTTGAACCGCAGTTCGCCGTCGGTCCAGGCAGCACCGACGCCGGCGAGGTTCTCGCACTGTAATAAGCCCCGCTTTTCACCCCTGTCGTAGAGCACTTTTTGCGCGATGAGAGGTGGTGCCTGGGCCTAAAACACAGTGCAAGACCACCGCCTTCCACACGACACTTCTCTCCTTCGCACAAAGGAGTTGGTCATTCACGACGGCCCAAGCTCAGCAAGCACGACTTCGGTCTTACAGCAATCACGATTGATCATGATAACCTCAATTCATCTCGCCGTGAGACCTGTTTTCTTTGATTGGTCAAGTCTTTGTTGTTGAGATTCGCTTATTCTCACGTGCTACGCGACTCCGCGGCCATTGGCATCGGCAGCTCATGTCGACCTTTAATGGCATCGTGTCTGAGTTTCCAGACATACGGAGTATGGTTAACCTTCATGATGCTCTGCAACAGCCAGCTAATGCTTGTAGTTGACTTCTTCCGCCACAATGCAGATGTCCAGCCCCCTCTTGCTTGCTTTTTGAGCCATGTCCACAGCGATCACCTCGCTGGCTTAGAGAGCCTGCGGTCTCCATTGTTCGTATCAGCTCAAGGTTCTGCATCAAGCTGCTGACATTCTTTAGCGTGTACTGTTCGGCTGCCACTCGAGAGATCCTTCTTCGTCTGGAGCGCTATCCCTGCCGGATCAACTATGCCAAGGGCCTCTTGGAGGCCAGGCAACAGACCTACAAGCATCTCAGCAAGGTCTTTGTATGTGTCTCTGCCGCGATTTGCATGGCACACCCCTGACCACCTTCAGAAACCGCTGCCTCTAGAAACACCGACGACTATCGAGCTCCGCCCTGGCTGCGAGATTCAGGTGACCCTGTTTGACGCCAATCATTGCCCTGGAGCTGTCATGTTTTGTGAGACCACCTTGGCCGATGGCTTTTTTTTTATGCCCTGCTCACCGAGTATCAAAGTGATTGAGAGCGACAACAAAGCCATCCTTTACACAGGCGATATCCGAAGTGAGCCATGGTTTGTCAACACCATCTCCCGGAACCCCAACCTTGTCGAGTACACCTCGGGTCTCAAGACATTGGACAAGATCTATCTAGATACATCCTTCACAGAAGATGTGCCCTTCCAGACCAAGGCTCAAGGTATCGCTGAGTTGTTGTGCAAGGTATCCAAGTACCCTAGCGATACCGTCTTTCACTTTCAAGCATGGACCTATGGGTATGAAGACGTTTGGGTAGCTCTGTCCAAGGCTCTCAAGTCCCAGGTAACTTGGCCCATTGAGTGTGGTTATATACGCGGAATTAACATTTTAGGTACACGTCGACGACTACAAACTCCGCATCTATGGATCCCTCAAGTCGCGACCATCTGAAGCACGCTTCAGTTCAGACGTCCACCTTACTCCCGAATCGCCAGCTTTGACAGGCCACATGTGCGGAAATACCCCACACCAAGGGTGTCTGACGCCTAACGAGAATGTTCGCCTGCACAGCTGTGAGAAGGGAGCGATGTGTGAGGTGGCACGACGGCCGTCTACAGTCACCATTCAACCCATCATCGCCCACCTTCCTACTGGGCAGCATCTAGCCGAAGTTGGAGTCGGAGGAGGGGGCGATGATCTCCAACGGGAGGCTGAACTGGATTTTCTAGACCAAGCCAGCTTGGCTACTTTGGTCAACCTGTTCGTCGATGTCCCTCCAATTTGAGCCAGATCTGACCGAGTCCAGCGTCCTTTCGTCCGATATGCTACTACCGACAGAGACTATTCAAGCATTGAAGGAGGTCTTGACACAGGCCGTCTCGACCGGTAGAAATATACCGCTTGACTGGGACATCACGTCCTTGGACAACCATTCAGTGCAGGATATTGTCCAGATGCTTGCAGAAAGACTGGTGAACAGTTCCAAGAAAGCTGTTGCCGAAGACGTAACAGGCCAAGCCGAACTACCCAAAACAATCCATTTCCCGTACTCCAGACATTCCTCGTATCCAGAGCTTTGCCATTTCGTCGAGACATTTCGACCCAAGGACGTTTGGCCATGTACCGTCAGTCCCACAGAATGGATGAGAAATGGTAATGGACTCTGCAAACCCATAGAGCGACGCTGACCTCGTGCTCAGGAACTTCGATTGCATCTCTCTTTGGGCGTCTCTGTTCCGGAGATAAGTTCGATCATGATGTCGTCATGCAATCCTTTGCTGAACGATATACGTTGAACAATCCACAACAACAGCACGACAGCCAGACCACGGCCGATTCACTTCTATTAAGCTCGCTGGTCGGTGAGGCGCAAGCGATTCACCAACGTGACAGAGCTCGAGGCACACCTCAAAGCCCAACTCGTCTCTCGGACACCACTCCCGTGAAGTTTGTGAGCACTCTCATGGGCACCCTGGATACCATATACGTGGCCACCGAGCCCGAGCATCAGTCCCAGGCATCGCGAGTGTCAGAGCCTTTATCAGAAGATGCACTTCAGGACCCTCGGTATGGCCCTGAATCAACTCCAGCCCCAGAGGCAGGAGGCCCATCACAGGTTCGCGAAGCTTCCTCATCAGCAAGCGCGCCCGAAGATTACTTGACCGAACCGGGAATTGGCTCCCCCAAGCGGAAGCGGAGTTTTGGTGACATTTCGGGCAGCGATATTGAAGAGTCTAAGCCCAGTCAAGCTGGGGAGTCGTTCAGCTCGGTCATGTCAGAGGAACCTTCTCTGGCTCGTCAAGAGGCATACCAAAGAATGGTGCAGAACTTGATGGCAGATGATTGGGATCCAGTGCCACTGATATCGACGAGCAACGAATACACGACCATGGATCAGGAACTCTGATGGTAGCCTGGGAACAGCATCTTCGGCCTAGTAACCGTCCTAAGATCGTTTAAGCGAGTCAACGAAATGGCATTCGCGTCTGAGTCTACGTCAATGCGAGGGCCTCGGAAATCCTTGCCCTGGGCCATTGCAGCAACTTCTGGAACTTTGGCAGGCCAATCAAGCCTTCCTCTATCTTGACCATTGCCTGTCGGGCCCAACCCCTCATGAACCAAAAGCTTCTCTCGAGCGCTGCCATATGGACGAGGAAGTGAGCAAAGAGAAGGAGTGCGTGAGGCCTTTGGGCATCAAGGTCGATAAAGATACTGTCATCAATGGTATACAGCCAGAAGAGGGAGGCTCCCGCCTCTGCATACAAGCCAGCAAAGGCGAAGAGCTTTGCGGAGGTTTCCAATTGCCCGACGGCGTGTGTATAATGGCTGACGCCACCCGAAGGGATATCGGCCTCTTGAAAAGCGCGGAGTCTTTTAAGGGCGTCCCAGGTATCTGGTGGCAGAAGGGAATTGTCGAGGGGTGGGCAGCTGATAAGTGTTAACTAGGTTGATCAACTGACTGGGGGATATACTTACGGTTCCAACTTTTCATCGGACTCGAGAAGCCAGACACCATAGACAACTGGAGCAAACTCTGTCCTCACAACTCGAGGCATTATAGGCTGCAGAGTGGTCTTGATGCCTCTCAGGAGGTTGGCAAGTTCGAGGAGATTCGTGAGGGGAGACTCGAGGGTGTGGTTCTCCATGCGTGTCGGGAGAGTCAGCATATGCAGGACCACGACGGAGGCAAAGCCAAACACGGGCATCCAATTTGACATGTCCAAGGCCTGCAGTTGATGGCGATAACCCTCAGAACCAAGTGTTTGGTGATAGTCAGCCAAGGGCAGGTATGTCCTCCGACTGGAGGGGATCAGATAGGCCTTCTGAGCGGCAGCAAGGGCAAGTATTCCATGCATGACAAAGGGACTCTGGTAGCCTAACCGGGGAATAGCGACGTTCCAGACGTGTATCATGTCCTTGCGGACGGATAGTGTGGGGGAGGTTACGGTGCAGTAGTGGTGCATGAGTTCGCAATCACGGGCCCAGAGTTCCTGTGGAGGGAATGGAGCCATCTGATCTGAAGGACTGGGATGGCTCAGGTTGACAAAGATGGAGGGATCTGCAGGGCTCCCGATGGATCCTGGGGTTGAAGGTGTTAGGTTTGGGAGGTGAGCTGAGTGTGCACTACGGCCGAGGTCGATTGGAGATTCGGCAGCAATACTGGGACTCGACAAGCTACAGGGAACGCCATGTCTCTTGCAGTGGAAGCATGAAGGGCGGGCTTCATCACACTATCAGTCGTCAGTATTAGGTCTCTTGGCGGCAGCCCCGGGTTTACTCGTGAAGGCTCGAAGCGACTTGGCAAGCAATATGATTGAGAAACACCATAACGTGGGATATGATGTAGTTACATACCTTTACTTTGCGGCGCTTACAGTTTATGCAGCCAGTCCTTGACTTGGTGTGAGTTCTTCGGCTCGACATGATCGGCTTCTTATCCGCGGGTTCGCACAAGACAAGCAGGAAAGCGAACCAAGAGGAAGATGAAGACGAAGCAAAGAGAAGAGGGTGAGCGGGAATGGATGGATAATACCCGACTTTACGAGGATCTTGACATGGTGGTGCCGTGTCGAGTGGAGGAGGAATGCGAAGGGCACGCGAATCCGAAGCGAATACTCGGAACGAGATGCTCGGACCGCGTACTCGGACACGCTAGACTTAATGCGGGAAAGATGATTTGAGGATTCCCTGCGATTGGGGAATAAGCTGGAGCTAAAGGACGAGTTGACAGGGGTTGAAGCTCAATGATGCCCCACCAGCTGAGGCTGCGCAGCATGAAGTGACAGAAACGGTCTTGCAGATGCGGTTACTGTAAAGAGGATGTGAAAGGGATGCGCGGGAAAGTCTTGTTTCCCGACAGATACGAGTATGGACGCGCAAGTGGATCTTGGCAGAGGTTGACCATAAAGGGAACAGGCGCCCATGGAGGATGGATCTGGGGCTAACGACTTTCTACTCTTTTCTTTCGGGTTGTTCAACGAGGCCTCCTTTGTCGGTTCTAGGCGTGACAGCAAGAGACAACCGACAGCATGGACCGCTGCAACCCCGACTACAAAGATGCCGTTTGGGCGTTTTACCGGTTCGAGCCTTCGGTAGAGGCCAACGTCGTTTTTGTCGTTCTGTTCTCGGTGTCGACGATTCTGCACATCTTCCAGATCTTTAGAACGCGAACATGGTATCTGACAGCGCTGGTGGCGGGTGGATGTGGTACGTCTACGACAACATGGCCATGAGCCATGGAACGTATACTGACATGATGTATCGCAGCTGAGATTATCGGGTACATCGGTCGAATATTAAACGCCAAGGAGGATCCAGGATGTTGGACCATGGGTCCGTACATTATGCAGAACGTCTTGATCTTGATTGCGCCGGCACTCATGGCGGCGTCCATCTACATGATCTTGGGACGAATCATTCTTTTGACAGAGGGTGAACATCATGCGTTGATCCGACGACGTTGGTTGACCAAGATTTTTGTGTTTGGCGATGTTGCTTCTCTGCTGCTTCAATCATCGGGTACGTTCACATTATAAAGACCTAGAAGATAAAGCTAATCGTGTTTAGGTGGTGGTTTAATGGCAGTCAACGAAGATCTCCAAAAGATTGGACAAAATGTCATCATCGGCGGTCTCTTTGTTCAACTCCTCTTCTTTGGCTGCTTCATCGTCACGGGCGGCATCTTCCACCGACGAATGCGCCTCGCACCGACACCGAAATCAATGGAACCCGCGATCCGATGGCAAACATACCTCATTACTCTATACGTCACGGGCATCCTAATCTGGATTCGAAGTTTATTCCGAGTCATTGAGTTTATCGAAGGAAACGACGGACATTTGATGCGCAGCGAAGTATGGGTTTTTGTCTTTGACGGGTTGTTGATGTTGATCGTCTTGGTGTGGATGAATTGGTTTCATCCGGGTGAGATTGGACTTTTGCTTAGGGGTGATGAGCCGATTAGGAATGGGCTCGAGTTGGTCAAGGTTGGGGGGAGGAAGAAGAGGGCTGCTACTATGGAGAGTTTGGAGTCTGACCAGAATGTTTGATGTATGGCGTTTGAAGGTATGTTGAGATTGCGCTTGAATGGTTCTCGGGTCTTGTTTCTTTTGTCATGGGAGAGGAATGTAGATGGATGGGTTATTGGGCCAAGCATTAGATATGGGCAAGTTGTATCCCGGGCCTATGAGTAGATACACACTGTCACTTGTTACAATCGAACGATAATAGACAACCTCTAGACGACCTGTCTCATCTTCATCTTATCTCCATAATCATCTGTTTGAGAAGAGAGACAACATCCCCCGCCCCCACTGAATACGCTTTGGTCTAGATCCCCCCTCTCAACCCCTGCCTCACATCAAATCGCTAGCGGGGGAGCTCGGCTAGAACCTCAACGGGCGCCGTCATGTCCAATGGAATTGTCAGCAGCGTCATTGTTACTCGTCTGAGACGTCTCACGTTTCCCTACCATGTCATTACATACCGAGTAAGCCGGCCCCCAAGATATTACCTTTGTCTCCGCCATGTCATCTTTTGCATTCAACTTGTTTCTGTAATAATTTTTGTACGATATGTTGTCGCTTGACCTTTCTCGCCTTCTTCTTTACGGCGTGGTATTCCTCGTCGTATCATTCATAGTAGATGCATTATCTCAACCGAAATATCCCCCGGAGATACCTATTCTCGGATTTAAAGGATGGTTTTCCAAGGTTCGGAATAGTTTTGCCTATTTTACAAAACATCAATCGTGGATTGATCAAGGCTACCAAAAGGTATCCCCACCTCTCTCTCTCCTCTTAATTATAACTGACATGAGTAGTATGGGAAGAATGGCCTTGCTTTTATTGCCCCCGCGCCAATCTCTCGTCCTCCAGACGTCATCCTTCCAAGATCTCAAATCCCATGGATGATGGACCAACCCGACCACGTCCTCTCAGCTGTTAAAGCGCACGATCAGATTCTTTACACAGAATACAATTTCCTCGGAAAACACCTTGCTCAAGAACCCTTCGCAAGTCGAGTCGTGCATAAATATCTAGCTCGACATTTACCCTCGCTTATACCTCCCATTGAAGAGGAAGTCAACGCCGCGGTTGGAGATTCGTTGACTCTGGAGGATGGGTACACAAAGGTTAACCTTTGGGAATTGTGGATGGCTATTGTTCCTCGTGTTACGAACCGCTTACTCGTTGGGGAAGAAACATGTCGCGACACCATTTTTCTCCAATCAATGATTCGTTTTACAGACGACGTCGTCAGGAATAGCTTCCTCCTCCACGCATTCCCCAAAGTCCTACACCCGATAGTAGGTCGTCTACTCACCATTCCCAACCATCTCCACTGGCGCGCAGCATCACGTCGAGTATTCCCGATTATCCAACAACGCCTGGAAAACATGCGACGCAAAGAAGCAGGAGACTTGAAAGATTGGACTCCGCCAGAGGACTTTATAACGTGGGATATACGACTCGCCATGGCTGAAGGCAAAACATTTGAGCTTGATCCGGTGGTGATATCGAAGCGGCTACTCCCAATCAACTTTGCAGCCATTCACACGACTGTTCTCACTGGACATTCATGGATGCTAGACATCCTCTCATCACCGCCATCAGAAAACGTCCTCGATACTCTACTCTCCGAAATACACACGCACAAACCGACAACAGGCTGGACAAAACAATCCCTAACCTCCCTCCTTCGAGTCGACTCTTCAATCCGCGAATCCCAACGTCTAAGCAATTTCGCAGCAAACCTCATCGAGCGACAAGTAGTCTCCCCCTCGGGTCTACATAATCCGGAATACGGATGGACGCTTCCGAAGGGTGCGTTTGTTACGGTTAATTTACAGGGGACGCATCATGATGAGGATATTTATGAGGATGCCATGAGTTATGATCCTTGGAGATACTCAAGAGTTAGAGAGGCGTGGGAGAAGAAGAGTGAAGATGAGAGAAAGGATGAGGATGGGGTGAAGGCGAGAGGGTTGGGGATGGTTACGACGAGTGATGCACATCTCGCCTTTGGCCACGGACGACACGCATGGTGAGTACATCTCTCAGTGAACCTCATACAACTAACAGTTATCCAGCCCCGGACGCTTCTTTGTCGCTCACGAACTAAAGCTCATCATGGCCGCCCTCCTCCTCAACTACGACATCAAAATGATTGACAAACGCCCCAAACCACAATGGCTAGGAGCAACGATAATTCCTCCCCTCGACGCATGCATAGAGATTCGACGCAAGACAAAGTCATGACCCAAATAAAACAGCTTTTAAGATACTGGCCTGCCTGTCTATTCAAACCCCAATCCATCCATGCCTCCCAAAAACACTCCCCCCTTCTCACCCTCTCTCAACAGGGCACCAACGTCTACTCTACCACCTGTAATGTACCGCTCGCTCACGCCCAGGTTCACCCTCCTTGAGAGCTCCTCCCTCAACTGCGCCCGAAGAGCTCCCATCTCGGCCTTTGTCAAACCCTTGGCAGCCTGCTCCTTTCTCCGACGACCTCCTCCACGTCCACCTCGACCGCCACCAGATGCGTTGACGGCCTCCAGGTCGTCAGAGTCGTACTCGACTCCAAGCTCATCAGCCGCGTTGCGAAGCCAAGTATCGTCGCTGTGAGCCTTTTCCTTGGCGAGTACAGAATCCGCGATTTTCTTGGCTAGATCCACTCGAGGCTTGAGTCGCGACGCCATCTTGCGATCTACAGGAAGCGTCTGAATGAAATGCTCCCTCTTAGCCCCCGAGCTACGCTCCGCATGAACCTTGCTCGCAAGTCGCCTCGTCGGCAAAACCTCTTCAGGCGCACAAAGAATAACACTAACACCGCTCGACTCACCACGCGCCGTACGACCTGAGCGATGAATATACGTATCTGCCGATCGTGGCACATGGTAGTGCAGAACCTGATCCACCTCCTTGATATCGAGACCACGAGCCGCGACATCGGTGGCGATGAGGACAGAGTTGCGCGCAGCTGTGAAACGCTCAAGAGATCGAAGACGAGCCTTTTGCGCCATCTGCGAGTGTAGAGGAAGAGCCGTCATGTTGAGGTTCTGAAGAAGAGGCGTAAGACGACGAACAGCCGAGATGGAATTGGTAAAGACAAGAGTGCGTCGTCCAGGGTTAAGAATGAGGACAGTGTAAAGATAGAGATCCTGAAAAGTTAGCACCAATCTCCATCTTATGACGTTTCAACTCACCTTCTCCATGGCACCACACTCAATCAGTCCCTCCTTCAGACCATCCGCCATCTGACTGACAGGGTTGACGTCGATAAACTTGGGTTCGCCTCTGAACTTGAGGCACTTCATCAGATACGCCATCTTCTCCTCGTCGCTCCCTGTAGATTTGCCCTTGCCTGCCAGCTTGGTTTGCAAGTCCTTGTCGAATGTGGCCGAGAAGACGAGTGTCTGTCGAGCACTCCGCTCATCGTCCTCCTCATCGTCATCTTCCTCGTCAGAGCTGTCGGCATCATCGCTGGGCCTCTTTCCATCAAGAGCACCGATAATATCCTCAGCCTCCTTAAACTGTCCAACCTTGAACAGTCTATCCGCCTCATCAACAACCAGAAACTTGATCTTGGAAAAGGTGTTCTGCAGAGTCGCGTCTCCACTGAGAACCTCCCACAGTCGTCCCGGTGTTCCAATAACGATATCCGCCTTCTCCAGTTGTCGCTGCTGCTTCTGAATGCTCAGTCCACCCGTAACAACACACACATATGGCGCATTCGACAAGCCATCGCAAAGCGCCTTGAGATGATCACCCAACTGCTTTGCCAACTCTCTCGTAGGACTGAGCACCACAGCCATAGGCCCAGTCCTCTCAACACCCTGCTCATACAACTCCAACCACCTCTCAACCATAGGAATACCAAAAGCCAACGTCTTTCCCGAACCCGTCTGCGCCTTGCCAATGACATCCTCACCCGCCACAATCTCAGGAATCGTCTTTTCCTGAATCAGCGTCGGCTTCGTAAACCCAAGCTTGGCAATAGCGGAAAGAATCTGCGGCGAGAGGTTCAGCGGAACCCAGGCCGCCACGTCGACGTCTTCTTCTTGGTCTTCCCCATCGGCCAGCGCGTCAAACGTGTTGCCCCCCCGTGAAGAGGACTTTTGTACGACTTTCTGGGTCTTGACCAGCTGCTCGTCTTCTTTTTTGCTGGCATCCAACTTGCGCTGCTGTTTTTTGTTCTTCTTGCTGGTTTTTTCTTCCTTTGCCGTAGTCTTTGCTTCAGACTTCTCGCCCTCCAGGCCAGCTTCACCACTGCCAGCTTCGCCGGAATCGATATCCCCGACCTCCACAGGGTCGTCGCCAAACCCTTCAAAAGATTCGTCCGCATGTTCGTTATCGTTGTTGTCGTCGTTGGTTATCGTGTTCGTCTCGCCGGCCACCAAGAACTGCACCCGATCCCCATCCTTAACCACGTCGACGCCCTCAATCACCTCAAGACCGCCGAAATCTTCGCCGACAGACTTCCACGCGAGTGCAGAGGCGTCAACGGCGCGACGCGACGCCTTGTTTGTCTTCTTCTTGGAGTTCGAGATGTTCTTGGATCGTTTCGGGGCGGGGCCGGTCGCGGTGGGAAGCTTGCGCTTCTTTGCCGGGGGGGCCATCGGATGATGAAGAGATCGCCCCTTGTCAAGGCGCTCCTTCTTTTTGTTGCTGGCCGGGTTACTCCTGCTGTCGAGATTCGGTTCCACGGCGGAAGCTTCAAGCTGTGCTTGTGATGGAGTTGAATGTCAATCTGTAAAAACTGCCCCGGTTTATTTTTCCGACTTTTTTTTTTGTCGGCGAATTTTCTCGCCGATCACCGACAACCACCCGGGATAAGCATCAGGATGTGTTTTTCACTACTGTCATCAAGCCAATTGCGCAACCAAGTGTAAAAGTTATTGGTATTTTAAATTAGACTGGCCAAAATAGCCCCGAGGCCTCATGCATCCCTCCTCCATGAAACGAAGAAACATACCATCTTCGTCTCCCTCCAATGGTTTGGCCAAGGCTTCTCGAAGCGAGCGGATCGCTTTAGTCTTTGTTGACGTGGTGTTCACGGACACAGCTACAGCGTTGTTACATTCCGTTAGTATTGAGCTATTCCAAGGTTCTCGGTTGGTAGGCTTACCGCTGTTATTGATCCGGCCTTGAATACTTGTGCTCTCTATGAGGGCAGAATGGGCAGACATAACCAGGTAAATCATGGACTGGGCTGGCGAATCATCTTTCATTCTTTCGAATGTATGCCCCCTTCGCTACTTGGGCACCCCTCCGCTGGGCGAATAATATGACCGTACCAGGGAATGGATATCGAGGTGATAGTCGAGATCATCCTGGGACTGAAAGGGTGGAGATGAGCACCAAGTAAAGGGGCATTGATATACGCCTCGGCCAGTCTGGAGATTAGTGATTTCGACTGTCTTGGTGCGGTCGACTTCGTTATTACCGACGGTAGCACTTGTGGAACTCGAAGTCTCGCCGTCCTTTGAAACGAGTGAAGTTGGGAAATTAGACGCCTGGGGTGCTGTACTGCTGGGGAGAGGTGAGAGACGCCTTTGTCTTTCGCTTTCAAAAGTGCGGATGGCCATGTCTTCGAGATCTTGGGCCCGTTGTTTTTCAGAACCGGAGAGCTTCGCGATTCTGGTTCGCTCACGCTCCCGTCGAGCACATTCTCGTTGGTCAATGTCAACCTGGGCTTCAGCGCCAGCCACACGATCTGAGATGCAGTCAGTTAAAGATCCTCATGGAATCTATCGCCTCCGTGACTTACCGGAACTACCTGGTAGATTACCGCCATGATTACTCCTAAACTTCCTCCACAACTTTGCAGCGCCCTGCTCTAAGCGTCCTTTATGCCGGATGATGTTGAGGTCGGACTCTCCTAGCCGAGACATGCTGGGAATGAGCAACTCGCCGTGCAAACTGAACACATCCAGTCTATCGACAGTCTCTTGTCCAACAAGGATATCCGCGTTAAGATTATCCAGCACGAAGAGCTCAAGGTCGATTGGTTTCCCACGCGGATGAAATCCCAGGGAATTAGCGTTTCCCACAACAAACGAAGTATTGATAACACCCGAAGTACAGCCCACGCTGCAGTCTGCAAACTCGAGCTGCTCGTATGCAGGCTCGATCTTGTAAGCCCTCGCCTTAGCAAATGTACCACTGACAAGATCCAAATCCGATCCAGTATCCACGGTAGCCAAACCCACATATGTGCCAAGCTGGCAGGCCAAACTCCGCTTGGGTCTTCCAACGCTGTTCACTCTCAATGCCTGCATAGCTGGAACCGCTTGCTCGACGAGTCGATCTCGATGCTTGCTCAAGGTCTCTGTCTGCTGTAGAAAGTCGACACCCATGATCATGGGAACGGCCAGAGTATTGAAGACATGGAAAATACACTCAAGGCTCGTGGTTTCTGAAGGAGCACCAGCAGCAAAGCTGCACCTGGTAGAGACTTGGCCAACTGCCGTGACGATCTTTCCATTAGCGATTGTGAACTGTCTTGGTTCATCGGAGTTGGTCCGCTCTGTCTTCAGTCCCAAGTTTTTCACCAGCTCTAGAGAGATAATATTGTCGTCCGAGCCGCTGTCCGGACAAGCCATGACCTGGGTGAATGCGCCTGAGCGACGAGCCACAAGTAGAGGAAGATAAAAGCGCTTTCGTTGTCTTCTTGATCGAGGGTCGTTGAACCGCAAAAGCACTCGTGCCGCCTCAGCTACCTCATCCACGCCGTGCCCGGGGTCCATTTCGTACCCAGGGATCCCTTCTTTCCGCCTTGCTGCATCTCGGGGTTTTTTGTGCAGCTTCGACTCCATACTGTCATCCTGTTCGTAGGGCCGTTTAGAATATCGAAGGGGTGAGTTCCTGGGCTCATCCTACAAGAAGCCTTGAATCAGTTCTTTGACACTCAAAGGCATGAATAACTAAAAGTGGAAGAAAATACTTTGTCGCGTTCCCACTCGCGCCAAGCCGGCGTAAGCCATAATGAGTCAGTTCCGCTATCGAAGTCCATTGAGCCTTGAGGTCTTGAACCTTTATCGATGTTCGTCCTGGGGATGAAAGAGGTAGAGTCGGAGGAACTGGAGGAACGCTGGGGTAATAGACTGCAGCCCGACAGCTAAGCCTCCCTGGCAGTGTCGGTGAGGCCAAAGCCAAGCCGCTCAAGACGTTCATTCTTTGCCAATCAGGGGCTTGCATGTGGCAAGGCGTCTTGCTAGGCTCTGTAGGCATGCATGAGTGCACGTGAAGGTGCGTGCTCAGCACAGCCTGATTTTCAGCATCAGTACCGAGCAGCCCACTGCTGTTACGCCAGAGAACAATACAATCTCTTGGAGTTGCGGTAAAAAAAAATGTGCCAAACCTCTTCGAATACCTAGTTCTGTCGTCGGAGAGATTTACGATTTGTTAAGCACTAGGGATGACCAAACTCGACTTTGGGCGTTGTCGGATACTCGCAAACATGGAAGCGCAAAGGCAGACATTCTACGTGGATGGGTTTCCATCTCTCGCCAACTTTATTGCAAGTGATAAGGATGGAACATCGACGATCTTTAAAAGATTCAACCGCTTAGCAGCAAGAAACTTGCTTATATTGCAAAGTGAACTGGCAGAGCTGCAAGCAAAGCTCGACGAGTACGATTGCGAAGACCGGGAAGGGGGTGCGGAGGCTCTCCAATCTCTGAGAAACTGGGAAGACTACAAGAAAAGAAATGATAAGGAATCGGATCGAATAAAGTTACTTGAAAAGATCAGGACAACTCTGAAGGAGTACAGTATGAGATCCAGCCTGAACCTCGAACAAATACTTATGTTGCGCAGGAGAAGCCATGATCTTCGAGAGCACCCTCGCTACAATACCGCCCCCAGACAGAAAGACACTCAAAGCATTTCGAATCAATTTCTTTCACGGAAGACCAGAAGAGAGCAGAGACTGGCCGATGCTTGGCGGGCATAGCTCTGATCTATACGATGATCCTGATGACTTGGTGGTTCTACATACGGCAGAACCACCAGACAGACTGACGTTGTTTGTGCAGGACTATTTTGGCTTCCTATTCAAGGCAAGTCTTACGAAATGATTATGATGAGGCTACTTTACTTATGATCAACGTTAGGACAAAGATACTCACAAGGCCACGACAAGTCCTTTAGTAGGCTATGCATCAGGCAAGAGGATCTCGGCCTTCATCTCATATCTCAGCACCATCTTGGCAGCATTACTACTAATCGGCGCCATTGTTGTCTTGTACAATATCAAGACAGACGACTTGAAGCTGGGCTTGATTGCTCTATTCACCATCATCTTTGCGGCCAGTGTTGGGTTACTGACCAACGCGAGGCGTGCAGAAGTGTTTGGAGCTACGGCGGCGTAAGTAAACACTCCGGCCACAAGAGATCTTGTTGCTGATCGTTCTAGATATGCTGCTGTCTTGGTTGTATTTGTGAGCGGAGATCTAGGAAATTAGCATGCAAGGCCAGGAGGGGGCGAACCTGGCAACTGGATATAAGAACATCACGTCTTTGCTAGCCTGACTTCGAGGCTATCACGAAACGCCTCGACAACCACGAGGAACTCAACATAACACTTGGAAGAGTCAAGACAAAGGTCAAACACACAAATACCCCAAAACAAGGGTCATCTCCATTTATCTTAACCCCCATAAGCATTAGATACATGAACAAAACAACACCATCTCTCCACGATCTTGTCTTTGTAACCATAAACCTTTCATATCAATAAAAATAAGGAAATTGTCTTTTTGTTGTCCGTGGAGGAGCCCCAGTGATAAAAAGATACAATGCTTCTGTAACATCCTTTGCAACCCATGCCTCGTCCCAAACCATCTGCCTGCATTCAATGTCACATCGCGATACATGGATGCGTATTTTCTTTGTTGTACATGCCAACTCCATTACTCGTCCCGTCTTCAATGCGCCCCGCGAGCTCGCTTGGCTCCTCCTCCAACCTCTGAATCACCTCTTGGTCGCTTGTTTCCGGGCTGGAAATCATTGGCACCAGGGTTCAATCCACCTCGTCCTCCTCCACGTCCTCCACGACCTCCGCGTCCACCACTACCTTCACTACCACTCGCAGCTCGTCCAGCTGGGTGCGTGTAGGTACCACCTCTCCCGCCACGGCCACCGCCGCGGGGCATGGGAAGTCCAGTCCTGACTGGCTGTGGGAGCGCTGACTGCTGAGGAGCTTGCTGAGCTGGTGCCGCAGGTAGTCCTTCCTTAGCACCCGTTGCGCCTTCGGTCTTGGGGGCGAACGGGTTCGGAATATCGGTTCCAGCAGCATTGCCGGCAGCAAACGGATTGCTTGTTTTGGGTGCAGGAATTCCGCTTGTGACTGGCTGAGCAGCTGGCGCCGGCTTTGCTCCAGCTGGTGTAGCCGCCGGGGCCTGGGCCTGGGCCGGAGTCGCTTGAGCAGGTGCAGGTGTTGCAGGTGCTGGAGATGGAGGAACACTGGCGATCGAACCGCGAGCAGCAGTCGCCTTCGCGGCAGCCGGAGGGGGCGGTGCCTGTGCCGTCTTAGCCACTTCCCAGACCTCGACAACAGGCTTCTGCGGCGTCTCGGACGCTGCCTTCTCAACAACTCCGATCTTGGCGTTCGCAGATCTGAGCTTGTTTTCCGCCATGTTAATGCGCAACGTCGACTTCTTAGACTCCATCAGCTGGGCCTGTTCCCTGGCCGACGTGATCTTCGACTCATATTCGTTCTTGATCGTCGACTCCAGCTCAGTCTTCAGCTTGGTGCTCTCCACCTCCAGCTTCTTCTTGATGTTAGCCGCAACAATGTTCTTGACTGTTGGGTTGGTCGAGAGGAACTGTCGGATACCAGCATCGTCCAATTGAGACAGATCGGCCGGACCAACAGACGCGGGTGTTGCTGGGATGGCAGGAGCTTCAGCCTTGGCTGGTGTTGACGGGGGCTGTTCGGTGGGCTCCGTCTTTGGTGCATCAGCAGGCTTCGTGGTAGCATTCTCAGCCAGCCAGATCTGCTTCTCTTGCTCAAACTTGAGCTTGAGATCCTCGTCCTTCTTCTTGTACTCCTCCTCCATACGAGCTCGGCTTTCCCTAAGTTTGGCGTTGAGAGTATCCCGCATCCGGTCGGAACGCTCCTTGATCGTGCTCTGGATTTTAGCCTCCACCTCATTCGCCTTCTGCTCAAACTCGGCCGCCTTGGCCTCAGCAGCCGTGACCTTCTCCTCCAAAGCCTTCTTCTCCTCGTCAGAGATGCCGTTAGAAGGCTGTGAAGGGGCGTCGCCAGCCTGGAGAGCAGCTTGAGGTGTCTCTGGTACACCAGATGTAGTCTTCGCGGCCTCGGTTGCCTCCTGCAGCTTCTTGGTGGCCTCGTCCCGCTCAGAGATAGCAGTTCGCAGCTCGTCGCGAAGTGTCTCGAGTTGCTGCTCAGCTCCCTGTTTCTGGCTGCTGATGGCCTCAAGTTCCTTGCGGGCATCAGCCAGCTGCTGCTCAAGCTGCGACACAACCTCTGAAGAAGCAGAAGCCTCGGCTGGCTGAGCGGGTGTGGATGTTGACTGGGCAGCCTGCGCTTGTTGTCGTAGTTGCTCCACCTCCTTCTGGAAGTTTTGGATCTGGCGCTCAAGCTCGGTCTTCTGGTTACCAAACTCCTCGGCCTGCTTCTTGGCGCCCTCAAGCTCGCCGTTGGCCTTGTCCAAGTTCTCCTGAAGATGGTTGGCGCGCTGGATGGCCTCATTCTTCTCACCAGTAAGCTTCCTTGATCGCTCCTTAGCTTGCTCCACGATCTTGCCGCGAGTGGTACTCCAGTTGTTGCGCTCTGTCTCAAGAGTAGTCTCGAGCTCGATCACCTTGACCTTGAGGGGCTCCTCACCCTGCTTCAAGGCGTCTCGTTCCGTCTCCAGACTGGTGATCTTCTCCTTAAGTTGCTCCATCTCAGCAGGGTCGACTCGTCCATACTTGGTCAGAATACCCTCGGTGCGCTTCTGCCATCGGTCGCGGTCCTCCTGGATTTGCTTGATCTCATCCTCGAGGAACGACTTTTGTGTCTTGAGCGTGTCAATTTCAGCCTCCAGTGGCTGGATTCGTGCCTCCATCTCTTCAATCTTGGTATTCTTTTCGGTGATCTGATCCTTCAGTTGCTGATTCTCGTTCCGGAGAGTCATGCTGCTCTCGCGGTACAGGTTGAGCTCGTTCAACTTCTCCATCAGATCCTGGTGTGTCATCGACGTCCGGCCACTTTGGGCAGCCTGAGTGCGTTCCTGGTCGAGCTTGAGGCGCGCCTCGTCAAGCTGGGATTGGGTGTACTCGAGTTGCTGTTGCAGACGCTTGGACTCCTGGGCCTTAAGGTCGTACTGAACCTCGAGGATCTCCTTCTCGCGTCGAAGGTAGCTATTGAGTTCACGGAGACCCTCAGTTGCGTCACCGATAGGAACAGGCGACATCCCCTCGTCCTCGTTTTCGTCGTTCTCGTTGCGCTTCTGCTGGAGGGCTGCAACCTGCGAAGTCAAGGCCTCCAACTGCTGGTGAAGGATCTTGTTCTGCGAGTTGACATCCTCCCGTCGCGACTTGAGCTCAGCCATCTCCTGCTCCAGCTGCAGTCGGCGATCCTCCCATGAGCTCTCGCTCTGCGCCAGAGTAACCTTGGCAGACTCTGCCTCGGATCTCAGGGAAGCTGCTTCGCTCTTGAGTTCGTTGTGCTCGGCTCGCAGTTGTTGAACGAGCTTGGCGGCCTCGGCATGCTTCACAAGCTCTTGCTCGTAATCCTGCTGAGCCTTCGAGGCAATCTCAGCCTGGGCACGGAGATCCTGCTGATGATATCGAGTAGCCTCCAAGTGCCTCACGCTCTCCTCCTTGAGTCGGTTCACCTCTTCTTGCAAGATGGCCTTCTCATCTTCGTACCTTCTCGCAACCTCACCCTGAGAATCCCGTAGGCTGGAGAGCTCAGTGTTAGATCGAGACAACTCAGCAGACACATCCTCAAGTCGTTGGCCAAGCTCCTTGACCTTTGCATCCTTCTCTTCAATAAGTGCCTCCATCTCTTGCTGGTACTGGCCCTGGGATGCTCGCAGATCCTCCAGGGCCTCCTCGTTGGCCTGGCTGAGCTCCTTGAACTGCTCAGCCTGTGCCTTGGCGTTCTCGAGGTGAGTGTTGGCCATGTCCAAGTCTCGCTTAAGGTCGGAAATCTCAACATTGAGCTCTTGGATCTCAGCCTCAAGCTGCTGCTGCTGTTCGCTGAGTTCGATGGTGCCGGGCCTTGGCGTAGGTCTGGGCTGGAGACGTCCAGCCCGCTCCTCGGCGTTTCTCAGTTCAACTGACAACTCGTCAACGCGAGCCTGAAGATGATCTCTGCTGGTCTTAACAGCGACATGCTCCTCCCGGATCTGGCTGAGGCTCGCCATGAGCTCGTCGATTCGCTTCTGGGCCTCCTTGGCCTCAAACTCCTTCCGAAGCTGCAGCTTCTTGGTCTCCTCTGCCTCATAAGACAGCTTCCTCTGGGTATCACTCAATTCCTGTTCCAGACTCTCGATTCTGGCCTGAGCCTTGCGTCGCGTCTCGGATTCGGTCCTGTTACGCTCGTTCTCGAGAGACTGTTGGGTCGCAAGGAGATTGTTGAGTCGGTTCTTCTCCTCTATCAAGTTCTCGTTGTCCTTGCTGAGTCGATCCTGGATATCCTTCCAAAGCTTCTTCTCGGCCTTGAGGTTGGCCGCCTCGTTTCGCACGCTGTCGAGCAAGCCCTTGGCCTCAATGAGCTCCTCGGCAACCTGTTGTGTCCGGATATCCTGCTTGGCGGCGGTTTCTGACAGGGTCTGGTTGCGCTTCTGAAGTTCGCGATTCTCGCCTTGGAGAGCGACAAAGTTGGTGTGCAACATCTCTCGTCGCTCCGACTCAAGTCTGGCCTCGGCGTGAAGCTTCACTTTGTCTGTCTGCAGCGAATTTCGTTCAGCTGAGAGGCTGTCGATCTGATCTCGCATATCCTTGCGAACTCCATCTTGGGCGTCACGGAAACTATCGTACTCGCCCTGAAGTTTGCGGAGAGCCTCGTTCAGAGCCTCGGTCTGCTCAGTCGCTTCGATGCTAGCCAGAGGTGGACGCTGGCCACCGCCAAGAGAATGACGCATCATGGATGCCTCGTCGCCGTTTACGCCTCGCTGCTGCAACAGTCGTCGGAACATGTCTCGCTCCATCTTGTAACTCTCCATCGTTGTCTTGATGGACTTGGTCTCCTCCGTCATGTGCACCAGCTCCTGCTGAAGCTTCTCAACCATGTCGTGATCCTCCTTGGCCTGATGCTTGGCCGCAAGCGCCTCCTCACTCTCAAGTTGCTCAGCAAGTTCTCGGGTGATGCGCATGAGCTCCTCGTTCTTGGCCTGCAATGACTGAACATCCTTGAAAACCACCAGCTTCTGAGTGATGAACTGGTGAGTGTCAGACATGTCAGACAAGGCCTCCTCGGTGATCTCGCCCTTCTCCAGCTGCTTGAGACGGAAAACCTCCTCATCGGTCAACTGCTCCATGCCCTTCTCGATGGCATAGATGTTGAAAACGAGCATCTGGATCTGGGTTCCAAGATCACGGAGCTGAGTGCGCATGATCTTGTTCTCGGATTGGGCTGTTGCGAGTGCGCCCTCTGCCTTTCGTGCTGCACGTCGAGCAGCATCTCGTTCCTCAAAACTCTGCTGCGACAGCTCCGACATGCGTGTGATCTCTTCTCGAAGAGTCTCCGACTCGGCTTGCAGCTCTTGCATCTCTGGAGCCTTGGCCTCGAGTGCCGACATCATGCCATCAAGCTCTTCGGAGAGCTGCTGGTTGCGGCGTCGTTCGCTGGCCAGCTGGGCCTTGACCTGGTAGAGCTGGTCAATGGC
The DNA here is from genome assembly GCF_025433545.1 of Fusarium keratoplasticum. Classification (NCBI taxonomy): domain Eukaryota; kingdom Fungi; phylum Ascomycota; class Sordariomycetes; order Hypocreales; family Nectriaceae; genus Fusarium; species Fusarium keratoplasticum. The sequence goes on along the minus strand of NC_070530.1, from coordinate 3,908,807 downwards.
TTGTGTCGCGGTCATAGCACCCTTGCTACGGATGGAGGCCGGGGTTCCGAAAGGAGATGAAGGTCGTAGCATGCCGTTGGGACGAGGAGTCGCAGGTGCAGACTCAGGCGGGGGAACATTCTGCTCCAGTCGAACTTGGAGTC